>NC_139526.1:9903075-10281867 GCF_947247035.1 Vipera ursinii
AATAGCCCGGAGTGCCTTTGCAAGTAGATTCACGGCACGCTGTTTGTCAAGTGGTTGATGGTCTGGTTCTGGATGAGTGCCCCAGTGGTGGGATTCAAATAGGTGAACAACCGGTTCTCTGTGTGGATGCCGCTTCCGGAAGTCCATTCTGGGCCTGGGGCAACCAAAAATGAGCTACCGGTTTTGCCAAAGTGGTGCGAACCGGCTGAATCCCACCACTGGAGTGGCTCCAACATCCTTGAGGAGCAGCTGCTGCGCTGCCTAATCACAAACTGTAGAGAAGCCAAGACGCAACTCAGTAGCCAAGGCCATGAGTCCTGCCCAAGGAGGCCCTTTCTTGAACCATGTATTGTGTTTACACACACCCCTTGACCACGAGTAGCCAGCCACACTTCAGATTGTTGAGCTTTGTGGCCCTGGCTTGCATGGTTAGTTCATGGTTCAGGATTTGCTCAACCCAAGACACGTGTTGAATAAACCCTGGTTATGTTAGGTTTCGATAAGTCCAATCTGGATTTCAGTGCATCTGAGGAAGGTTTATATTTGGTGACGGGAGAGTCAAATGACTCATGATGGCTACCATAACCCGGTGGGCTCTGCTTGTGTAGTCACAGCAGCCATCTTGAGTTTTTCACCCTCCGAAGGACAACCCTTGAATAAAAGAGGGCAAGCCCTCGATTGAATGGTTCCAGGAACCATCTTGACTTGTTTTGACCACACTAGACCAGAGGTTACATCCTGCCAACCCTTTGACATTGTCCAGACAGGAAATCGAAACCACGAATTCCCACATTACCTCGATTGTAGGGCTCAAGTAAAAGGAACTTGCAAGTCTGAAAGCACCAATAAAAGAGAATACGGTACTTATATCTCAGAGTTGAACTGAGGGGGTCCTTGGTGCTCTCTGAGCTTGGCTGTTTTCTTGCAGACGTTTCATTACCCAAACTGGGTAACATCATCAGTGCTAGAAGGGAATTGGGGTGAGGAGGAGGAAGGGGAGGAGGGGGAGGAGGAGGAGGAGGAAGAGGGGGAGGGGGAGGAGGAGGAGGAAGAGGGGGAGGAGGAAGAAGAGGAGAAGGGGGAGGAGGGGGAGGAGGGGGAGGAGGAGGAGAATGATTATGGGGTCCTTGGTGCTCTCTGAGCTTGGCTGTTTTCTTGCAGACGTTTCATTACCCAAACTGGGTAACATCATCAGTGCTAGAAGGGAATTGGGGTGAGGAGGAGGAAGGGGAGGAGGGGGAGGAGGAGGAGGAGGAGGAGAAGGAAGGGGGGGAGGAGGAGGAGGAGGAGGAGGATTATGGGGTCCTTGGTGCTCTCTGAGCTTGGCTGTTTTCTTGCAGATGTTTCATTACCAAACTAGATTATTTATTTATTTATTTATTATTTTGACTTCTATACCGCCCTATTCCCGTAGGACTCAGGGCAGTTTACAGGGCAATTAAAACCATACAATACAAAAGTTAAAATAAATTTAAAACAAGTAATTAAATTTAAACCCAAAAATTAAAACTTTAAAACCCAATTAAACCCCCCTCAGTCCAGGCCAGAAAGATCAAATAACCAAGTTTTCAGGTCCCAGCGAAACGAGCGAAGGTGTGGGGCAGTCCGAAGTTCTACCGGCAGTTCATTCCATAGGGCAGGTGTGCCCACAGAGAATGCCCTCCCCGTTGGAATCACCCATCGGCATTCCCTAACCGGCGGCACCCTAAGGAGGCCCTCCCTGTGGGAGCGCATAGGACGATGGGAGGCTGATGCTGGCAGCAGGTGCTCCCTGAGATAATCCGGGCTTTATAGGTCATCACCAGCACCTTGAATCTCACCCGGAGGGCAACTGGAAGCCAATGCAGCTCACGGAGAAGAGGCGTTACATGGGAGTATCGGGAAACTCCCATCACAACTCACGCGGCTGCATTCTGCACCAGCTGAAGCCTCCGAGTGGTCCTCAAGGGCAGCCCCATGTAGAGAGTGTTGCAGTAGTCTAGCTGGGAGGTCACGAGCGCATGGGTGACTGTGCGTAGGGCATCTCGGTCCAGATAGGGCTGCAACTGGCACACCAGGCGAACCTGGGCAAAAGCGCCCCTGGCCACGACTCCTATATGATCTTCAAAACTGAGCCGTGAATCCAGGAGGACGCCCAAGTTGCGAGCCCTGTCATCAGTGTTAGAAGGAAGGGGAGAGGAGGAGGAGGAGGAGGAGGAGGAGAACTGTAGAGTCCTTGGTGTTTTCTGAGCTTGGTTGTTTTCTTGCAGACGTTTCATTACCCAAACTAGGTAACATCATCAGTGCTAGAAGGGAGTGGGATTGACAGAATAGAGGAGGAAGAGAATGGGAGGAGGAGGAGGAGGAGGAGGAGGAGGGGAGGACTGTAGGATCCTTGGTGATCTCTGAGCTTGGTTGTTTTCTTGCAGACGTTTCATTACCCAAACTAGGTAACATCATCAGTGCTAGAAGGGAGTGGGATGGACAGAATAGAGGAGGAAGAGAATGGGAGGAGGAGGAGGAGGAGGAGGAGGAGGAGGAGGAGGAGGAGGAGGAGGGGAGGACTGTAGGATCCTTGGTGATCTCTGAGCTTGGTTGTTTTCTTGCAGACGTTTCATTACCCAAACTAGGTAACATCATCAGTGCTAGAAGGGAGTGGGATGGACAGAATAGAGGAGGAAGAGAATGGGAGGAGGAGGAGGAGGAGGAGGAGGAGGAGGAGGAGGAGGAGGAGGAGGAGGGGAGGACTGTAGGATCCTTGGTGATCTCTGAGCTTGGCTGTTTTCTTGCAGACGTTTCATTACTCAGTTCTTTGATTGGGGTATTGTTCATTTGATTTTGGTCCGATGTTAATCTTGTGGCTAATCTATGCTCATCTGGGTGCTGATTGCTGGTTGTGTTTTTGTCTTTTTGTTCCCTTTTTGTCTTCTCGGTTGTCGCTTTTCTGTTGGAAAGCAGTTCTCCACTCCCTGACTTTTACTGTCCAGAGAATAGAAAGGGTCCTTTGGAGATGTTCTCCTCTCCTCTCCTTGTTCTTTCCAGGGGCTGAGATATCTCTTATCAGGCTGTTGTCTGGTCTGCAGCTCTTCTTCCTGTTTCCCAAGGTTACTGTCACTGCCCATTACACATCCACTGGCCCAACAAGGCCCCTTCCCCAGCTGCAGAGCTGTTTCTGCTGAAACAGAATGATAGAGTTGGAAGGGACCATGGAGGTCTTCTAGTCCAACCCCCTGCTCAAGCCGCAGACCCTGTACCATTTCAGACAAACGGCTGTCCAACCTCTTCTCAAAAACCTCCAGTGATGGAGCATCCACAACTTCTGAAGGCAAGCCGATCCACTGGTTAATTGTTCTCACTGTTAGGAAGTTTCCCCTTAATTCGATTGCTTCTCTCCTTGATTAGTTTCCATCCATTATTTCTTGCCTTGCCTTCTAGTGCTTTGGAGAATAGGCTGACCCCCCCTCTTCTTTGGGGCAGCCCCTCAAATATTGGAAGACTGCTATCATGTCACCCTTAGTCCGTCTTTTCATTACACTGACTAGACATACCCAATTCCTGCAAGTGTTCTTCATAGGTTTTAGTCTCCAGGCCCCTAATCATCTTTGTTGCTCTTCTCTGCACTCTTTCCAGAGGCTCAACATCTTTTTTTTTATATTGTGGTGACCAAAACTGGATGCAGAATTCCAAGTCTGGTCTTACTAAGGCTTTATAAAGCGGTACTAATGCTTCAGACAATTTTGATTCTGTTCCTCAATTTATGCAGCTGAGGATTGCACTGGCTTTTCATCTCTGGATAAGACTGTCACCTGACCTGCTTTTCCTCCTCCCCCCTTACATCAAGTTCCCGACGGAGACAAGACCCATAAGGCGGATCTCATCTTTCCAATCAGCCATCGTGCCTCTGCTGCAAAGAAAGCTCTTTTTCCATAATGGCAGTGGAACTCCCTGCCCCATGACATTCCATGGTCCTGCTTTTTAAACACTCTGTCTCTCTGCCATTGATAAGGCCTCTTCTTTAGTTTGGCACTCTGCTTGTTGTTAAACAGCTCTCAACTTCACCTCCCTCAGTCTCCTGGCAGCAGTTTTTAGCCAAACTGCTGCCAAACTTTTAGCAGAGTTTGTCGTTGTTTTTAACCATAAGGCATATAAGGAAGGGAGTGAAAAGTGTGCTATCTTTTCTTTCCAGAAAATGAGGTGTGGAAACAGGCAAGGGTGGGCCACTTAAATCTGCTTCCCATATCCAGGGTATGCAATCCATACCCCATCCAAAGTCAGACTATTCCCCGCTCCATTGCCTGGACCTAGCTAACAGTGAAAGCTTCAGCAAAGCATGACTACAGAAACTTGGCTTTGGGCAATGTGTGAACCCCCACGGACCCTTCATTCTCCCTTGATGAGTGGACCCTCGGGATATGGCCAGAATTGTGCAATTGTTAGGAATTCGCAGGAGACAGAAGAGGCGTTGGCTCTCTCCAGCCAGCTTCGCTACATGGTCCTTAAGTCAAAAAAGAAAAGAAATTAAAAACAGTCAGGTTTGATCCCGGGCCAAACTACCTTCTGTTTACGTTACCAATCCTTAAAATACTACCAGAGTGTCTCTCCCCAAAACCACCATAAGAGGGAACATACAAATGGCCTTGTCAGCCAGAGGTGTAATTAGATAAAATATATACCTTGAGCCAAGTGCAGACCACCCTTTAGGAGAGGCAGGACTGTGGTGCCACATCAGCCCAGCTGCTTTGCATTGTTCCAGCTGGTCTTTCTTCAACGTGGTGCCCTCCAGATGTAGGGTGTGCATGAGACTTCAGCTCTTATCCCTTCCAGCTAGAGCTAAGGCTGAGTCCAGCACATGGGAAGGTGTCAAGGCAACCTGGTTTAATCCCTGGAGAACGCTGTCTGAGAAAGACCAACACGGGTGTCTTATCTGGGTTGAAGAAATGAAATTCCAGATATTAAATCTCTCCTGGCAGAAGTCCCTAAGTCAGGGGTATCCAATTTTGACAAAACTTGTGAACTTCAACTCCCAGAAGCTGGCTGGGGAAATCTGGGAGTTGAAGTCCACAGGCCTTGAAGTTGTCAAGGTTGGACACCCCTGCTCTAAAGTCAAATGGTGCTGGGCTGCTTTATGCCTCAATACTTGGGATGAACCTGGTCCATAAGGACTATGTGATTCAGTGTCCATACGAGACCCAGAACTTAACATTAAGAAAACCGAAAGAAAACCAAGATCATGGCATCCGGCCCTCTCAATTCCTGGCAAATAGATGGGGAAGAAATGGAGGTAGTGACCGATTTTATTTTCCTGGGCTCCAAGATCACTGCAGATGGGGACTGTAGCCAAGAAATTAAAAAAATGCTTGCTCCTGGGGAGGAAAGCCATGGCAAATCTAGACAGCACACTAAAAAGCAGAGACATCACCCTGTCAACAGAAGTGCGTATAGTCAAGGCTATGGTCTTCCCAGTTGCAATGTATGGCAGTGAAAGCTGGACCATAAGAAAGGCTGAGCGCCAAAGAATTGAGGCCTTTGAACTCTGGTGCTGGAGAAGACTCCTGCGAGTCCCTTGGACTGCAAGTCCTTCAAACCGGTCAGTCCCAGAGATCAACCCTGACTGCTCTTTAAAAGGCCAGATCCTGAAGTTGAAACTCCAATACTTTGGCCACCTAATGAGAACTCACTGGAGAAGAGCCTAATGCTAGGAAAGGTTGAGGGCAAGAGAAGAAAGGGACGACAGAGAATGAGGTGGCTGGATGGAGTCACTGAAGCAGTAGGCATGAGCTCAAATGGACTCCAGAAGATGGTAGAGGACAGGAAGGCCTGGAGGAACATTGTCCATGGGGTCGCGATGCGTCGGACATGACTTCGCAGCTAACAACAACAACGAGACCCAGAAAATTAATTGAGGCTTTGTTAACTAGGACTTGTAGATTGTGCATAACACACCCATCTAGATATAATTAATTGTCTCATTGACCCAGTTAGGTATCAAATCCCAAACAATGTTGGGATGGGGAAAATTTATTTATTTTTAATCCTTCTGCAAGCAAAAGCTTTTTCAAGTGGCTCACCCTTCTCCCTTTGACATTTTCAATTTGTGGGATCAATTCCAGGTACACAACAAAGTAGGAGGGGGCAAAAAAAAACCTTTTGTGCTCCCCAGGGCTGAGGATTCAAGCATCTCGATCGCCCCTGAAAGTGATCCAAATTGATGGAACATCTCATTTTTATTTTGTGTTATTGCTGCATTCCATAAGTTTTTTGCATTTTTTTTGTTGAAGAGTTGATTTTTTTTTAAAAAAAGTTTGTGTTTGAATATGTAGGACTTGGTCAAAGGCCCGACTGCTCTCGCCACTTGGGAAGTCTACCTATGGCTGGACACTGGTTAACAATTAGCAGTTTTTGACCCACGCTTGAAAAAGCATTTGATCTGCTTCATCTGCAGCTAAGTTTGGTCACCTTATCACAAAAAAAATGTTGAGAGTTTGGAAAAAAATTCAGAGAAGAGCAACTAAAATGATCAAAGGCCTGGAGACCAAAACATATGAAGTACAGCTGCGGGACTTGGGTTTGGCTGGTCTAAAGAAAAGAAGAAACGGGGGTGACATGATAGCAGTATTCCAGTATTTGAGGGGTTGCCACAAGGCAGGGGGCCCAGGAGAAACTTCCTAACAATGAGGACAGTTAACCAGTGGAACAGCTTTTCTTCAAAAGTTGTGGGTGCTCCATCACTGGAGGTTTTTAAGAAGAGGCTAGACACTCACCTGTCTGAGACGGTAGAGATTCTCCTGCTGAAGCAGAGGGCTGGACTAGAAGACCTCCAAGGTTCCTTCTAGCTGTATTCTATTCTATCTATCAAATTTAAGCCATGAGGGGATTAACCATGGTTTATCAGATAAGCCACTATCTGGAGCCAGTTCTGAGAGATGACTCAAGTAACTATTTCTCACAGTTTTCCACCAATCACAGTCCAGTAGTCCTCAACTTACAGCAGTTTGGTTAGTGGCCATTCCAAGTTATAACTGAAAAAAGTGACTTAGGACCATTTTTCACACTTAGAACCGCTGCAGCATCCCCAGGGTCATTTCGTTTACATTCGGATGCTTGACAATTGACTCACATTTATGACGGTCGCAGGGGTCCTGTGATCCCCATTTGCCACCTGCTGACAAGCAAAGTCGACGGGGAAAAACAGATCCATTTAACAATCGTGTTACTGCATTGATTCACTTAATGAATATGGCAAGAAAAGTCATAAAACGGGCCAAAACTCACTTAACAAACTTCTCACTCAGCCACAAGAATTTTTGGGATCAATTGTAAGTCGAGGACCACCTGTGATGTTATGACTGGCAGATCGCTTCCTTCAGACTTTGAGTCTTTGGAATATCTATGGAAATGTATACAGTCTTCAAATTACGGCCATAACTGGCACCCAAATTTCTGTCGTGAAGCAAGATGGTTGTTAAGTGAATCTCACCCAATTTTACAACATTTTTTTTGCCGTGGTTACCTTGAACAACCTTATTGGTTTCCAGTCACAAATTTACAGTACCTATACCGAATGGCTGCTTTTTAAAAAATGGAGCCCATTGTTGAATGTTGCATGCATATACCATATATGTACTGGGTGTTTGCTTGCTTTCTTATAGTCAGATTGCTTTTGAAAAAAAAGCAGGGATTACAGTTTTATAAAAGTTAGTCCATTAAATAGACACCGATTGTGTGCCATCAAGTCCCTGTCTTGAGTGTAGAGATAGCTAGTCAGCTTCACGATAGAGAGAGAGACATGATAGATGGGTAGACAATGATAGATAGAAAGATAAGAGATAGATAGATAGATAGATAGATAGATAGATAGATAGATAGATAGATAGATAGATAGATAGAGGGATAATAAGAAAGAGAGAATAATAGATGATGGATGGAAAAAATAGAAATAGGAATAGGAATAGGAATAGGAATAAGAATAGAATAGAATAGAATAGAATAGAATAGAATAGAATAGAATAGAATAGAATAGAATAGAATAGAATAGAATAGAATAGAATAGAATAGAATAGAATAGAATAGATGGAATGGAATGGAATGGAATAGAATAGAATAGAATAGAATAGAATTCTTTATTGGCCAAGTGTGATTGGACACACAAGAATTCGTCTCCAGTGAATATGCTCAAAGTGTACACATAAACAGCAAGCAATAGGTCATAGATCATTCATCCTAGTTACAATCAATCATAAGTTGCAAACAATGATAGACAGACAGACAGGACAACCTTTAGGTCTTCCAGTGTTGCATGCAACACCACTGTAACTGAGTCTATCCATCCTGGTGCTGGTTGTCCTCTTCCTCTCTTTCATCCCACCTTTCCTCACATTATAGACTTCTCCAGAGAGTGAGGTCTTCACACGATGGGCCCAAAATATGAAAATTTGAGCCTTGGTCATTTGTGCTTCAAGTGAGAACTCTGGTGTGTTTTGTTCAACGATCCAATTGTTTGCTTTCTTGGCTGTCCATGGTCTGCTCAGGAGTCTTCTCCAACAGCAGAGTTCAAAGCTATCTGCTTCTACAGAATCCAACTTTTGCAACCACCGAGTGTCACAGGAAATATCATAGCTTGCACAATTCTGATTGTTGTAGGTCTAGACCAGGGGTAGGCAACCTCGGCTCTTTTATGACTCATGGACTTCAACTCCCAGAATTCCTGAGTCAGCTATGCTATTATGAAATTCAATGGTGAAAAAAGTAACATTTTACATTTAGGCAAGAAAAACCAAATGCACAGGTATAGTATAGGGCAGGGGTAGGCAACCTTGGCTCTTTTATGATTCGTGGACTTCAACTCCCAGGTTTCTGGGAGTCATAAAAGAGCCAAGGTTGCCTACCCCTGGTATAGGGGGTACCTTGCTCAATAGTAGTAACTGTGAGAAGGATCTCGGAGTCCTAGTGAACAATCACTTCAATATGAGCCAGCAGTGTGCTGCAGCTGCCAAAAAAGCCAACACAGTGCTAGGCTGCATTAACAGAGGGATAGAATCAAAATCACGTGAAGTACTAATACCACTTTACAATGCCTTGGTAAGGCCACACTTGGAATCCGGCATCCAGTTT
Source organism: Vipera ursinii (assembly GCF_947247035.1). Taxonomy (NCBI): domain Eukaryota; kingdom Metazoa; phylum Chordata; class Lepidosauria; order Squamata; family Viperidae; genus Vipera; species Vipera ursinii. Next base: position 9,912,166 of record NC_139526.1, read on the forward strand.
TGGTCACCACGATGTAAAAAAGATGTTGAGACTCTAGAAAGAGTACAGAGAAGAGCAACAAAGATGATTAGGGGACAGGAGGCTAAAACATATAAGGAACGGTTGCTGGAATTGGGTATGTCTAGTTTAATGAAGAGAAGGATGAGGGGGGACAGGATAGCAGTGTTCCAATATCTCAGGGGCTGCCCCAAAGAAGAGGGAGTCAAGCTATTCTCCAAAGCACCTGAAAGCAGGACAAGAAGCAACGGATGGAAACTAGTCAAGGAGAGAAGCAACCTAGAACTAAGGAGAAACTTCCTGACCGTTAGAACAATTAACCAGTGGAACAACCTGCCTCCAGAAGTGGTGAATGCTCCAACACTGGAAGTTTTTAAGAAGAGACTGGACAGCCATTTGTCCAAAATGGTGTAGGGTTTCCTGCCTGAGCTGGGGGTTGGACTAGATGACCTCCAAGGTCCCTTCCAACTTTATTATTATTATTATTATTATTATTATTATTATTATTATTATTATTATTATTATTATTATTATTATTATTATTGGAACCTGCAGATAATTTGCAGGTTCAGCTACCAAGACATTGATTGGCGGGTGGCTCTTAAAACGACGCCACTTGTGCCGTAGTAAGCCAAACGCAAGGAAGACGAGCGCATGCGTGCTTCAGTTTTCATAAGCACTTCACTTTTTAAATGATGGGCCAATCTACTGCCTTCTTAATGGATAAAGGATGTGGCGTCAGTTGATTAAATAAATAAGGGGGTGGGGTTGGACTAGAAGACCTCCAAGGTCCCTTCCAGCCCTAGGGTTCTACGTTCTATATTTATAAATCAAATCAAATCAAATTATCTCCGTTATTTGGGCTGCTCCTGATCAAAGGCCTAAGAGGAGGATTGGAGTTACAACAGTTGGCAAAGGTGGGTGGGAAATTGACCCAGCCTGGTCAAGGTCCTTGAAGAATGGGAAAGCTGGAAAAGAGAACACAGAAATGAAGTGGGTGAAAAGGATTTTGCCCCGCACCAGCTGCTGCTTCTCCTTCTTTCTTGGACTCAGCACCCTCTCAGCTTGCTTTCCACTCTGCCGAAAGCACCTCGGAGCCCCCTGCCCTGATCAAACCCGCCCCTCTCCCTCCCCTGCCTGGCTGTCTCTCCTCCCCTCGTCTCCTCTTTCCCCTGCAAAGAAGGGCCAGGCAAACCCAACCAGCCAATGTAATCCCCGGAAGACTTGAGTTGGGGGGTGGGTGGGGAAGCAAGATTTCTGGAAAGAGGGGACCGAAGGGAAGGCAACTCTGTGCTGCTTCTGCTCCTTTTGGAACCAGACAGGCAGCTAGGAAGGTGAGTGCAAGAAGAACGGGACAGAAACCCAGTCCCACCACAACCACCATCACCGGTGCAGAAGCTCACTCATCTAGAACCAAAAGTGGAGGACTTTTGCACTCTTGTGGGTCAAAGTCTCACTTCCCGTTGTTGTTGTTGTTGCGGTGGTGGTGGTTTTCTGCAGGATCTTTGGGAGGGGGGGTAAGGCAGCTGGACCGGATCCCAGCAAGCGTGAACACAAGTTCCTCAGAAGGAGAATGTCTCAACTGTCAGTGAAGGAACATCTGGATGGGATCCTTTTGGACTTTGAAGGTAAGCACTGGAGGAGGAATTAGGTACCTGGGCAGAGGAGATAGATGGTTTACTGCCTTCCCAAAGATAGTTGCTCACTTTTTCTCTGTGGCTTCTGAGTTTCGAAGAGATTTTTTTTTTAGTACATTGTCAAAGGAAGGGTTGAAACGCTGATAACTTTGCAAGCCACCCACAGTCTTCTAAAAAAAAAAGGGGGGGGAAACAGGGATTTCTTTGGTCCAAGAAAATCCAAATCAGTGCAGGACCTGCAAAGAAGGTTAGGTCCCAATTCTGAGAGGCGGGCGAAAGGAATTCAGCCTTGCTTCTTCAGAAGGAAAAGTTCTTTTAAAAATCTGGAGAATTCTTCATACTCCAGTTGTTCACCCCCACCCACCCCCCATGTCTTCACTTCTCCTCTGCAGAGGCTACAAAGGTAGGAAGCAGCTGCTCCCATTTGGTGCTCTGGTTTTGAGAAAGATGGGGAGTGAAGGAACTGTTGAAGTTGTCACCAAGTCACCTTTTAAAGGAGACAATACACACACACACACACACACAGAGAGAGAGAGAGAGAGAGAGAGAGAGAGAGAGAGAGAGAGAGAGAGAGAGAGAGAGAGAGAGAGAGAGAGAGCTTTATAAAACTGCATTTTGACAACCTACTTGTTGCAAGCTGGCATTAGCCATTATTGTCCATTATTTACTACAATATTTGTTAAAGCATGGTCCTAGGACTCCTGGGGGGTCCCCCAAGTCAGTCTGCAAAATCACACTTATTTACCAGGCTGCACTGAAAAAAAATCGTACCGTATTACGATCCCATTAAATGATTATGAGAAGCAGTAGCAGCAGCCCACGGGTCTAATTTTTTATTTTTAATGTGGTAAATATTGATAAAGCTCTTTTGGGGGTCCTCTGTAATTTTTAAAAGTGGGAAAGGGTCCTGAGAGGAAAAAAAAAAGTTTAAGAAGCCCCGATTTAACCTATTTCCGTATGTGCATTCTTCATTTTTTCTCTTATTTCCTTTCTATTTGTGCAAAGGAAACATTCTTGCTTCTCCAAAGGTCAATTTGTGCATTGCTGCGTGATCTTCTCACCTCTCTTTCTGATTCTGTCCAATTCCAATTTTTTCAGCCCTCCTCCTCCTTACTCACCTATCTTCCCATCTTTGAAATTAGTTTTATTTTCTTTTGAAGTGCTTTATAAGGTTTTAACCCCTTCTTATTCGGGAGGCAGTTTTTCTGTTCTAGCTCTGACCCGTTGAAGAGAGTAAAGAAATATAACGCTGTATGTCTCAGTTATGGGGAGGGGTGGGGAATTATAATGAGATTTCTGTAAAGCTTCAGAACAATATCCCAAGGGCATCGACAAATCTAAAGCCAGAGAGAGCGGTTGAATGAGATTTCTAATGGGTGGAATTACCAACAGACCTCAACATTGATTTTAAAGATCAAAAATTGATCCTCAAATTGTATTTGAATATTTTAAGTGGATTGCAAAGCCTGCCGCTTTCTTACAGAATTTGACTTGCTCGGTTGCACAATTTTAAACATTTGAAGATGTCAGAAGCATGTGGCTGTGAAATTAACGTGGCGTGGATCTAATTCAAAACAGTACAGCATTTGGGAAAGGAGATTCCAAGGCTTTCCAGGGATCTACCTGACCTCAAGTATTCCTGAGCTCTGTTTCCAATCCTGCCTGTGTTTTTAAGACCTTCACACTGAGATCTACCCAGAACCAACACAATAGGAAGATAATTTCAGTTGCAGATGTATTCTGCTCATTTGCATTTCTGGATTTAATCCAAGCTGAAGGCTGCGGAGCAAGCTGGATGGCGAAGGACAGAATGCATGAATTCTGTCCTGCAAAGCCAGAGTTGGCTTGCTGGATAAGTCACAGTTTGCTGGTGCTAAGTCAGAAGGGGCCATTTGTGCCTCTTAGGGCACAAGTTATTTTTTTAAATTTTTTAAATTTATTTTTTTTGCAGCCTGCAAAGCCCTGTGTCCCAATTGCCCAGAGTTTTGAGGTGGGACATTTGAGAAGATGGTAGCGCAGTTCATCCTAAGAAGCTTCTTGATTGAAAAAACAAACAGCAGACCTCCCCCCTCAAACCAAATGAAAAATGACCCTTTCTTCTTTCCCCCTTGCTCCCTTCCTTAGCTCAGCATCTCAGCAATACTTCTTTTGGAGCTGGTAGCCTTAGTAAATCCAATAAAGAAACAGAACAAATAAAAAATGACATGCTCAGTCAAGGAACTGCCACACAAGCTAACAGTAAACAGCCCAACCAAAGAATTTCCAAGACCTTCAACACCAACTCTGACAGGGCAAGCCATTAGAATATAATCTTAGAGCAACCCCCCCTTGCCTTAATAGCACTGATGATGTTACCTAGTTTGGCTAATGAAACGTCTGCAGGAAAACAGCCAAGCTCAGAGAGCACCAAGGACCCCGTAATCATTCTCCTCCTCCTCCTCCTCCTCCTCCTCCTCCTCCTCCTCCTCCTCCTCCTCCTCCTCCTCCTCCTCCTCCTCCTCCCAATTCCCTTCTAGCACTGATGCTGTTACCTAGTTTGGCTAATGAAACGTCTGCAGGAAAACAGCCAAGCTCAGAGAGCACCAAGGACCCCATAATCATTCTCCTCCTCCTCCTCCTCCTCCTCCTCCTCCTCCTCCTCCTCCTCCTCCTCCTCTCCTCCTCTCCTCCTCTCCTCCTCTCCTCCTCTCCTCCTCTCCTCCTCCTCCTCCTCCCCTTCCTTCTCCTCACCCCAATTCCCTTCTAGCACTGATGATGTTACCTAGTTTGGCAATGAAATGTCTGCAAGAAAACAGCCAAGCTCAGAGAGCACCAAGGACCCCACAGTCCTTCTCCTCCTCCTCCCCCACTCCACAAAGCCCACTCCCTTCTAGCACTGATGATTTTACCTAGTTGGGTAATGAAACGTCTGCAGGAAAGCAGCCAAGCCCAGAGAGCACCCAGAACCCCCTCAAAAATGACCCTAACTATGGAATTATCCATCTCTGTTGGCCAGCTTCACACAACCCAGTAAGCTGTCAATCATTGTTTGTAAAGCAGATGGCCTAGGTACACACAATGTCCTAAGTTGACCAGATGATGGTTTAAAAATATATATGTATGAACTCATCCAGAACTGGGAGAAAAATATAACTTGTCCGTGACTTTGGTTTGATAGATAGATAGATAGATAGATAGATAGATAGATAGATAGATAGATAGATAGATAGATAGATAGATAGATACATGGCAATGGGTGATTTGTGGTTTAGCTCCAGAATTTGAAGTTTGCAAACCATGGCTTAGCATGTTAGATGAATCTAGCCATTAGACTATCTACAAAATGCTTTGAGTTGAGAAATTTCCTGACAGTGAAAACAGTTAACCAGTGGAACTACTTGCCTCCAGAAGTTGGCTGCTCCAATACTGGAGTCTTTTAAGAAGAGACTGGACATCCATTTGTTTGAAATGGTATAAGATCTCTGGCTTGAGCAGGGGCTGGACTAGCGGCCCTCCAAGGTTCCCTTCCAACTCTGTTCTGTCACTGCAGGAGTGTATACTCTAAACCCCAGAAAACAAATGAACAAACTGCTTTAGTGTGATTTGTGAACATGTATTTGAACACTGAAGACATCATAGTGGAGCTTGGCTCTGAACACATCCAGAAATATAAACAGAATACGCAGTGCACAAAAACTGAAATGAACTCCCATTTTTATCATCATTTTTCCTCTCCCACCTACAACTGACTCTAGACTGTCTTGTTTATATTTTATTGGAAAATAAGTGCCCCCAGGAAAGACTCTACATTTTTATGCATGTGGAGCGATAAACCCCGAAGAAGTTTCGTACCTTCCATAGTAGAATTTCTCAACCTTGACAACTTAAAAGATATCCACACGTGTGTTGGGGAGAGAGAGCACAGGGGGAGGCTCAGCTAATCTCAATGTACACATGTTGTACTTTGACAATAAAGGTTGTTTTTATTATTATTATTATTATTATTATTATTATTATTATTATTATTATTATTATTATTATTATTATTATAGTTGAGAAGGTTGGGAAACAAACCATTCTATAGATTTCCTTGCTTCACCAGTAGAAATTGGTGAGCCATCCAGGAAAGTTAAGCTAAAAATTCAGAATATAGGGGAGTATATTTGTATGGGTGAATTTATATATAGAGAAAAAAATAATGAACATATAAAATAAGCGCTTCTTTTTCTGCACTTTAACATGTTTATATAAGGGCTGGGTGTGCCCTTTGAGGAGGTACTTTTAAAGTTGGAATTCAAGCTGACCTAAGCGGTGTGAAACTGCCGTAACATTGTATTACATACATACATACATGTAGGCCCTCTCTTGCTTTCTTTTTTCCTTACATTTGAAAGTGTAAAATGTTATCTTCAATTTTACTTTGCTTTGATAGAGCAAAACTAGATTTCTGTAGCAGGTTCCCTATAAAAAGACTTCATCATTTCTAGACAATCTGCCTGGGGTCTTCACCACAGTTGGCTTAGATTCTTATCTGGTGCTAAGCAGTGGCTTGCTTCAGCCAAAGCTTGAGGAACAAGCCATAGTTCTGGTTTACACAACACGCTAAGCCATAAAACACAGTTTCTGTTCAGTAACAGCCTTGATTAATGGCTTATGTCAAGCCAAAACCAAAACCAAAACCAACCAGCATAGATGGTTGGTGGATCCAGCCACAGGACTTCACCTCATGTCCTATGTGCTTGACCATTGTCTGAAAAGGCTAGGTTGACACAAAGAACCATATTTACGTCACAAAACAATGTGTGAGTCCAGCCACTGTGCTACAAAGACTGCTAAATGAGGAACTGGACTGTTGATCCAACTTGTTGAGTGTCATCCCTGCTAGGGCCCAATTTGGTGGTCCTGCAAATAGGTTAGGGCTATGGCTTCCATTGTTAACCAGCCAGCCTAGTTAGCTTGTTGCACAACAACCTGCATCCCAGCTCTTCCCAAAGCAGAGGCAGGTATGGAATCTGTAGGCTTCTCTAGGAAAAAAAAATCATGTCCATTTGCAGGTTTAAGAATCACAGGTTTGGCTGATCCATCAGGAGTGATGGATCTGACGGTTCGGAGGGAACTAGCCCTCTGAATTGTAACACACCAGCATGGAGTGGGAGACCCAGCTTATTGCCCCCTGAACTCCCCCCCCCTTTGTTTGAAAACCCTGAAAGCAAGATTCCCTTGAAGAGCTCCTGAAAGGGCCAGACAGCACTCTTCTCCTTGCCCCCCAGTTAAAAAAAAATAGACCATTCCGAACAAATAAATCTCTGCAGGGGAGACACAGGTAGTCTTCAACTTAAAAAATGGTGGAGTTAGCAGAGAGGGCTAAACTGACCGTTTCGATTAAAGAAAAGAACAGAAGTGCTTTTGTTTCTGCTTGGAGGCGGCTTCTGGACTTTGTGCTTGAGGTGGGGGGAAAAATGAAACTTTGATTTGGGGTTTTACGGATTAGATTGATTTGCTGATATAGAAATGGCTAGTTTATACTATTATGGGAAAGTGAAAAGTTGAGGTTTGGTGCTAATGCCTTCTTCTACCACAGGGGTGGGGAACCTTGGCTCTTTTATGACTCGTGGACTTCAACTCCCAGAATTCCTGAGCCAACTACGCTGAGGGGAAAGGGACAGGTTTCCAAGCTAAGCCATCATGCTGGCTCAGGAATTCTGGGAGTTGAAGTCCACGAGTCATAAGTGATTGTTCACTAGGACTCCAAGATCCCTCTCACAGTTGCTACTATTGAGCCAGGTACCACCTATACCAGGGGTAGGCAACCTTGGCTTTTTATGACTCGTGGACTTCAACTCCCAGAATTCTTGATATGCCAAGGGCAACCATCTAGGGGTAGGCAAGCTTGGCTCTTTATGACTCGTGGACTTCAACTCCCAGAATTCCTGAGCCAGCCACGCTGAGGGGAAAGGGAGAGGTTTCCAAGCTGAGCCATGCTGGCTCAGGAATTCTGGGAGTTGAAGTCCACGAGTCATGAAGGGGCCAAGGTTCCCCACCCCTGTTCTACCACAACAGAGGGAGTCGGAAGTAAACACCTTTTCTTTTCTTTTCTTTTCTTTTCTTTTCTTTTCTTTTCTTTTCTTTTCTTTTCTTTTCTTTTCTTTTCTTTTCTTTTCTTTTCCCCCTCTCTTCCACACTTCTCTCTTTCCCTTCCCCTCACCTTTGTTCCCTGCTACTCGTTTTCCTATTTTTCTATTTTATAGTACTATAAGCTAAGAAGAACAACAACAACCCACAATCGGGACCTGAATTTCCATTGCTGAGCAAGTTGCTTGTTAAGTGCATCAGGCCTGATTTGTTGTTAAGTGGATCGTGCAGTGGTTAAATGAATCCGGCTTCCCTGGATTGACTTTGCTTGTCTGGAGCCAGCTGGGAAGGGGACAAACGGTGATCACTTACGAAAATATTTGCTGGTTCCCAAGTGACTTCTGATCACGTGACCATGGGAATGCCTCACTGGTTGTAAGGGCGAGAAATGGTTGTAAGTCGCTTTTTCAGTAACGTCAAGCTGTCACGAAACCAATGTTTGTAAGTTGAGGACTACAAAAAACAAAAGATGTTGAGGTTTTGGAAAAAGTGCAAGAGAAGAGCAACTGAGGTGATTTAAAGGCCTGGAGAGTAAAACATATGAAGGATGGTTGCAGGATTTGAGTTTGGCCAGTCTGGAGAAAAGAAGGACTAGGGGGGACATGATAGCAGCGTTCCAGTATCCGAGGGGCTGCCACAAAGAAGAAGGGGGGGGGGTTCAACCTATTTTCCAAAGCACCTGAAGGCAAGGCAAGAAACAATGGATGGAAACTAATCAAGAAGAGAAGCAAACTAGAACTAAGGAGAAACTTCCTGACAGTGAGAACAATTAATCAGTGCAACGGCTTGCCTCCAGAGGTTGTGGGGGCTTCCATCGCTGGTGGTTTTTAAGAAAAGACTGGACATCCAGTTGTCTGGAACAGTATGGGGTCTCCTGCTTGAGCAGGGGGTTGGGCTAGAAGACCACCAAGGTCCCTTCCAGCTCTATTCTATTCTAGCCTGTATGTTGAGGAGCCCTTGTAGGTCACTGAGATTCTGCAGGAAGCAGACAGAGCAAAAACACAACAAAACTCAGGGTTCTTTGGCAATTGGCCTCACTTCAGAGCAGCTGCTTTGTTCCCACACAAAGCTGAAACTGAGATCTTTCAGGCCACCCCACCATGACAGAAGGATAGAGTTTTATTTTAAAAGCTGCTTCAGGAAACCTCTGTGGAGAGACAGCTCAGAGTTGGAACATGGACAGCCTGCAATCACTACTAGTGTGTGTCTCCGGCAGAGAGAGAGAGAGAGAGAGAGAGAGAGAGAGAGAGAGAGAGAGAGAGAGAGAGTTTTGTTGGGTTTTTTTAAAGGGTTCCAGTTACCAGCTGTTGTAGCAATGTCTCCCCTTCCACATTTTACAGTTTGTAATTAAGGAAAGTTTGGAGCAGAAAGCCAGGAGAAGAGGTGTGGGAGAGAGAGAGAGAGACACGGAGGGAGGGAATTCCACAAATGTAGAAATTCTTGGGGCTCAACGGTGATCAGGGGCTCCTACTTCTGAGGCAAATCTTGCTAACCCCTGGTGTTGATGAGAAGGCCTTCTCAAAACATGTGCAGGACGAAGGATCAGGAACCCTTTTGACCTAGTAATTTTTAGCAGAAGAATCTAACTTGGAGGAAATAAGACTTGGAAACAGAGAGTGTGATTCAGCCAGGTCTGAGTTTAGGAGAAGGTGGGACTTGAATTTGATCTTGGGAGAATTTGGGCAAGATGTAAACAATCTTTTTTTTTTTTTGAAGAGGGTAAGCAGTGCCTCTGGGACACTATCAAATGCCTCATCTTGGCCCAGATGGGCTGTTGGAGTGTCTGAATCCTCCTTAGCCCATAGGAAAAACTGGCCCTTTGGTCAACCCACGAAAGAACCATCTTAGTCATGAAATTGCACACTCCTTTGATTTTACAATCATCTATAGTTACACGATACAAAAAAAGAAAAGATGTTGAGACACTAGAAAGAGTACAGAGAAGAGCAACAAAGATGATTAGGGGGCCGGAGACTAAAATGAATGGTTGTGGGAACTGGGACTGTCTAATCTAACAAAGAGAAGGACAAGAGTGACATGATAGCACCTCTTCTAATACTTAAGGTGTTGTCACAGAGAAGATGGGGGTGGACCTATTCTCCAAAGCACCTGAAGGCAGGACAAGAAGCAACGGATGGAAACTAATCAAGGAGAGAAGTAACCTAGAACTCAAGGAGAAATTTCCTGACAGTGAGAACAATTCAACAGTGGAACAGCTTGCCTCCAGAAGTTGTGGAAGCTCCACCACTGGAGGTTTTTAAGAAGAGATTGGAGAGCCATTTTTTTCTGAAATGACACAGAATATCCTGCTTGAGAAGGGGGTTGGACTAGAAGACCTCCAAGGTCCCTTCCAACCCTCTTATTCTATGTTCTCAAATCCAGGTTGGAGGTGGTACTTTTCACACTGGGACCTTGCACGTCCTCCAATGAGGAATGCTTCTGGATGTTTCTGTGAAAGTGGCCACAGGAGCAGAGAAACCCATGTGTGGGCTTTCCTTCCCCTCTCACTCCCCCAGAGATGTGGGAAGTGGGCTGGGCTTATAGCTGCCAGCTGTTCCCCTAGAAATTATGAATAGATATTTATTAAGTGGGTGGTGGGGTGGGCTAAAGCCTGCTGGACTGGAGATTGAGAACGAGATTTCCTCAAATCGACTCGCTCTTAGGTGCTCAAATAATGCCCCAGGTGAGTCTGAAATGCGATTCATGATGAGGATTAAAATGAATGATGGGCCAACATAATTTCTTACTGATGGAAACTGGAGTGCATTCTGGCAACTCGAATTCCAGGCCAACTATTCTGCCTTTTTTAATTGGCTATTTAGTACACCCAAACGTGGATTGTGTTTGTGTGCCTTCCAATAATTCTTGACAAGTCCCTGCAGTTTTCTTGGCAAGATTTTTAGAAATGATTGGCCCTCATCTTCTTCCTCCCAAGAATGAGGGGCCTGATGCCAAGTCCCCCCCCCCCCGGCTGATTTTGTGCCTAGGGCATAACTGGAACTTAGGATCTCCTGGTTTCTAGCCATTAGCTATTTGGACTCTCTCAAAGGAGCTTTTTCCAAAAGGCAACTGGACTTTCTTGTGTGTGTGGTTTTTTTTCCCCCTTTGACAACGTTTCTCTTCTCATCCAAGAAGCTTCTTCAGTTCGTCAAACCAAAGAAATCCAGCTGCCTTTTGGAAAAAGCTCCTTTGCTTTTCCAAACCAACCCGGATGATTGAGAATCTCCACAGACAATTGAGCTCTCCTTTCCTTCTTACCTATTTCCCTCTGCTCAAACTCTCTAGCACAGGACCGAAAGCCCAGAGTTTGGGGCATGGAGGGTGGCATCAGATCCATATCTTTGGCTCTCAGCTCAGTTGTTGATCATCTGACTTAACTCTCTCCCTGGGTCAGCTCTAGCACAAGGAGCCCTCCAGCTGCACGGATGTTTGGAGTCCCTCCAGCCAGCCTTTTGATTCCCCAGTGACAGTGACGGAGTGTTTACTGTCATTTTCTCCATTTGGTTCAGGGGTCAACGCCGGAGGTGTTTGGGGGGAGGAGGTGGAGGGCAACCGGGGCAAAGTGCAGAAGCAAAGGACTCCTTCTCACCCTCAGGGAGGTGGGAAAGGTTCTCCTTTGTGGTGGACACTTGAGCTCAAGCAGGTGCTGGAGAAAACAGCTGGAGGGTGGGGGGGGGTCAAGCAAATAAATGAATTGAAGCTGGCTTTGCTTAGCTTCCTTCCAGCTGTTGAGCTGCTACCATACCTAAGACTTAGGGGCAGCTCTTGAGTTGGACAAGAGCAAAGCAAAATGTCCTAGAATGGACCTTAGAGGATTTACTTGATAGAACTCTCAAACAAATCATCATCATCAGCCATTCATTCATGTCCAACCCTTGGCCACTGTATGAATCTGCACTCTTCATGTCCCTCCCACTGCGTCCTTCAGATCTGCCCTGGTCATCCCAGTGTCATCCTTTAGAGCAGGGATCCTCAACCTTGGCAACATTAAGACTTGTGGACTTGGGAGTTGAAGTCCACAAGTCTTAAAGTTGCCAAGGTTGGAGACCCTTGCTTTAGAGTCTCCAGCCTACTGATACTAGGGCAGCCCCTTCTCCTTTTTCCACTGATCACTTCCAGTATGACTGACTTTTCAAGTGAGTCAGTTCTCATGACATGGCCTCTGTTTGTTAATCTTGGCTTTAAGTGATAAATTGATTTAAGCATCTTTTTAGTTTTTCATAATACCCATACAAGCATGCTAAGAGTCCCATGGTGCTACTCGTTTGTGATAGGACCAGAATAAGATGCCATCACCCTGTTTGGACCTTCAAAGCAACCCATAATATCAACTACTCTCCAGCTCAGAGATGAGCCCTATCATCCCTTCCATTTCTTAAAGTACTTCTACCTACGTACATTCAATGGGTTGTCTCATTTTCACTTGGATTTCCATTGTGAAATAAATCAGAAAGCTCCTCTTGAAGTCTTTCTATTAAATTAATCCTCATTCACCAAAGGAAGACCATGAGTTGGAGATACCTTTTTTTGGAGCAATGGGGAACCTCTGGATTTCTGTGAAACTACATCTCCCAGCCTCCCTCACCCTTGGCTTTGCTGATGGGTTGCTGGGGGTTGTTGTTAAAAGCAGGATCTGGATGGGTGTGTATTTCAAGTTCCTGCATTAAAGATAATTATGGCTTAAGGGTTGAGGACCTAATATAGTGAGAACGCAGAGCCTTGAGGTCCATTCAGAATAAGCATTTAAAACAGAAATACAAGCTACAGGTAATCCTCGACTTAGGATCACAACTGAGTCCCAAATTTCCGTTGCTAAGCAAGACAGTTGCTAAGTGGGTCTTGCCCCATTTTGCAACTTTTCTTGCCAGAGTTGTTAAGCAAATCACTGCAGTTGTTAAGTTAGGAACACAAGTTGTTAAATTAATCTGGTTTTCCCGTTGACTTTGCTTATCAGGAAGTCACCAAACCTGATCACATGATCCCCGGGACACTGACTGTCATAAATACATGCCAGTTGCTTAGCGCCTGAATTTTGATCACATGACCAGGGGGTTTGTTGCAATGGTTATAAGTGTGAAAAACGTTCATAAGTCCCTTATTTTCCAGCGCTGTTGTAACTTCAAGTGATCACTAAATGAATGATTATAAGTCGGGGACTATCTGTATGGTCTCATAGCTTTTCCCACTGCTTAGACAGGACCTGTATTATTTTGGGGGAAAATGATGTCTGTCCATGCAAAGCTATCCTCAAGGATTGGCCATATACTGTAATGTAAAACTCATACGGAAACTGCAGAGATTTGACTTTCTTCACATTCACATTTTGAATGTTAATTCAAAGCCTCAAGTCTTAAATACATTTTTGATTATACAGATTTGGGAGTCTCCTATCACATCAGTCGAAACAAGACCTTTAAAAGTTTAAAAGTTCCATTTCTCTTTTGAGGATTTGAAACTATAACTTCATTCATTCACACATGCCAGGTTTCCTAGTGCTGTTTAATGGTTGAGTTTGCAAGATAAGTTTAAGTGAGTTAAAGAATTAGTAGCTCTAATTGATATCAGCATACTTATTTTGCTTTATTTGAAACATTGGTTAATGCATAGTGTAAAGCAGCATGGTTTGGGTTTTAGCATAGTTTTAATTATTGTATTATATTGGGCATAATTATTTAATTCTTTTTTAACTTTTGTATTTTGTATTTCGATATTTATTGCCCTGTACACCGCCCTGAGTCCTTCGGGAGAAGGGCGGTATAAAAATTTTATAAATATAAATACACTAAGCCAGAAACCATGATCTTTGAATTCAAATTCTTTGTGAAGACAAAACTGAGCTAGGACATGAGGGTGAACACTCTAAGTATGTTTGTGTGTCCAGTTGACTTTTATCGTTTGTGAGCCATATTTTCACAAGGATGTCTGATTTCCTAATGGTCATAGAACATCCACGAAATATGAAAAAGAGCCTGGAGCCATGGAATGCATTAAAGTCTTTTTTTCTTAAGCCAGAGATAACATTAAGTGCAAACATGTAAATCAGGACCCTTTAGAGAATTGATTGTATTAAGTCTCTTCCCTGATCTAGTTAAAATCAGAGGGACCAAGTAGTTAACCTCTTAGCCTTTGATTCTCCGGTTTGATTAAATGGAAGGTCAGGTCAAGTAACTGAATTTAGAGGACTTCATTGTTTGAAAGGCTGAAGGAATAGATAATAGGAAAGGAACTTGGCAACTTGCTGGCCTCGCTTTGTGAGTAAACCTGAGGATTTACAGGTTCCCCCTCAGAAATAAATCTTCCTGTAAACTTAGGAACAATACCTTAGTGTTTACAGAGAGATGGGATTATCAGTCCTTTGCATCACACCTTCCGACTGTCTGTCCTTCTTTCTTGCTGTTTTGCTAGCAATTTGAGGACCTCTTTCAAACTGCCCAGTTTCAATTCCTTGATGGACATCGCAACATGCACTTTGTTGAAAAAGGAATTCGAGTTTCACTGTGTGGCAGGCAAGACCAACCCTGCTCCTAACTCTCCTGACCACTTCTGGTCCATGCAGTGTTTGAATTATAATGACAACTCATGCGCCACCATCTTAGTTCTTTTTATTTATTTATTTAATTAATTAAATTTATATGCCACCCTTCTCCCTGAGGACTCAGGGCAGCTCACAACAATAAAAATTGTTGTGGGAGCAGTGGGCTAATGCCTTGGTGGAGCAGTGGGCTAATGCCTCCTTAAGTAACACCAGCTGCCTGCAATTAGTGCAGGTTCGAGTCCCACCAGGCTCAAGGTTGACTCAGCCTTCCATCCTTCCGAGGTAGGTAAAATGAGGACCCAGATTGTTGGGGGCAATTAAGCTGACTTTGTAATAATGCCGCTGGGGGGGGCGAAAGCCCTAATAAGCAGGCATATACATAGAATGAAGGCTATTGCTAAGCACATTGATTTGTGCTTAAATTGTAAGCCGCCCTGAGTCTTCGGAGAAGGGCGGGATATAAATGGGATTAAAATAAAATAATAATAATAATAAAAAAATTAAAAAACATAGAATAATTTTTTTAAAAAATAATTAAACAATAAACGCAAAATTACAAGACAATTTAACCCAGTAAAAAGCCTAATTAAAAACCGTAGTCAGTCCAGGCCCGCTTTTTAGCACTGATGAGGTTGCCTAGTTTGGTAATGAAACGTCTGCAAGAAAACAGCCAAGCTCAGAGAGCACCAAGGGACCCACAGTTCAACCCTGAGCTACAAATATTGTCTTCTGTTGGCACTTGTATATAAACAGAAAACAAACCCTAATCCCTTCTAGCATTGATAACGTTGCCTAGTTAGGTAATGAAACGTCTGCAAGAAAACAGCCAAGCTCAGAGAGCGCCAAGGACCCCACAGTTCAACCCTGAGCTACAAATATTTTTTTTCAATCAGTTGTTTTTTCCCCCTAGTTGCACACAACTCTTTAACTCAGTTGGGAAGTTAGCTCATCACCAATTATATTGTGGGACACAAAACCTGTGACTGTTCCTGATTCACAGGATTTGAAAACTGAACTCAGTGACTCCCTATTTGCTGGCAACCAAACCAGGGACCACTTTTGGATTGTCTGAATGAAAAGATGGGACAGGCATCTTTTTCTCAACCATAAGCTATTCTTGTTTTGTGAGAGAAATGCTAGGGGCCACAGACCCCAAAACAGTGGATAAGACCAGGATGAAAGCTATACTTCTTTTCATTTACATTGAATTAAAATCAAGTAGAGAGGGGATATAGTCATTCTCCGATCAAGCACTTAGTCATCTTCTCTTTGTGTCATATGAAAAATGACCGTTTAGAACAGGGGGTCTTCAAACCTGGCCCTTTTATGACTTGTGGACTTCAACTCCCAGAATTCCTTAGCCAAGCATGCTGGCTGAGGAATTCTGGGAGTTGAAGTCCACAAGTCATAAAAGGGCCAAGTTTGAAGACCCCTAGTTTAGAAGGACTTTGGAAGATCTCTGCAGCCAACCCATAGCTTTTAGCCACCCTATTCACGATACAGAATAACAGAGTTGGAAGGGACCTTGGAGGTCTTCTAGTCCAACCCCCTTCTGCTCAAGCAGGAGGCCCTACACCACTCCAGACAATTCCAATCTCTTCTTGAAAACCTCTAGTGATGGAACACTGGATGGAACGCCCACAACTTCTGGAGGTAAACCATTCCACTGATGAATTGTTCTCCTTAACTCTAGGTGGGTTTTGTCTTTAATAAGCTTCCATCCATTATTTCTTGTCTTGCCCTCAAGTGCTTTGGAGAATAGGTCGAGGACTCTTATCTTCTGGACTAAGTTTTCCATATGTTAAGATCGGTTGTGCTTATGGACCAGTATTTTTTTTTTAATTCCATTTATATCCCGCCCTTCTCCGAAGACTCAGGGTGGCTTACAAGCTTAGCAGTAGCCTTCATTCTATGCTCCACCAAAAAAACACTTAGCCAAGGATCAAAACAGGCTTGCAGGAGGTTGTCCAGGCCCTCGGGGAACAATGTCGCATTCTTCTTTGTCACCTAACTGACTTGTTTTGAATGCTCTTGGGAGGGTGGGGGGTAGTGCCATTTGCTGCAAGCAATCCCTTTGCTTTTCTCCTCCTCCTCCTCCCCCCCCCACTGTCTGTAGGGATAATTGATCTGCTTGAAATGTAAGCAAGCTTTCGTGAATACCTGCAGGTCATCCAGTCACTTCTGCAGTTGTAGGGCAGTCTCTGATTAAATTAATTCTAAACAGCCAGTATTTACTTTTAGCTCATGCGTATCGGCTCTATACTCCACCATTTTAGAAATACCTACTGGGAGCAAAATATTTTTTTTTTTAAAAAAAATAGAGGTGTCCAAAACTTCTGGAGAACATCACGTTTTGTAGTCCTGACTGAAGCTGTGTCCTTATATGGGAAATCTCCGCAAAATCCAAAGCAAAGTTCAGCCAAAGCAGGATAGGAGTCAAATGTTTTTGTAAACTAGAAATAAGAATATGAATATAGTCGAACTATTAGCATTCTTTCCTTGGCTCCTTCCGCCAGCTGGAGAAGACAGGCAGCAACCTTTGAAATTTAGCTCTTCTGTCTCCAATCGTCTGTTTGTTTAAGAGATGCAATCTCATCTCCAGCAGGCAACAGGATTCCCACCTCGACCCCACATCAAAGATTCCCCAAACCATCTCACTGAAAGAGAGCAATGAGTTTCACAGGTAGCACTAAGCGAGGGTGTTGCAGAGCCCGGGGCTTTGAAGAACCATCTGTAAAGCACATCTGTCCCTGGGTGGCAAATCTTTGGCTGAAATAGGCAACCTGAAGGTTGGGACACCTTCCCTTGGTGCCCACGGAACTCTCTGCTTCATTTCTAAAGGATTCTTTTCATAATAGTTTTCAAAAAAATAATAATAATTGGGGAATTGGTCATAAAATCGGATCCAATCATGGAATTGGAAAACTGCCATGTCATGACAGTCATCTATGACCGTCATGACTTACGACTGTAATTGTGGGCTCAGTTGTGGCCGTAACTGGAGGACTGCCTGTACACATTTTCATAATCCGATGCGGAGGCAGCCTCCCATCTTTTCCCTGAAAATGCACCTCCTAAAAGGAAACCAACTCGACAGCCTATCATCAGAGGTGTATTTTTGTAACATGACCATGGAGGAGGAGGATGATGATGATGAAGATGATGATGATGATGATGATGATGATTCATCGCACAGTCAGCCAGATGTTCAGACTGGATTTGGCATTTTTGTCTACCTGTTGAGTCCTTACCAAGCACCTGGGATAGGCAGATGTGGATGTTTGATGGTATTATAGGTATCATCGCAGGATGGAAGCAGTTCCTAGTAAGGCCGTTTTTTGCAATTGACTGATGGTGAATTTGTCAATGCCTATAATGGTGTCCAAGTGGTGCTCCAGTTGTTTTGGGATTGCACCCAAGGCGCCTATTACTGTTGGTACTACCCTTGCTTGCCTTTGCCCCAGTCTTTCTATTTCTATCTGTAGGTCTTTATATTTTGTTATCTTCTCCAGTTCTTTCTCTTCTATTCTGCCATCTCCAGGCACTGCCACATTCACTATCTATGATGATGATGATGATGATGATGATGATGATGATGATGATGATGATGATGATGTTTTGTTATTTCTTGAACACCTATCTTAGCACAAGGTAACTCTGGGCAGTTTCCAGAGTTAAATAAAGATAAAATTTTAGAAGAACTATACAATAGGAACTAACTAATAAAAAAGATAAATACACAACTCTAATTAAAAAATAGGGAGGGAGATCCTCAAAAAATTAGTTATAAACATATAAATGTGTCTCTCCACTGAAACCTTTAGCAAAAGGTGAAAGATTTATAGGAGCTGAAGAAAAACCAGAGAATATAATGCTGAAACAGTAATGGCCATTAAAATATAAGTACAGAAATAGCCTTTGATTGATAGAGTAGAGATCAAGCTAGAGAACTGATTTGCTTGACAGCCCTACAATTTTCCAAGGGATCTGTACAATGAAGGCAAAATATTTGAGCACTGTTGGGCTAATGGACAGTTTTTGTGTCCTTTCTTGCTTTCTTCTGCAGCCTTAAAGAGGTCCTTTGAGATGGAAGATGTGGAAGAGGTTGCTTCTTGTTCAACCAGACCTTCTCTAAATCCCTGCCCATCTGAAAATGGAGAGGGGAAAAGAATCAGGGGACCCATGCAGAACATCTATCAATCTCCCATCGGCCTGAGCAACATCCCCAGTCCTTCACACAGTCCGATCCCCAAAACTAGGATCACTAACAGCTTGTCCTTCAACCGAGGCACCATTCATTTGCCTCGGGCCAATGGGACCAACCTCATCAGGGTGTCCTCCTTCCAAACTCGGCTGAATCCCAATGGATTCTCTTCATCTTTAGGGCCAGGAAGTGATGAGAGTCTTCACAGTTCTTCTTCCAGTTTGGGGTGCCCAACTCCCACAAGATGCCCTCCGAATCCCGCCCGGCAATCCGAGTCTCCTGGAATTGAGATTTCTCAGCTATCTAGTCCTTTGCGGAAGAAGTTCTCTTCCCATGGGAATGTCTTCCATCCCGAGGTGGAGCGTCCCATCCAGCAGGTCTCTAAGCCCACTGTGAATCACAGCTCCTTGCCATCCCTTGACTTGTATATCGCAGAAGACCAGGGGCCCAGTCCTATCCTTTGCTCCACCTCAAACATTGACCCCACCAACAGGTGGAGCTCCCAAGAGCGGCATCCCATCTCGCCTCTTCCAAAGAATGGAACGTTACTGAGAAAAGATTCTCCTTTCTCTACCGTGGAGGTAGGCCAGTTGGCGAATGTGGCCTCTACGGCTTCTTTGTCCTCTAGGCAAACCTCAAAGCTTCAAACATTTCCCACCAGCCTGGACAAGTTAATTGGAAACCCCCCAGTTGGTTGCGTTTTCCCTTCTGTGGCTGATCCTGGGCCCAAATCTTTGCTTAAGGCCCAGCT
The DNA here is from genome assembly GCF_947247035.1 of Vipera ursinii. Lineage (NCBI taxonomy): Eukaryota > Metazoa > Chordata > Lepidosauria > Squamata > Viperidae > Vipera > Vipera ursinii. Next base: position 9,931,401 of record NC_139526.1, read on the forward strand.
TCAGATCAGCCTTGGCCACAGCCTGTCTACTCCGTCTCCAGAACTGATCAACAAAGATCAAGCAATCGTAACCCATGATACTTCCCTAACAACCTCTTATGGAAGCCTTCCAGAGATATCAGAAACAGAGAGAGCAGCTCCTTGTCCTCAGTCTGCCTCTTTCCAGCTTGTCTCTCCATCTCCAGCTACTCAAGCTGCTTCCCAGTCCTCTTTTCTTGGTTATCCAATGACAGTGCCACCTCCACAAGGCAGCCCAGCGTTGCCCAATCCAAGAGAAAACCACCCTGCTCTGATTGACTCCATCTCCTGCCAAGATGCTTCCAAGGCTTCAGATCCAGAGCCGACTTTTGGCCCATTGGAGGAGTCTGGGGACCACCAGCCTCTGGAGATCTTCGGGAAGAAGGAGGAAGAGTCTGCAGAGAAGAACTCAGTAAAAGAAGGTTAGTCAACTTGTGCCCCAGATGCCCTTTGAAATCTAACCCGGGTCTGTTCGAATCACCTTTTACGCACCTAGAATGGTGAGGCTACACAACTCATTAAGCTAATCTTAATCAAACTGCAGGATGGCTAATTGTCACGTATGAATCCAACTCTTGTGTGGCTGGATTCCTACAACTCACAAAGCATAATGAAGGTGAATATACGTGTCCCGGGAAAATGTTGTAGGATCTAATCTAGCTCAGTCACCAGGACGAGAGGTTTCGTCTTCTGAGCTTTCAAAAATCATGCTGGAGCCTCAGGAAACCTCTCTCTAGCAGAGTGTGTAGTGTTCTGTGTGTGGCATTTATATGGTGCCTGTTGTATGTGGCTTTTCAGATGTTGATTGGGGTGTGTTGATGGCTGGCTATTAAGTCATTGGCTGTTGTGGGGCAGCACAAGCTAAGAACAGCCAATGACTTAATAGCCAGCCATCAACACACCCCAATCAATATTTCAAAAGCCACATACAACAGGCACCATATAAATGCCGCACACAGAACAGCACACACACTGCTAGAGAGAAGTTCCTTGAGGATGGGCTCCAGCATGATTTTTGAAAACTCGGAAGACAAAACCTCTAGGGCCGGGGACCGACCCAGATTGGATCTCACAAAACATAGCTTAACAGAATGGCTGCATTCATGTAAAGAAATTCGTCCCCAAAGGACCGTACATCAGATGAATTCACAGCTAGGGTTCCCACAACCACCTGACCACACTTTGCCTCAAACTAATATGTTTTACAAATCCAACCAGGGTGCAGAAAATCCAAGAGATCAGGCAACGTCTAAGCTGCTTCTCCCCTTCTGTCCCCTTATGTGTCTAATCACACTTGGCCAAATAAAGTACTCTACGCTACTCTACTCTACTCTACTCTACTCTACTCTACTCTACTCTACTCTACTCTACTCTATTTCTCTTCTCTTCTCTTCTCTTCTCTTCTCTTCTCTTCTCTTCTCTTCTCTTCTCTTCCATGATTCTATTCTATTCTATTCTATTCTATTCTATTCTATTCTATTCTATTCTATTCTATTCTATTCTATTCTATTCTATTCTATTCTATTCTATTCCATTCCATTCCATTCCATTCCATTCCATTCCATTCCATTCCATTCTATTCTATTCCATTCCATTCCATTTCATATTTATTCTATTCTATTCTATTCTATTCTATTCTATTCTATTCTATTCTATTCTATCCTATTCTATCCTATCCTATCCTATCCTATCCTATCCTATCCTATCCTATCCTATCCTATCCTATCCTATCCTATTCTATTCTATTCTATTCTTTCCACATTCTATTCTATTCTATTCTATTCTATTCTATTCTATTCTATTCTATTCTATTCTATTCTATTCTATTCTATTCTATTCTATTCTATTCTATTCTACTCTACTCTACTCTACTCTACTCTACTCTATTCTATTCTATTCTATTCCATTCCATTCCATTCCATTCCATTCCATTCCATTCCATCTATTCTGTTCTGTTTCGTTGTGTTCCGTCCCATTCCATTCCATTTGTTATTCTATTCTATTCTATTCTATTCTATTCTATTCTATTCTATTCTATTCTATTCTATTCTATTCTATTCTATTCTATTCTATTCTATTCTATTCTATTCTATTCTATTCTATTCTATTCTCCCTCTTTAGAGGTCAAGGGATCTGTGGACCATGTTTCAGCCAGGACTATCTTAACACACACTTGGGACACCCCTTCTTTTTGGGAGGGTTTGGCCACAACCCCTTCAATGAGGGGTTCTTCTTGCTGGTGTTTGAAAACCAGAGGAAGTTTACTCCTCGGAGCTTCCTCATTTTTTGTGGCACCAGGAAGACAAAGCTTTTCTCTGTTTCGGTTTCTCTGTGTCACATTGGTCAAGCAGCCTGCCCCCTCCGGCTCTGGAATGCGCCAGGCCCCTTTCCAATGAAGCCCTCAAAAGCATCCAGAAACACCCAAAGAGCATTTATGAGAATCTCAGAAGGCAGGGTATAATGATGATGTTTGCCCCCTTCCTCTTTTCCCCTCCCCTCAGTAGCTAGCGTACCCTGATATACTGCCTTTAAACATGGAGGCTCGGTTGCACAATCATGCAACTTTTTCAAATCCAGGACAGTAGCATATTTACCACCTTTGATACTCCGGGCTGCCTAGAAGTGCCCTTTGTGTGATGTGCAAACCCAGCTAACACCTCTTTCTCTTCCTTTGGAGGGCGGGGTGGGGGGGTGGGGTGAAATCCTGTTTTTCATGGGCAGCTACTTAAACGCAGAGGAACTTTCAACTTGCTGGTTGCTCCCTGAAAATAAATAAAATTTGGGGGTCGCCTCCCTCCCTCCTGAAAGAAACTCTTCCCCTTAATTGCTTTGACCAAGTCAGGCAAGTTGGAACAAAACCAGAGGTGGCACGTGTGTGTGTGTGTGTGTGTGTGTGTGTGTGTGTTTGTGCGTTTCTGCAGATGCGGGAGAGGGGGAACCAGGGATTGGTTGGTTAAGGTTGAATCAATTTATCTCAGAGCCAGACTTTATTTTGTGTTTCTCTTTCTCCTCCATTCATCCCTGCCTCCTGTTTTATTTTTTTTTTTTATTATTTTCCTTATTTCTTTGGCTTTGGCACCGCTTCTGAATTCTTGAGGCTGCCTCTGCTCCTTTTTCTGCTCCACCCTGCAACAAGGAGGTGGGCAAGGGGCCAAAATCTGCTAATTTTAAGATGTTCAGCATTAACCGAAGTGGACGGAAGGAGCAGGCAGCTGTACAGTCATTCAAAGGGTGTGTCTGGGTGTGCATTTTTGCAAGGCGTCTCTTTCAGGCCTGTTCCGTCTGTGGAAGCAAGACGGGTCCCGTGCAAGGAAAGCAGCTCTCAAAACTGCCACCTCTTGTGCCTGCCCATCAGACCACCGCCTCCTCCTCCTCCTCCTCCTCCTCCTCCTCCTCTTCTTCTTCCTCTTCTTCCTCTTCTCCTCCTAATGTTCTTTTCTCCTCCTCTTCTTCTTCCCTCTCTCCTCCTCCTTCTTTTCTTCTCCTTCTCCTAACCTTCTTCTCTTCTCTCCTTCTCCTCTTCCTCCTCTTCTTCTCCTCCCTCCTCCTCTTCCTCCTCCTTCTCCTCTTCTCCTTCTCTTTCTCCTTCCTCTTTTCTCCTCTTCCTCCTCCTCCTCTTCCTTCTCCTCCTCTTCCTCCTCTTCTTCTCCTCCTCCTAATGTTCTTTTCTCCTCCTCCTCTTCTTCTTCTTCCTTCTCTCCTCCTCCTTCTTTTCTTCTCTCCTTCTCCTCTTCCTCCTCTTCTTCTCTTCCGTTCTCCTCTTCCTCCTCTTCTTCTCCTCCCTCCTCCTCTTCCTCCTCCTTCTCCTCTTCTCCTTCTCTTTCTCCTTCCTCTTTTCTCCTCTTCCTCCTCCCCCTCCTCCTCCTGCACCACCTCCTCCTCCTCTTCCTCCTCCTCCTCTTCCTCCTCTTCTCCTCCTCCTCCTAATGTTCTTTTCTCCTCCTCCTCTTCTTCTTCTTCCTTCTCTCCTCCTCCTTTTTTTCTTCTCTCCTTCTCCCTCCTCTTCTTCTCCTCCCTTCTCCTCTTCCTCCTCCTTTTCTCCTCTTCCTCCTCCTCCTCCTCCCCCTCCTCCTCCTCTTCCTCCTCCATGTGTGTTACATGTTAAAAAAAATAGCTGGAATTTTGATTGCACTGCATAACCGCTCTCTTGACATTTTTCACCACACCCTGTAGACACTCCCTGCCCCCTCCCCCCCCCCCGAATCTGGTTAATGAATTAATCCATTTTCTGTTTCTGTACCCTTCATTGGGCTATCAATCATTTAAGGACTGATTGGGCTCACCCCCTGCGTGAAGTTGCAAAAGGCTAAAAAACGGTCAGGACCAAGCTCCTGGGTGCGGTTTTGACTAGGCTTGTTTGGGAGCTTGCAAATGCTGATCACATGACCCTGGGACACCGCAGTTGTGGAAAATACACGCCAGTTGTGCCAAGTGCCCAAATTTTGATCGCGTAAGCATTGGGGTGCCAGAGTGGTCATAAGAGTGAGGATTGATTGCAAGTCCCTTTCCCCAGTGCCATTGTAACTTCAAACCATCGCTAAACGAATGGTTATAAACCGAGGACTGCCTGTAGATACTCCCACTTTTACCTCCATCTGCATCTCTGAAATGCTGCACGATGATTTTCAGTTTCAGATTAAGGAGAGGCTAGTGAGACCAAAGAGGCAGGTGTTTATGGATCTGCAAGATATGTTCCGAAAGCTTCAAGCTGCAAAAGATGGCGACAAAGCTTAATAGAAGGGAAGAATATACTTTTAATTGGAATATATGTACCTATAAGAGCAAAGGGATTTTGGGATTAAAATTTGGTGGATTACGTAGAAGATATTTAAGAAAAAGATAAGGTTTTCTTTGCAGTTATTTTTGTTGGACAGTATTACAGAGTGTATTGTTATAGAAATTAAATTTATGTTGAATTTAATAGCGGCAGCAAGACTTTGGGTATCGTAATATTGGAAGAAGGAGGATCTGCCTATTATAGAAGAGTGGACTTTAAAAGTTTCGAACTTAGTAGAAGTTGGTACAAGTTTCAGTATATTTGAAAGGTTAACTGCAGCAAAGATACATTTCGGAATGGAGAAGATGGATTGATTACATTCTGAATAAATATGGGACTAAAAAGTTTTATTTAGCGTATGAATGAGCATTAGAATTTAATAAGATGTATTATTGCTTAGTTATGCTTAACGGGAGTTAAAGTGCGATAGGATTTAAAGTGTATTTATAGATAGTTAGCATATTCTAGCTTAAGCTTGTTAGATGCAATACCCTGTATTCAGCTCTGGGAAGTCGGGGGGGGGGGGGTAGAGGGGGAGGGAAGTGTGGGTTTTATGGGGAGGGGGGGAAGTTGGGGGGAAAGGGAGGGAAGTGTGGGTTTTATGGGGAGGGGGGAAGTTGGGGGGAAAGGGAGGGAAGGGTGGGTTTTATGGGGAGGTGGGGGGCAATTTATGTTTAAAATCTACTGTAAAACTTTTCAATAAAAAAAAACCCGAGAGGCTGGCCAAAAACAGACATTCAAGGGGCACAGACTGAAAAGAAGCACTTGCTGGACTGGGCTAATAATGTGGCATAGGCCATTTTTTCTTGCAGCATGCAGTATAAAGCCAGCCATTGTTTCTGGAAAACTCAAGCTGAAAAATGAAAAGCAGAGGGGGAAAATTATCAGCTTTTATAATTACACATTATTGAAGCATTCTTGCAAATATTAAATTTTGACCCCTGGCAAATAACCATCTATCCAGGTGATAATATCTTTGCTGGGCTCTCATATTGTGCTAAACCATGATTTCCTTGGTGGTGTTTCCCCCCCCCCCCCCAAAAAAAAATCACTCATTGCTTAATCATGACCTTTATATACATCTATCTTTATATACTACAATGACATCCATTGCATAAGCCACACTTTATTTAATTGTGATTGTTTCACAAAGGACAGTTGAGCCAGGATTGCTTAACTGCAATAATTGCATAAACCACAAAAGGCTTGTTATGCAGGCTGAGACCAAACCAAAGCAAGGGCAATCTGCCTTAGCCAGTTGTATGAAGCCAGCTGCAGGTTGTCCTCGACTTCCTTAGTGACCGCTCAAAGTTTTTCACACTTATGACAGTTGCAGCCTCCCCAAGATCACGTGGTCAAAATTCAGACGCTTGGCAACTGACTCGTATTTATGACGGTCGAAGTGTCCTGGGGGGGGCGGGTCACGCGATCCCCTTTTGCGACTATCTGACAAGCAAAGCCAAAGGGGAAGCCGGATTCATTTAACAACCGTGTTACTAACAAGTGTAGTGATTCACTACACTGTGGCAAGCAAGGTCATCAAATGAGGCAAAACTCAGATAACCAACATCTCACTTAGCAACATAAATTTTGGGCTTAGTTGTGGTGGTAAGTCCAGGTCTACCTCTACTGCATTTTATCCAGCAAACCACACTGGGAACAAGCTGCGGCTTAACCCCAATCTGCAATCCCAGCTAAGCCCAACCTCTGTTGGGCGAGACCCATACTCTTGGGTGCTAACGACCCCTCTTTCAGACCCATGCAAGACGTGCTGGCTGGATTAGGAACTTGTTCTGCCAACTCGTTATCCACACAGACTGTGGTTTGGGGTTTTTTCCCCCCTTTTAATTTAATCTGCTATTCATTAATCATATCCTTGGAGAACAAGAGACCGTAAAGGCCTCTCTCTGATCCTGGAGAACGATAAAGGAAGAGTCTATGACTCATCAGATGTATGTTTATGCTCTTGAGAGGCAGATCTTTCTTTTTAACCCTGGGCATAAAGAAAGTTTAGAGATTTGTTTTTTCAACATCACAATGATTTATGGCTTGCTTGGAGAGCACGGAGGGCTGCAAGAGGCTGGAAGCGCATTCTTCACCTGTGGAAGGACGAGAGGAAGGAAAGAAGGAAGTGCCTTCCAAGGCCTTACCTGTGCCCCGTGGCTGGTGGCTTTCAGAATAATAGAATAACAAGAGCGCCACAGTTGGAAGGCAGGGAACGCTATAACATTATGATGGCTGGGGTGGGGGTGGGGGTGTCCTGATGTCACGTGATCCCCTTTTCCAACCTTCTCACAAGCAAAGTCAAGGGGGAAGCCAGATTCACTGAACAACCATGTTACTGACTTGACAACTCATAATCATAATAGTAAAGTTGGAAGGGACCTTGGAGGTCATCTAGTCCAACCCCCTGCTCAGGCAGGAAACCCGATACCATTTTAGACAAATGGCTGTCCAGTCTCTTCTTAAAAACTCCCAGTGTTGGAGCACTCACAGCTTCTGGAGGCAGGTTGTTCCACTGGTTAACTGTTCTAACGGTCAGGAAGTTTCTCCTTAGTTCTAGGTTGCTTCTCTCCTTGACTAGTTTCCATCCGTTGCTTCTTGTCCTGCTTTCAGGTGCTTTGGAGAATAGCTTGGCTCCCTCTTCTTTGGGGCAGCCCCTGAGATACTGGAAGACTGCTATCCTGTCCCCCCTCACCCTTCTCTTCATTAAACTACACATGCCCAATTCCAGCAGCCATTCCTTATATGTTTTAGCCTCCAGATCTCTAATCATCTTTGTTGCTCTTCTCTGTACTCTTTCCAGAGTCTCAACATCTTTTTTACATCATGGTAATACTTCACGTGATCTTGATTCTATTCCTCTGTTAATGCAGCCTAGCACTGTGTTGCCTTTTTTGGCAGCTGCAGCACACTGCTGGCTCGTATTGAAGTGATTGTCTACTAGGACTCCGAGATCCCTCTCACAGTTACTACTATTGAGCAAGATACCCCCTATACTATACCTGTACATTTGGTTTTTCTTGCCTAAATGTAGAACCTTACTTTTTCCACCATTGAATTTCATTATGTTAGATAGCGCCCAGTGTTCGAGTCTGTCCAGATCCTCCTGTATTTTAAGCCTATCTTCTGGAGTATTGGTTATTCCTGCCAGCTTGGTGTCATCTGCAAATTTGATGAGTTCCCCATCTATCCCCTCATCCAAATCATTAATGAAGATATTGAAGAGCACTGGGCCCAGAACAGAGCCCTGAGGCACCCCACTACACACTTCCTTCCATGTAGATGCGGTTCCACTGAGGACCACATGCTGAGTACGGCCTGTCAGCCAGCTACGAATCCATCTGGTGGTGATGCTATCTAACCCACATTTTTCTATCTTATCAAGTAGTAGGTTGTGATCTACTTTATCAAATGCCTTACTGAAGTCCAAGTAAATTATATCTACAGCATTCCTCTGGTCCACTAATTTTGTCACTTGGTCAAAGAATGCAATAAGATTTGTCTGGCATGATCTGTTTTTGACAAACCCATGTTGACTTTTAGTGATAACTTTGCATCAAGGTGTTCGCTGATTTGTTGTTTGATTATCTTTTCCAGAATCTTCCCAGGTATTGAGGTCAGGCTGATAGGTCTGTAATTTCCTGTAATTTCCCATCTTTTGTGAACATGGGAACTACAGTGCAGTTAAGGCAATCAACTGCAGTGACTGCTTTAACAACTGTGGGAAGAAAGATCGCAAAACGGGGCAAAATTCACCTAATCACTCTCTCACTTAGCCACAGAAATTTTGGACTCAATTTTGGACTCTTAACTATAAACTATTAACTATAAGGAACGGTTGCTGGAATTGGGTATGTGTAGTTTAACGAAGAGAAAGACGAGGGGGGAACAAGATAGCAGTGTTCCAGTATCTCAGGGGCTGCCCCAAAGAAGAGGGAGTCAAGCTATTCTCCAAAGCGCCTGAAAGCAGGAGAAGAAGCAACGGATGGAAACTAGTCAAGGAGAGAAGCAACCTAGAACTAAGGAGAAACTTCCTGACAGTGAGAACAATTAACCAGTGGAACCACCTGCCTCCAGAAGCGGTGAATGCTCCAACACTGGAAGTTTTTAAGAAGAGACTGGACAGCCATTTGTCTGAAATGGTGTAGGGTTTCCTGCCTGAGCAGGGGGTTGGACTAGATGACCTCCAAGGTCCCTTCCAACTTTATTGTTGTTGTTGTTAGCTGGGGGAAAGACAGTCAGAGGAATGGGATTTATACTGGGCTATGAGAATAACCTTGGGGGACAGGAAGGAGAACTGCAACCAAGGCATCAGTTTGATAAAGGAAATCGGAGTCCCTGGCTGAAACTGTAATCTGAGAAAGGGTCCCAGACAAGACCCTCCCTAGTTCTCTTGAATGTAAAGCAGGGGAGTCATACTGCTGGCCTCTTGGGCCGGGTTCATCATGTCACCATATGTCGGGACAAGTTTGACACCCCTGATGTAAAGGCAAGAGAGGGAAAGGAGCAGACTTGGAAGATTCTGTTACTACAACCTTATAATAAAAGTAGTATTTACGCTCATAGCATTGGTTTCCTGGTCTGGACTAGCTCAGAGGGCTGATAGGATTGTTCATCATAGGTTATGCCTGTGTCCATGTTCATATGCATGCCGTGCATTCACACGTGCATTAAGAGAGTGACATTCCATCCGGGTTCTGGCAGGACAGAAAGCCACCAAGAGACATCGCTGAGCCCAAAACCCCATTCTCTTGTCTTGTGCATGATAGATATCTTGAGAGCCCAAGATTGGTTGGTCTCCCTTTAAGAGGCCTTCAAGAATCTCAGCAACTTTACAGGCCTTCAAGATTCTCAACTGCTGTTGAGTCATCTCTCTCTGATTCTCTTCTGCAACCCTCTGACCAGCTCTTCTCCTCCAGCCTTTAATAACTGACTGAGAAGGACCATCCCCCAGGAGCTTCTGTCGGTGGAGTCCTCTCTTGGCCCCTAAAATAAGGAAGGTAGGATATGGTGAATGTTTGGGAAGAGGAGAGGCAAACACTGTTAGTGTGTCAGGTAAATAAGACTAAGCATCCTATCCAAACATGTCCAGAGACTTGTTGTCAAGTCTTGGAAGCTCTCTGCCTCTTAAGCTGCTCGTTTTGACCATCACTGGTTCTTTACTTGCTCCCTGTGAGCAGACAAGAAGATACCACAGAGAAGACTTCTTTCAGTTGCCTGAAGCTTCCTCATTGGACTAAGCCAAGAAGGAAAAAGCAGGGGTGGCCAAAACAGGGTGGCCTTCATACCCCCAAAAACCCTAGGTCTAAGCAGGCAGGATCTCTAGGCGGAGCCACAAGCTTCAAGATGTCTACCACAACCTCAGAATTAAAGTTTCACCCTTTTTTTCCCCTAAGATGTGTCCCCCATCTTGACTTTGTAAATTCCTTGTGGATGACCCTGAATATAAAGACGTTGGTTTAATATTTTTGCCCTGGAGAAAACATGAAACATTTGTGTTATAAAAATATTCCTATTTGAAAGTGAGATATTTAGGGAACGTAAGGGTGGTGGCCCACCACTTATGGTAGACTGTGTGTGTGCATGCATTAAAAAACACACAAACCAGCTTTGTTTGCTTCCACCTCTGGGGATTGTGTGACACACACACACCCCCAGCCACTCAGATTTCTATGTTGTGATTTGTGGCTTACTATGTTATGCAAAGCCAGTCAAATGTGGTTTATTAGCAAACCATGAATAAACCATGGTTTAATGTTCATGCAAAATCAGGAAGACGCCCCGTCTTCTAGGACTTTTCTGAAAACTGGTGCAATGAGTTTAGTCTCAACTATACTAGGGACGCGGTGGCTCAGTGGGTTAGGATGCTGAGCTTGTTGATCAGAAGGTTGGTAGTTTGTTTTTTATTAAAAAGTTTTACAGTACATTTTTTAAATAGAAAAAAACGGGGGGGAAAACTGTTACTCGTCCCAGCTTCTGCCAACCTAGCAGTTTGAAAGCACGTAAAAAATGCAAGTAGAAAAATAGGGACCACTCCGGTGGGAAGGGAACAGCGTTCTGTGTGCCTTTGGCGTCCAGTCATGCCGGCCACATGACCACGGAGATGTCCTCGGACAAGCACCGGCTCCTCGGCTTTGAAACGGAGATGAGCACCGGCCCCTAGATTTGGAAACGACTAGCACGCATGTGTGGGGGAACCTTTACATTTACCTTATTTATTTTATTTATTTATTTTATTGCATTTATATACCGCCCTTTCCCTGAGGACTCAGGGCGGTTTACAGGGAGTTAAAAATCAACCATACAAAAGTTAAAACCCAATTTAAAAAATATTAAATCAACCCTGTACTATTAAAAACCCCAATTAAAATGAATGTCTCCTCAGCCTGGGCCCGAGAGGTCAAAGAGCCAGGTCTTCAGGCCCCGGCGGAATGATCGGAGGTCGGGAGCAGTCCTCAGCTCCACCGGCAGCTGGTTCCAGAGGGCAGGCGCCCCCACTGAGAAGGCCCTATCCCTGGGTGTCACCCGCCGGCAATCTCTTACCGGCGGGACCCTGAGCAGACCCTCCCTGTGGGAGCGCACTGGGCGAAGGGCGTTTGATGCCGGCAGCAGGTGTTCCCTCAAATACCCCGGACCCAGGCCATGTAGGGCTATAGGTGATAACCAGCACCTTGAATTTCACCCGGAGGGCAACCGGAAGCCAATGCAGCTCGTGTAGTAGAGGTGTTACATGGGAGTATCGGGAGACCCCCATTACAACTCGCGCGGCCGCATTCTGCACCAGTTGAAGCCTCCGAGTGGTCTTCAAGGGCAGCCCTATGTAGAGAGTGTTACAGTAGTCCAAACGGGAGGTCACAAGCGCATGAGTAACTGTGCGTAGGGCGTCTCGGTCCAGATAGGGACGCAACTGGCGCACCAGGCGAACCTGTGCAAAAGCCCCCCTGGTCACGGCTCCTATGTGATCTTCAAAATTGAGCCGTGAATCCAGGAGGACGCCCAAGTTGCGAGCCCTATCAAAGGGGGGTAACACCTCACCCCCCATCGTTAGAGGTGGAATAACTTGGTTAACCCGAGATGCCGATATGCACAGCCACTCAGTCTTGGCGGGATTGAGACGAAGCCTGTTTCTCCCCATCCAGACCTGAACCGCCTCCAGGCACCGGGACATCACGGAGAGGGCATCATTGGGTTGGTTCGGGGTGGAAAGAAAAAGTTGGGTATCATCAGCGTACTGGTGATACCCCACCCCGAAGCCACGAATGATCTCGCCCAGCGGCTTCATATAGATGTTGAACAGGAGAGGCGAGAGAACCGACCCCTGAGGGACTCCACAAATGAGAGGCCTCGGGGCGGATCTCTGCCCTCCCGTCAACACCGACTGCAAGAGGCCCTGGAGGTAGGAGGAGAACCACCGTAGAATGGTGCCTCCCACTCCCAACCCCCTGAGACGCCGCAGCAGGTTACCATGGTCGATGGTATCGAAAGCCGCTGAGAGATCTAATAGGACCAGGACAGAGGAGCAACCCCTGTCCCTTGCCCTCCAGAGATCATTCACCAGCGCGACCAATGCCGTCTCCGTGCTGTGTCCGGGCCTGAAGCCCGATTGGTACGGGTCCAGATAATCAGTTTCCTCCAGGAACAGAGGGAGCTGATGCGCCACCACACTCTCAACAACCTTCGCCAAAAAGCGAAGGTTGGAGACTGGACGGTAGTTGTCTAAAGCAGCCGGGTCCAAAGCAGGCTTCTTGAGAAGGGGTCTCACCACCGCCTCCTTCAAGGCGGCAGGGAAGACACCCTCCTTCAAAGAAGCAGTTATTACTGCATGGAACCAGCCTCGTGTTCCCTCCCGAGCCGCATAAGCTAGCCAGGAGGGGCATGGATCCAACAAACAGGTGGTGGTGCTCAGTCTCCCCATGATCCTGTCCACATCATCAGGGGAAACAGGGTCGAACTCAGTCCAGATAACCTTATACTAAGAAGCGGCTTTCTCTCAGGTTGGACTATGGATCTGTTCATTCAGTCTAAAAAAACTAGACACAAATGGTTTGTCTAATTACAATTAAAAAACTTTGCGGTAGGTTCATCAATATATAAACCATAAATCATAGCTTACTAAACACAAGGACTGACATTCCATCTTGGTCAATCAATTTCAGCATGAGGAGAACAGCCACTGTAGGAACAAGCTTATCTTCTCTCCCCACAGAAGGTGGCTCAAGCAAGAGGCCATATATCATTCCAGACAAATGGCTGTCCAGTCTCTTCTTAAAAACTTCCAGTGTTGGAGCATTCACAGCTTCTGGAGGCAGGTTGTTCCACTGATTAATTGTTCTAACTGTAAGGAAGTTTCTTCTTAGTTCTAGATTGCTTCTCCCTTTGGTTAGTTTCCATCCATTGCTTCTTGTCCTGCCTTCTAGTCCTTTGGAAACTAGGTTAACCCCCCCCCCCTTCTTTCTGGGAGCCCTTCAAATATTGGAACGCTGTCCTCATGTCTCCCCTAGTCCTTATTTTCACTAGACTAGACACACCCAGTTCCTGCAACCGTTCTGCATAGGTGTTAGCCTCCAGCCCTCTAATCATCTTTATTGCTCTTTTCTTGTACTCTTTCTAGATCCAGGGTTATAAGTTTGAATCCCAGGGTTTATAAATTAGAAATGGAAGCAAAAAAAAAAACAACCCCTAGAAGAAGAGAATGACCAACCAGTTCTATTATTGTCAAGCCCATGGGTCTTCAAACTTGGCCTTTTTAGGACTTGTGGACTTCAACTCCCAGAATTCGTCAGCCAGGTGCGTGCCTGGCTGAGGAATTCTGGGAGTTGAAGTTCACAAGTCCTAAAAGGGCCAAGTTTGAAGACCCCTGGTCAAGCCCGTCATTTACAGGTGTCCATGGAGCCACCAGCTCAAGTGGAAGAGAACTTTGCTCTCTTATTCCCTTGATGCTGGCCTTTCTCTCAAGCCCAGGTGCTGATTTGCTCAGCCACAGCTTCCTGTTTCTGTAAGTGACCATTCAAAGTTGCCACGGCACTGAAAAAGACCATTTTTCACACTGACGACCGTTGCAGCATCCCCATGGTCGCGTGATCCAAATTCAGATGCTCGGCAACTGGTTCGTAGGTATGACCGTTGTAATGTCTCGGGGGGGGGGTCACGCGTGATTGCCTTTTGCCACTTTCTGGCCAGCAAAGTCAATGGGGGAAGCCAGATTCACTTAACAACCGTGTTACTAATTTAACAACTGCACCGATTCACTTAGCAGCTTTATGGCAAGAAAGGTCGTAAAATGGGGCAAAACTCACTTAACAACTGTTAAGTTGTTTAGCGGTGGAAATGTTGGGCTTAACATGGATCCATGTCCAGGTCTACCCATACGTGAATAGATAAAGACAACCAGCTAGAGATGGTGGGGATGACAAGTTATTTGGGTCCCAGTGTAAAGTCGCGTGCTTCACATAGAGACGGACACAGAGCTGGGGTAAAGATGAGTTTATTCTGAACAGAACGAACTGGGGAAACAGGGAAGCCTGGCGTCTATTTGTACCTGCCCAGGTGGATGGCATCCAATCAGTTCAAACCTGGGCTTCCTGCCAGTGCAGGTGACAATGGGTGTAGATCCTGGCTTCCCACCAGGCTGACCATGCCTGGGGCTGTCAACAGCTTAACTCATTAGGCTTATCCTGAGTGAGCAGTTATCGCCCGGAGCTGTCCAACCCCTCTGCTGATCTGCACCATCAGGCTCCTGCTGTGCTGTCCTTTGTGTATGCTGGGAGGCATACACTGCACCCAGGGCGAGAGTGATGGTTCTGCTGTGGAGCAAGGAAAAGTTCCTAATCCTGGAGTTGCAGGCTAGACCGAGACTCCCTCCCACATCCACACAGTCCCCCAGATTTAGCTATTTCTACTCTCAGCAGCGTGGGGTATTCCACACCCATTTCTGTAGCTGTCGTGCTTCACCACGTTCTCTCGTCAACTCGGCACTCTCAGGAGGAAGAAAAAAACCACAAGCGGAAAATACGAAACTGAAACTTCACACCAATAAAGAACCCCGTGGAGTTTGCTCCTTGGGACATCTCTGAGCTTACTATGAGTTCGCCAGACCTCAGATAGCTTTGAGTCAGAAGCGATAATTGCTGCTGGATTCATGTTTTTCCACCATATTTCCTGTAGCCTGTGGAGAGAACGGGAGCTGGAATGTGCCTTTTTCTCTGTCTGACTTCAGTCTTCATCGATGAATTCAAGGATTAAGATTCAAGATCGGGGGGGGGGTGTCTTCAAACTTGGCCCTTTTGTGACTTGTGGACTTCGACTCCCAGAATTCCTCAGCTAGGCTGAGGAATTCTGGAAGTCCACAAGTCACAAAAGGGCCAAGTTTGAAGACCCCTGTTCAAGATGAATTTTAAATAGGAAAGCTTAGGGACAAAAAATGTCTGTGGTTTTACCACCCTCTCCAGTTAACAAATAATGTTCAAAAAATGTAGAAATTAGAGCTAGTTTCTTAATTTAAGGAAGCTGAGGGTAGTCCTGTTTGGAAATATCTCTCCTACTTAATGTAGGAGTGTGTGCTTAATGTATCTAGAACGTGCATGTGGAAAAGTTATGTATGGCAGAGAGTAGTTTGATGACATGGATCCAGTCCATGCTGCTTTCATTTGTCTCCTCCAGTGCCTCAGACATAGTACAGGTAGTCCTCGATTTACGACAGTTTCTTTAGTGGCCGTTCGAAGTTACAACAAACGCTTGGGGAAAAGATGACCATTTTTCACACTTATGACTGTTGCAGCATCTGTGATGGTCATGTGATCAAAACTGAGATGTTTGGCCACCGTCTCATATTCATGACGATGGCAGTCTCCCGGGGTCATGTGATCACCCTTTGCAACCTTCTGACCAGCAAATCCAGATGCCCTTAACAGCCGTGTGGCTCACTCAACCTGCAGTGTTTCACTCAACAAATGCAATGAGGAAGGTTGCAAAATGGGACAAAATTCGCTTAGCAGCTGTCTCACTTAATGACAGAAATTTTGGGCACAACTGTGGCCGTAAAGTCAAAGACAAATTACAAATGAGTTGCCTACATCCTGTCAGGCTATGACAGAATAGGTGTAAGAGTTACGTGTACAGTACATTTGTGGTATGTCCAGAGCAGACTTAAATGTTACGAAGGCCCATCGGCTACCTGAAGATGCTTGGTGCTAGTTCAGGGCTGGGGAACGATGGCCCTTTGATGACCTGTGGACTTCAACTCCCAGAATTCCTGAGCCAGCCATAGTTCCCCACACCTTTGTGCTGGATGGAATGAATCGATAGTTCACCTCATGAGAGCGTTCTGCAGTTGACTTGGGTATCCTTTCCTCCAATTCTGTTTTCAAAATATCCCCACTAACAAGGGGTGGTGGTGGCTCAGTGGGTTGTGCGCTGAGCTTGTCGATCAGAAGGTCGGCAGTTTGGCGGGTCGAATCCCGAGTGCCGCATAACAGAGTGAGCGCCTGTTACTCGTCCCAGCTTCTGCCAACCTAGCAGTTCGAAAGCACGTAAAAATGCAAGTAGAAAAATAGGGACCACTACGGTGGGAAGGTAACAGCGTTCCGTGCGCCTTTGGCGTCTAGTCATGCCGGCCACATGACCACAGAGACGTCCTCGGACAAGCGCTGGCTCTTCAGCTTTGAAACGGAGATGAGCACCGGCCCCTAGAGTTGGAAATGACTAGCACGCATGTGTGAGGAAACCTTTACCTTTACCTAACAAATAATTTTAGCCAACTGTAGCAATAGCAAAGGAGCTCTTGGAAGGAGGTCCTTTGGCTATGACATTTTGTCCACCTGGAAGCAGGAGTGGCCGAAACCTATTAAAGACAGTCGAGAATTTGTTATCATTTGTTGCCGTGAATATTCCAAACAGGGAGCGCATCCTGGCCCATTTTGTCAGGGAACGCCTGTGCCGTTTGTAATTTTGGAATATTGCTGTATTTCTAAGTTGGCCTTTCACGTATTCAGTACTGGTTTGAAAGCTGCCATGTCGCTGAGAATTTTTGCTGAAAGTCTCTTAGAGACACTTTTGAGCTGGCAAGAGTGTGAGACATATCAGGGCGAGCTGGTGGTGCTGGGCTGTGTGGGTCTGTGCGTTTGTGCTATATCTTTCTGTTCCTCTCTTGCTTCCCGGGCTGATCTCACGTATCTCAAGCCCGAAGAGATATTTCCTCTTGATGTTTTATCTTGTTGGCTCCTAAGAGACAAAGCCAGTTTAGCCAACCCAGGAAAAAACCTATGTGTGAATGAATCATCCTTAAGCCTGTGTCCAATTATCTCGGGTGGGTTGAACGATCTGAACCCAGCATACTGAGCGAGCCTAACTATTGTACTCTGCAAACCATGATTTACAGCTTACTGTGATCCATGACTGACCCCTTACCAATTCATGTTTCTTTAGCTAAGTCAGGGGTTAAGCAAACCATAGCTGACTGTGATATGGCCAGCCAAGTCACCGTTTCGTGATACAGCAGAGAAGATGCTGCGTTTTCAGATTTGGTCTTTCTATGCTCCACTAGGTTCCTTACCATGAATGCTAGACCCGTTTTCCTAGATTAAGCCAGAGTTGGAAGGTTGTGTCAAGAGTCCATTTCTGTGCCAAGCGAGCGGAGGGTGTTGAAATAGTTGTGGCCTGCAGAAACAACACACATGGGAGGTCCTGCACATTGGTCAACCGCTCTGCCATCATCCCCTTTGCTCCACAAAGCCTTGACCCCACCTTCCTTACCCAGCAGCCTGCAGATGCATTGGACTGAAATTCCCATCATCCATCACTGGGGAAAATGGGGATGGTAGTCCAGCGCCTCTTGAAGGCATCAGCTCCAGCAAAAGCACAGGAAGTCATCACACTATAAAGTGTTCATATAGTGACCAAGCTTACCACAGCAGTGGGGGGAAAAAGTGGCGTGACTGTTTTCCCCACATAGGACCGTCGCAGCTTCCATCTTTGCTCATGGTCACAGGATCAAAATTCAGATGCTTGGCAACTGGCATGTACTTATGACTGTTGCACCGTTCCGGGCTCATGTCATCACCCTTTGTAACCTTCCCAGGGGGCTTCCGACAAACCAAGTCAATGGGAGGGGAGGGGAAAGCCGGATTCGCTTAGCAGCCACGTGGTTCATTCAACAACGGCAGTGCTTCGCTTAACGACTGTGGTGAAAAAGGTCGTAAAATGAAGCACAACTCAGCCCCCATCTTGCTTAGTGACAGAACTGCTGGGCTCCCTTGTAAGTCGAGGACTATGTTGTACACGAGCTTTTATCCCCGTGGAGGTAGAACATTTCCAGGGCAGAAAACTGGGTGGTCAAGAGACATCATGCAGCTCTTGGGGTTGGGGAGGGGGGAGGGGGGAATGAGTTGTCTACCTCAGGGCTTTTCAACCAGTGGTACAGGTACCACCTGTGGTACACTGGCACCTGGCAGGTGGTACGCGACCATCCTAGAAAAGTGGTAGCGGGGGAGGGGAATGAGCTGAACCGGTGGCAGCACCGCGCAAGCCTGAGCGAGAGACGGCTGGAGCTGCAGGGCTGTCAGGGCTCAGCGGAAGCACCAGGATCAGTGCTTCTTCAGGGCTGTCAGGGCTCAGCGGAAGCAACAGGATCAGTGCCAGGCTCCAGCTGGAGCTCGGCGCTGATCCTGGTGCTTCTGCTGAGCCCAGAAGAAGCACTGATCAGCTGGAATGTTGCAGCATCTCCAGGGTCTTGTGGTTTACATTCAGATGCTTGGCAACTGATTCATATTTATGACGGTCACAGTGTCCCAGGGTTGTGTGAAGTGACCAAAACCTGCTGCAACCACCCAGCAGACAGAGGGGAGAGAAATAAAAACGAAACTCCCCCCCCACTCCACCCCCGCTGCCAATCCTGAACAGAAATGCTCACAACAATGAAAACCTCGGACAGGAGGAAGAGCGCCGCCGGGCAGGCAGGCAGGTGTCTTGCTCAGTTGTGGCTTGGGGGGGGCACTTTTTTCAGTGCCATTGTAACTTCGAAGAGTCACTAAGCGAACTGTTGTAAGTCAAGGACTACCTGTACTTCATCACTTTTTTCCTTTTTTTTTTTTTGGTCATCAAGTTTTTGACACCTTGCTAGGCGACTCTGTGATACTCGGACCATATCCTAAAAGTGGTACAAAAGTTGAAAAGCCCTGGTCTACCTTAAAAGCCTGTTGTCGTTTTTTTTTTAAATGTTGGCTTTCACTTTTATTTGGGGTGAGGGAAGCCTGGGAAAAAAGCTTTGCTCCACCCAGGAGGCTCAGAAACATAGTCTTGCGTGTGCCCTTCTCCAAACCAGGGAGGGGGCGATTCGTGCAAAGTTTGGCCATTTGCCTCTCTCACAACTTCTCTCTCCCCCCCTCCTCCTCCCCCCCTGGAAGAGCTGCCTTTTCTTTTCCTTTTTCTTTGCCACCCTTCCCCCTTCCTTCTTTAAAATGCAAAAGGGCTTGCATTTTAGGAGGTAGCAAACCTGCCCAGGCTATTGGGCAAAGCTGCTGAATGGCCTTGTGTCTCCCCCCACCTCCCTCCCACCATTCACCTTCTGAAGGGGAGGGGGGGGTCCCCAGGAAAGAGGAGGGGGAGGGAGGGACTGATTGCCATTCTGGTCATGTGCTTGTAAGCTGGCTGGTGCACTCACTCACTTGGCGCTCTCGCTCTGGTGTGAAACCCAAAAAGGGAACTGACAGACGGGAGGGGCCGCCCCGTTTGCTTGTAGCCCTGGAAGAGACGGAAGCACGATGGGCAGCTGAAAGCAGAGGTAAGGAGGATGCAGATCCCACCGCTCAGCTGAATTTGGGGAGGGGTGGAGGGTCCCTGGGAGTCTCCATAGCTTTCTCTTGGGCTGACAGCAGAAACGCAACCTAGACAATGGCTGCGCTGCTTGGAGGGTCATCTCCTCGGGGAAGGAAGGGCAGGCTGAGAAGAGACCAAACTCAAGGAAATCAGGATAAATGTTGCCTCTCACTCACGTCCTCTTTGTCTCCAAAGGACTGGCGCTTTTTCTGTTTTTCTTTTTCCCCAGCAGCAGCAGCAGCAGCAGCAGCTTAGTTGTCTAGGGGCAAGTGGTCTTCTCCTGCCCACCTTCAGAGTTGGATGGTGTGGCCACCAGGAGATGCTGCTGATGGGTCATCAAGAACAGAAGTAATGGGGTGGGAAAGAGGAGGCTATAGGGTGCGAAGGCCCCCCGGGGAGATGAAGGGTGGTGGGTTGTGTCACGATTGCAGAGTTTGAAGGAACCCCGGACAGACGTGTACTCTGATTTTGACCCTCCCTGGCTTGCTTCCTTTCTGTAATTGAGCAAGCCATCTTTGCTAGTAGAGTAGTATGTGCAATGCCTGGGTGGGCGTGGAGATTCTCCCGGTTCCTGCTTTTTTTTTCTTTTTCTGCTCTCTGTGATTTTCTGCATCTCTGCAGACTTTCTAGTTGCTGGTTGCCCTCCTGGAGAGGTAGATATTTAGCTGTCATCTAATATCCATTCATTTATATATTTATATATATACATATTTATATATTTATACACACACACACACACACATATACATTGTCTCTCTCTTCAATATATATATATATATATATATATATATATATATATATATATATATATATATATATATGGATCTTCGGTCATTCGGGTTTTTCCCCGCGTAGAACTAAAGGTGTAGGTGCATATATATATATAGTGAAGAGAGAGACAGACAATGCAGACAATGTGCATCTTTGGAAGAGGTTTCATTGCTGCAAAAAAAATTTTCCATCCTTGCCATTGTGTGATGAAGGCGGCTGGCTGTTTTTTCTCCTCATGTCAGGGACAAAGGCTAGGAGACTGTCACCTGCACAAAGCCAGAAAGTAAATCCATGGCGGAGGAGAATTCCTGATCTCTAGAAATGAAATCAACCCCCTGTGTAGCAGACAGGAGGAACAGGGGACTAGACATCCATCAATCTAGATTTTAGTGTGCAGACAGAGGCAAAATGTTTTTTCGGGTGGACTTTGTCTGGGATTTTAAAAGAACCATTCCCCTTGTATACAAATATTGGCATGTTCATTTGTGCAGACATGCATGGATCTAATCTGAGGGAATTAACAGAACGACAGAGTTGGAAGGGACCTTCGAGGTCTTCTAGTCCAGCCCCCTGCTCAAGCAGGACCCCCTTTACCATCCCGGTCAAATGGTTGTTCAACCTCTTCTTAAAAACCTCCAGTGATGGAGCACCCAGAGCTTCTAAAAGCAACCCATAATTGATTGATTGATCTAAGCAAGGTTAAAACATTGAATGGAGGATGTTGTGTGAATGCAGCTGTTAGTTTTTTTTTTACTGAGCTGATTAAGCCTAATGTATCAAGGAGGCAAGTCTGTCTCTAGTCTAGACTTCCTACCTGATATTCTCAATTATTTCTGGACATTTTGGACTCCGTTACGATCAAAAGTTGAAGACTGCCTGTAGATGCTCACGGCTGGTCCAATCCAGTGGTGGAATTGAAATACCTGAACAACTGGTTCTCTTATTGGATGCAGGCCTGAGCCTCTGAGGCCTAGAACGGACTTCCAGATTTAGCTACCGGTTCTGCCAAACTGGTGCGAACCGGCTGAATCCCACCACTGGTCCAATCCAACTCAAAAGCTCTTTGAAGGTTCTTCTTTGGCAGCTGCTAGTTGACGGAAGGTTTCGTCATGACAGAGTCAACCAAGTTTCAGATGCTCATCTTTGCTTGCATGGCTCTGGCCCAGCTGGAAATATTGGGTGGGAAGGAGGAAGAGGAGGGGAGACTGATGTCCTTGATCCTGGCCAATGTCTTTTCTTTTGAGGGATGTAGCCAGAGCCCTATGCTCTGAAGAACAACAGGAAGTTGCTCCCACGCTGTTCCAAGAGCAGATGGATTGATCCTCACACCCGCGGGGAAAGGGGGTGGACAGGAAAAGAGATAAAGGCAGAATTTCTGTCTTCTTCTTCTCCTTCTTGAATAATTGCAAGCAGCTGCCCCACAGGGCTAGCATGAAAGGGTAAGAACTGCTTGGCCAGAGAAGCAAAGGGAGATGTTAAGATTCAAGGCTTCTGACTTCTTTGGCTTTTGAGGGTCACCAAACTCTGGCTGACAATCTTTCCCCTTCTTAAATATCAGATTTGCAGTGGGTGGGGAATCAGGAACTCCTTGTCCCTTTACACCAGAGTCCGTCAACCTTGGCAACTTGAAGATGCTGGACAGGGAATTCTGGGAGTTGAAGTCCACCCAACTTCAAGTTGTCCACATTGAGGAACACGGCATCTCTGTCATAAATATTGAAGGACCAACTCAGAAGATTAGGGTTTGGCTCAACTTTCTCCACTGCCATGGCTCAGATTTGAATCCCCCTTCCTTCTTATTAATAAAATTGAAAGAGGTCATGGGTGTATACACACAGATCACAAAGGGACACCATTTGGTTCCAAGATGATCCAGGGTCTTCTATTGAAGATAATGGCATGAAGCTCTTGTAATCTTGGAAAACTATTGCAATTAGAAGAGTGGTACCCCATACTACACACTACAGAAGGTCAAGACCACTTTATTTAACTGGCCTGTGAGTTGGTATCTGCAGCAGCATCTAGCCAGCCTTGACTAAGAAGATCAGATCTGGTCAATATTGGGATGGGGAAAAAAATGCATGGACATTTCTCTAGCCTGGGAAGTTGGAAAAAAACAAACAAACCAAGAATGGCCAAAGAGATCCGTTAACCTGATTGGTTTGATTGCATTTTTTAATCTGTTCAGCTTTGAAATTAAGCACAGGCTGCCCTCTTCTAAAGGATGTTTTCATGGAGCTATGTCCCAACTTCCCAGTCTTTTGAACAATTTAGCCCGGTTAAGACCAGACTTTTTTCCCCTTTTTATTTGGGGAGGTGGGGGGAAAAACTAACCCCTTTCTCTCCCACGATGCCTCTGCAAGGCTTCCCAACTCCTGGGCTGGGTGCCAACCCTCTTTCCCCCACCCCTTCTCTTCTCCAGTGAAGGCCCCCCTCCAGCCTTTTCGGATGAGCTTCTCTTTAAAGTCTGACCTTTGTCAGAGATGTTGCTGTGCATCTAAATTCACTTCTACTTCTCTCTCCCTCTCTCTCTCTCTCTCTCTCTCTCTCTCTCTCTCTCTCTCTCTCTCTCTCTCTCTCTCTCTCTCTCTCTTTTCTTTTTCTTTTTGCTGGCCTAATGGCCTTCTAAGACAAATATGACCTGGATGGATACAGCATGAGAAACCAGCACAATGGGGGCTCTGCTCATGTTGAGGAAGTTGCTTCAGATATTGAGACTCTGGAAAGAGTGTAGAAAAAAAGCAACAAAGATGGTTAGGGGACTGGAGGCTAAAACATATGAAGAACAGTTTTGGGAATTGGGTATGTCTAGTTTAATGAAGAGAAGGACTAGGGCTGACATGACAGCAGTCTTCCAATATCTCAGGGATTTGCCCCAAAGAAGAGGGAGTCAAGCTATTCTCCAAAGCACCTAAAGGCAGAACGAGAAGCAACGGATGGAAACTAATCAAGGAGAGAAGCGACCTAGAACTAAGGAGGAATTTCTTAACCATGAGAACAATTAATGGCTTCTCTTCAGAAATTGTGGGTGCTCACTTAACATTAAATTAACTCGGTCAATATCATTTAAAGAAAATATATGTAAAATGGCATATCGTTGGCATTTGCCGCCGGCCAGGCTAGCCAAAATGTTCCCGGGAACATCCTCAACTTGTTGGAAATGTGGTGTCAAAGAAGGCACATATTTCCACCAATGGTGGACCTGTCGAGAAGCTATGAAATTCTGGAAGAATATTCAGAAATGGCTAAGTGAGATGTTGGGGTTCCAAATACAATTGTGTCCTGAGGTATTCTTATTGGGGATAAGACCACAAAATATAAACAGTACTGTGTGGTACCTGTTGCTACATATAACCACTGCTGCAAGATTGGCGTGGGCCCAATATTGGAAGATGGATGTTAGCCCACCCGACCAAATAGTAATACAGAAAATAATGAACTGTGCAGAATCAGATCGGCTTACTATGATGTTGAGGGGACGAGGGGACACAGATTATTATTTATCTTGGAATCAATGGTATAATTGGATGTTAAAAACAGCTTTTAATTGAACTATTCTTTTTTTCTTAATGGTTGTTTTTCTTATATGTAATGGGACAATATTATTCTTCCTCGCATTGTGATGTAGACCGCTATTGATTTAATGTTTGTTCGATTTATAAATAAATAAAATTCTAAAAAAAAAGAAGTTGTGGGTGCTCCATTACTGGAGGCTTTTGTCACTCGTCTAGAATTTTGAATTTGAATTTGAATTTTATTGAATTTATATACCGCCCTTTCCCGTAGGACTCAGGGCAGTTTACAGGGTACTTAAAACAACGATACAAAAATTAAAAACAATTTTAAAAGATTAAATTAAATCCCTGAAGAAATATAAAAACCCCAGTTAAAACTCTCAGCCTGGGCCAGAGAGCTCAAAGAGCCAGGTCTTCAGGTCCCGGCGAAATGAACGAAGGTCGGGGGCAGTCCTAAGCTCCACGGGCAGCTGGTTCCACAGGGCAGGCGTACCCACTGAGAAGGCCCTCCCCCTGGGTCTTATCCGCTGGCAATCTTTTACCGGCGGCACCCTGAGAAGGCCCTCCCTGTGGGAGCGCACAGGACGAAGGGAACTTGATGCCGGCAGCAGGTGTTCCCTCAGATATCCCGGACCCTCGCCATTTAGGGCTTTATAGGTCATCACCAGCACCTTGAATCTCACCTGGAGGGCAACCGGAAGCCAATGCAGCTCGTGGAGGTGTTACATGGGAGTATCGGGAGACCCCCATCACAACTCGCGCGGCCGCATTCTGCACCAGCTGAAGCCTCTGAGTGGTCCTCAAGGGCAGCCCCATGTAGAGAGTGTTGCAGTAGTCTAAACGGGAAGTCACAAGCACATGAGTGACTGTGCGTAGGGCATCTCGGTCCAGGTAGGGTCGCAACTGGTGCACCAGGCGAACCTGGGCAAAAGCCCCCCTGGTCACGGCTCCTATGTGATCTTCAAAACCCAGAATGATACTGGGTCTCCTGCCTGAGCAAGACGATTGGGTTAGAACATCTCCAAGGTCCCTTCCAATTCTGTCGTTCTGTTACCCTACTGAGCTGAGTTAAGCTGCCAATAGCTTCCCCTCTTGACTGTTTAGGTCTCCTCTCTCTTCCATTCCTGTCCCAGCCTCCCCACCGTCTCTTGCAGCACCCAACTTTAGATAGATGTTGTGTCCCTTCAAGGCTGTATTTCTGCCTCCAGGGAGAGGATATCTTTTCTCTTTCCCTTTCATTCTTGCTCCAGACTTAATGCAGAAGTGCAACAAGACTGCAAGAAAAGGAGGAGGTTACTTGGAGGAACCGGTTGCCTATAACTTACACTTCTCTTCCTCTTTGCAGAGATTCATCCCAAGCTTCAGCAGCTGAGCATGGAGGACGATCTAGCAGAAGAACCAAGGCCTCAGGATGGTCCAGCCTGCAAGACCACGGATGGTGGACTGTTTGGCTATGTGGGCATTGAGGCAGTCCTGGATCAGATGCGTATCAAGACCATGAAGACAGGGTTTGAATTCAACATCATGGTTGTAGGTGAGCATGAACCTCTTATCTCAAGAGCTTTCATACATGTAGAGATTGTATCTCTGTATGTTTTTGCGGGGGGGGCAAGTCCTTCTGATCGAGGCACAAATCCCAGCTTCTGCCAACCTAGCAGTTCAAAAGCACGTAAAAATGCAAGTAGAAAATAGGGACCATTACGGTGGGAAGGTAAAAGCGTTCCGTGCGCCTTTGGCGTCTAGTCATGCCGGCCACATGACCACGGAGACGTCCTCGGACAAGCGTCCTCTTCAACTTTGAAACGGAGATGAGCACCAGCCCCTAGAGTTGGAAACGACTAGCACGCATGTGCGGGGGAACCTTTACCTTTACCTTTGCCTATGTTTTTGTATTCAGTAAAACCATTATCCCTAAATGCATCCAATTCTGGGCATCAAAACTCAGATAAATAGTTGGATCAGGTTTTCCCAAAGGTGCTTGTTCAAAAGAATTAGAATAACCGAGTTGAAAGGGACCTTGTAGGTCATCTAGTCCAACCCTCCACCCAAGTAGGAGGTCCTATACCCTTTCTGACAGATGGCAGTCCAGAAGGCAACTGGACTTTCTGGTTTTTCTTTGAAGATATTTTGCTTCTCATCCAAGAAGCTTCTTCAGTTATGACCATCAGACTGAGAATCTCCATAGACTTTTGGATCAAGTTTCTTCTGATTGGGGGAGAAACTGCAGTAGTCTTTGCCTTCTCCATGTTCAGGTAGTCCTCGGCTTGTGACCAAAATTGAGCCTTAAATGTATGTTGCTAAGCAAGACAGTTGTTAAATGAGCCTTGTCCCATTTTAAGAGTCGGTTGCCAGTCATCTGAATTTTGATCACATCACCACAGGGACGCGGCAATGGTGCTGTGCAGGTCCTGAGGTTTTGCTTGATTTAAAAAAAATATAGGGAGCCAGAAGTTGCCTTTAAGCTTTACGTTTTTATTCAGCTGAACAAAGACGGGCTTCTCTAAAAAAAAGAAAAAGCCCCAAATATCAGAAAAACCTTATTTTTATACCTTCTTTGATTACATAAGCAATTCACCCAGCAAAGCTGACACACATAAGATAAAGACTTCGCCCTTTAAGGCTGGCACACTTGTAGGTAAGAAGGAAGAAAGCAGAAGTAGCTAAAAATGTTCCCTTTTGGGTGTTTCCTTAAGCCACCATATGTTCCCAGGGGTGGGTTAGGATATTGGGTGTTTCCTTTGCTGACCTTTTATGACCTTGCATTCGTGGTTCTGCAAGTGGCCAGAGATAGCGGGCCCATCTGCACAGTATTCACAATAGCTACTGTGGTTGTTCCAACAAGCGGGCCTGGACTGACTACTATTTTTAATTAGGCTTTTTATTGGGTGAAATTCTTTTGTAATTTTGCATTTATTGTTTAATTCTCTCTTAAATTTTTTACTCTGTGTTTTTTTTAATTTTTATTGTTGTGAGCCGCCCTGAGTCCTCAGGGAGAAGGGCGGCATATAAATTTAATAAAACTAAACTAAACTGTCCCCTAAGTCCGGGTCAACAATGGCTATAAGTATGAAAAATGGTCACAAGACACTTCTTTCAGTGCTGTAAGTTCAAACAGTCACTAAATGCAGGGTTGTAAACCGAGGAGTATTTTGTTTCCCCTGCTTTTGCTTACCTCTTTAAAACGATTCCCCTTAATCCTTCCTCTTCTCCTCCTCGGAGGATGTCTGAGGCCCTCAACGAGATCAGCTTTCTCAAGTCACTTTTTCCAGTGTCGTTCTAACTTCGACCGGTCACTAAACCGACTGTTGTAAGTTGAGGCCGGCTTGTACAGCATGAGAAATCCCTCCGCCAAAGCAAGCGCATCTGTGCGCACCATTTGCGTAACTCGCGCGTGAGAACGTGTGGCAATAAGTTGCATGTTACCTCCTAACCGATGGAATGCAGGTAATTGAGCAGCTTGCCAGGAAATATCATTAGCAGAAAACGTTGCCTGGGCATAAGTACACAAATGGCTGGTAACGTGGCCTCTAAAGCCGCCTCTGATTTACCAAAAAGTGTCATTTGAAACCCTAAGTTGAGTAAATCTCAGATAAGCATCAGAATTCAACCTCTCCTGACGAGCACAGGATAGGAAAATTATAGCGTGGCATATAAAAGCAGCAAATGGTAAAAAGCTTACATTGATGGAGAAAAGTAACCAAGAAGAGCTGAGATGTTGCGTGCCAGAGACAAAAGAGAGGAAGGACACGAAAGATCCAACAGGCCCATTTTTTGGAATGGGGCTACGGGAAGCGAGAGTCTAGAGCAGACATGTCAAACACAAGGCCTGGGGGGCCGGATCCGGCCCGCGAAGTGGTTTCACGTGGCCCGCGAAGCCATCCTGGAAACAGTGAGGGAACGGCCCCCGCTGCCTTGGCCCTGGCCCAGAGACCCTCCTTCTGCCAGAGACCCCCAGATCTGTCCCACTCCTGCCCAGGACCCCAAAGGCACCCTTGATGCGAACAATGTGGAGCTGGCCACGCCCACCCAGTAGGCCATACGCACTCTGGCCACGCCCACCCAGTAGGCCACGCCCACCCTGGCCATACCCACCCAGCCCCCCCCAAGGGCAACCACAATGCTGATGTGGCCCTCAATGAAATTGAGTTTGACACCCCTGGTCTAGAGCCAAGGATGAACAAAAGGGCTAACAGCCAAACTAACTAACTAACTAACTAACTAACTAACTAACTGCCAAAAAATTTCTGTTTCAACTGAGTTTTGTCCCATTTTACGAGTGAAGGGGAATGTATCTGTCCCAGGATAATGTTGCAGGATCCAATGTGGGTCAATCACCGGAACCAGAGCTTTGCTTTTCCAAATTTGGGACTCATGCTGGAGTCCCATCTTCTGGGAACCTCTTTCCAGCAGAGTGTTGTCATGCTGTTCTGTGTATAAATTAATACCACACACAGAAACAGCACACACTCTGCTCGAGAGAAATTCCTTGAAGATGGGTTCCAGCAGGAATCTGAAAGCTCGGAGGACAAAACCTCTGGGGGCCGGTGACTATCCCAGATTGGATCCTGTTCCATTTTAATTCCTTTGTGGTTAGGGGAGGGGAAGGATGGCCGGGTCCTTGATGCTCTCTGAACTTGGCTGTGTTCTTGCAGATATTTCATTAGCAAACTAGCCAACATCATCAGTGCTAGAAAGGATAATAACAAAGAGCAAACCCCACTCCCATCTAGAGCTGACGATGTTACCTAGTGTGGTAATGAAATGTCTGCAAGAAAGCTGCCAAGCTCAGAGAGCACCAAGGACCCCACAGTTCTTCTTCTTCTCCTCCTCCTCCTCCTCCTCTCCACAAACCCCACTCCCTTCTACCACTCATGATGTTCCCTAGTTAGGTAATGAAACATCCAGAAGAAAACCACCAAGCTCAGAGAGCACCAAGGACCCCACAGTCCTCCTCCTCCTCCTCCTCCTCCTCCTCCTCCTCCTCCTCCTCCTCCTCCTCCTCCTCCTCCTCCTCCTCCTCTTCCTCCCCTTCTCTTCCACTTTACAAAGCCCAATCCCTTCTAGCACTGATGATGTTACCTAGCTGGGTAATGAAACGTCTGCAAGAAAACAACCAAGCTCAGAGAGCACCAAGGACCCCACAGTCCTCCTCCTCCTCCTCCTCCTCCTCCTCCTCCTCCTCCTCCTCCTCCTCCTCCTCTCTACAAACCACCCCTCTCTTCTAGCACATTACCTAGTTTGGGTAATGAAACGTCTGCAAGAAAACAACTAAGCAACCAAACTCAGAATTCTCCTCCTCCTCCTCCTCCTCCTCCTCCTCCTCCTCCTCCTCCTCCTCCTCCTCCTCCTCCTCCTCCTCCTCTCCACAAAGCCCACTCCCTTCTAGCACTGATGATGTTATCTAGTTTGGTAATGAAATGTCTGTAAGAAAACAACTAAGCAACCAAAGGTAGGTAATGAAACATCCAGAAGAAAACCACCAAGCTCAGGGAGCACCAAGGACCCCACAGTCCTCCTCCTCCTCCTCTCCTTCTTCTATTCTGCAAACCAGACACCCTTCCAGCACTGATGGCGTTACCTAGTATGGTAATGAAATGTCTGCAAGACAGTCGCCAAGCTCAGAGAGCACCAAGAACCCCACAAATAAACAAATAAAACACCTAGCAGCCACTCTGGGAACAGAAAGCCAAACTAGACAGTCCTTCCCTCCAGTAGCAGAACCTCTCTCCCATTGGGAAAATTTGGCCTTCCCTTTATGGAAAATGCCGTCAGAGCGAAGCTTGTTCGGCTCTACCCAAAGCCAGTCTGGGATTAATTCAGCCTCAAGACAGTGATCTCATTAAGCACGGAGGGCTCTGGAGGAGCCACGCATCATCCCCTCTGTACATTGAGGGCCTTGCAGGACTTTTGTTTAAAGAACTGATAGGCCTTATAAATATTTATAGGAGGGTTCCGAATAAGAGGATTTCAACACACACACACACACACACACACACACACACACACACACACACACACACGATACTCATCAAGAATGAGATCAAAAGCCAACTGATAAAAAGCAGGGAGGGGAAAAAAACCAGTCAACACTGGGAAGGGGACGTATACCCATAGGACCCTCAGCTTGTGCATCTGGTTCCCACACCCCAATTTTACATTCTTCCAGAAAGCCCACCTTTGCCTAGCCCAGGGGTCGGCAACCTCGGCTCTTTTATGACTCGTGGACTTCAACTCCCAGAATTCCTGAGCCAGCATAGCTGGCTCAGGAATTCTGGGAGTTGAAGTCCACGAGTCATAAAAGAGCCGAGGTTGCCGACCCCTGGCCTAGCCAGAATCTGGCAACCGCTTGGGCTGTTTCAGCAGATGGATTCCTTCTTTTCACCCATGTGTTTGTTTGAAGAAAACACAAGCACTTCCCCAGTGCCTTCACCCCGAAACGAGCCAAAGCAACCCCCCCCCCCAGAAAAAAAAATCTGGGAAAGGTTGGTCCTCTCTTCTCCCCCTCCCTCTCCTGTCACCATTGACCGGGTATTTGTGCAGGTCTAAGAGCCCTAAAAAAGAAATAATTTGCTCAGCTTCGGTGGATCAAGGGGCTTTCCGCTCAGCTGATTCTCCCAGACTGGATCCTTGAATTTCCCCATTTGTCTGGAGAACAGAAAGTACGACCTGAGGTTTTCAGCCATGCCACCGCCCCTCCTTCTGAGAGGAGAAGTTAATGCTGATCTATAGTCTCTCCGTGCAGGGGAGAACATCTGCCTTGAATTATAGTTCCTGGTTTCCTGTTTGCTTTTGTGTAGATATGGCTGGAGGGCCTCCACTCCAAGGTCCTTCCAGCTGGGGTGGCCTGGTTGTCCTACTTTCCAAAACAAGGGTCACTTGGGACCATCACTTCCAGAGTTACCAGACCCGAGCTGAGGATTTCCTTGGCAGGAAGGGCCAACTCAACGGGGGAAAATTGCTGAGAGACCTCCAGCTTAGCAAGAGGGTCATTGGCTGCTTGAAATGGGGAACCCTGCTTATTTATTTATTTTATTGACCTCAAGAGATGGCGGTGATGAAATGTTGCTTTAGGGAATAGTCCGATAAGAGAGGGCATAGCCCTGAGCTGCATAATGGAGGTGGAAAGAGACTCAAGAATTGGCCCTCCCTATTTTCTCAGGCTGTTAAAGAGACCCTGGAGGATTTATACAGAATTTGCAAGATTGCAGTACAGGTTAAGATAAAACTTTCCCTATCCAGGGTGTTGGACTCTAGGACTCTGTGCTCATCCCCATTTCTTGGCTGAGGGAGCCAGCATTGTCCAAAGACATTTGCTGTGGTCATGCAGCCAGCAGGGGCTAATTACGCCAGAGGTGCACAGAACGCTGTTATCTTCCCACCAAAATGGTACCTATTTATCTACTTGCGTTTGCCTGCTTTCGAACTGCTAGATGGGCAGGAGCTGAGGCAAGTGATGGGAGCTCGCCCTGTTACGTAGCGCTCGGGTCTTGAACCGCAGCTGTCAGCTTTCCAGCTAAGAAGCTCAGCCTCTCCAACCTCTGAACCGTCACGCCTCAAAGTTGCAAGGTTCTGTTAATGTAGACTTAGCACTGTTAGCCCACCTAGTCATGTT
This sequence comes from Vipera ursinii, assembly GCF_947247035.1. NCBI lineage: Eukaryota > Metazoa > Chordata > Lepidosauria > Squamata > Viperidae > Vipera > Vipera ursinii. Next base: position 9,962,908 of record NC_139526.1, read on the forward strand.
TCCTCTCTCGTTTACCTTTGGGACCTTCTTTCTGCTTGGTGCTGCTGTGCATTTCTGTCGCGCCATTCCCAGTTCTTGGGAACTACCTGCCTGCCTTTTACTGGTTGGCCTTTTGTAATAGTGGGTGAAAAAAGACCGTGTTTGGAACCGGGCCATGAAAGCGGCGAGCAAGCGTGCACACAAAGCACCACTTGCGTGAAAAGCAGGTGCTTGTGCGAGCGGCGGGTGCTGGCATTCACACGCAGGCCTGCACTCACACAAAACCATCCCCTCTCCCCACCACCAGCAGGCCAGCAAGCCGGACAGGTTGGGGACCGCTGGCCTAGAGGTTGATCAGATAAGAGAGAGCATAGCCCTGAGCTGCCATAAGGGATGGGAAAGAGATTCAGAAGCCTCTCTGGCTTCTTAGCTTTTAAGGAGACACCGGAGGATTTGTGCAGTACTTTCAGAGTTGTTAACAGTAGCCTTGCAATAAAGTAGTGTGAGCCGATCTGGTCCTGTTTCCTGTCTGGATTATCTGACACCTTTGAATCCTTCTTTTTGCATGCTGCTGCATTCCCGTTGCACCGTTCCCAGTCCATGGATTGCTTTCCCGCGATGACTACCTGCTTCCCAAAAACTTTGCCCATGGCCTGCATTACTTTTTGGTGTTCGTTTCTGGGAATCCTCTCCTTCCTAGCAACCTCCCGCCCTTTCCCACCCTTTCCCACATTTTCTCCTTGCCCTCTTTCCCTCCCCAACACAGTTCAAATCTTTGCACGGAATTCTCTTCTGAAGTCCTGACTCTCCCATGCGCTCGGCAATAAATCTTCCCCCATCAAAAGCCGCCAGCCAACTCGGAGCTGCCAGAAAGCCAGCAAGAAGGCCTGATTTCATGGAGGCCTTCAAACACCCTCCAAGAAGAAGAAGAGGAAGAAAGAATTAAAAGGGAACCCTTTGAAAGAGCTAAGCGGGAGCACAAAATATACAGGAAGTCCTCGACTTACAACAGTTCGCTTAGTAACCATTGGAAGTTACGGCACTGGAAAAAAAAGTGACTTGTGGCCGTTTTTCACAGTTATGACCTTGACAGCATCCCCATGATCACCTAATCCAGACCTTTCGCAACGGGCATGTATTTCTGACGGTGGCGTTGTCCCGAGGTCATGTGATCTGCCTTTGGCGACCTCCCGACAAGCCAAACCAATGGGGAAACCAGATTCACTGAACAACTGTGTCACTCACAACTGCAGCCATCGGCTTAACAGCTACGGCGAGAAAATGGGGCAAAACTCACTTAACAGCTGTCTTGCTTAACAACAGAAATTTTGAGCTCAGTCGCGGTCGTTAAGGACTACCTGTAACTTCGACGCTGCCGTCCAGGGGTTCTAGTGTAAAAGAAATAAAATGGTGGGACAGGAAAATGGACAAAGCAACTTTCCAATGACTTCTGGCCCTGAAGGGTTTTGAGCTTCAAGAGATACGAGCAAGTGGTCTTTTGTCTAAAACGGTGAGAAATTGGTTGGAAAGTACTGAGCCATAATTTGTGTTTTGTCATAGAAGAAAATGGATAGATTTCCCTTTGAAACACCCCCTTGGCTTAACGTCCTGAGTGAGACACCTACTCTCCTAGGCACTTCAGTTTTCAAATGTTTCTAGTCCTCATGAGCATGAAAAGTCAGCTTCCAGAAGAACAGAGTTGGAAAGGACTTTGGAGGTCTTCTAGCCCAACCCTTTGCTCAAGCAGGAGACCCCATGCCATTTCAGACAAATGGTTATCCAGTCTCTTCTTTAAAATCTCCAGTGATGGAGCACCCACAGCTTCTGGAGGCAAGTCATTCCACTGCTCAATTGGCCTAAGAGTCAGGAAATTTCTCCTTAGTTCTAGGTTGCTTCTGTCTTTGATTAGTTTCCATCCGTTGCTTCTTGTTCTGCCCTCAGGTGGTTTGGAGAATAGCTTGACTACCTCTTGTTTGTGGCATCCCCTGAGATATTGGAAGACTGCTATCACGTCACCCCTTGACCTTCTTTTCATTCTTCCAGTCCTTAGATGAAATCTCTGAAGCCAGAGAGGAAATTAGTAGGATTTCCATAATTCCTGGTGAGGTCATTGAAAATGTCCTGTCTGACATTTTGACCTGAAGTTTAAGTAGGAAGGACATCTTCAACCGAAGACTTAGGGTTTATGTGAAATTCTGAAGTGGTCCATGACAGTGTTTAATGTAGCAAAGGTAGAAAGAGAACATTGATGGTGCATTAAACTATGAGTATTCTTTGCCTAGAACACAGGTCTGCAACCCACGGCTCCGGAGCCGCATGCGGCTCTTTCAGCCGTCTCCTGCGGCTCCCAGTCCTCTGCCATGTGCAGTCCAAAAAAAAAGTGGGACTAAAAAAGTTCAACCAATCAATTCAAATATGCAGGGTAGGTGCATATCTCGCCTTGGCTCCACTCTTCAGTCAAACCCTGTTCTGCACATGCACGCATGTACACACATGCGCACACATTTTTTGCGGCTCCCAGTTTTTCCTTTTGTGAGGGAACCGGTTCTGAGTGTCTCTTTCACTGTTTCAGGTTGCTGACCCCTGGCCTAGAATATAGGTCCTTTTCTAACTCCCGACTAGAGATAGTCCTCATTTAGCTACCTCAGTTGGGATTGGCCACTCGGTCATTAAACGAAGCAGCCACTAAGAATAACTACAACCATGTTTATGATCTTCCATCAGGCTTCCTTTTATGTTAAAGATCATAAATGTGAGAATTGGTCACAAACTTTCTTTTTCATCACCGTTGTAACTGAATGGTCACTAAAGAAGACTGTTGCTAAATGAAGACTGCCTGTAGGCTATTGAACGTACGCTCAAAGAGACCAAGGCGCTTCTGTGTAGTTGTGTCTTCCAGTTCTCAATAACGCATCAATGATCGTGCTGAATCTGGCAATTTAACTAAGTCTGTGCAAAGTCTTCCCGAAAAAGAGCTTAGTAGAATATATTAGCAGAACTGAATTGCTCTCCTTGAAACCATATTTCTTGGAAGGCTGACACAGCCGCCTTGAAGGCTGTGCTTTGGTACCAGGCCCAGCGATCAGTCTCACCTCTCCAGAAACTTAACCCTGGATTCAGGACTTTGCTTCCAGCAGAAGCTCACGAGCAGAGCATGGCTTGGGACTACAAGCTGCTTTCTCGCCAGCAAGAATGAAGCCACGCATGAACAGTGAGGACAATTAACCAGGGGAACAGCTTGCCTTCAGATGTTGTGGGTGCTTCATCACTGGAGGCTTTCAAGAAGAGCCTGGCCAGCCACTTGTCTGGAATGGTAAAGGCAACCTCAGCTCTTTTATGACTCGTGGACTTCAACTCCCAGAATTCCTGAGCCAACTGGCTCAGGAATTCTGGAAGTCCACAAGTCATAAAAGAGCCGAGGTTGCCTACCCCTGGTATAGGGCAACGATGGCGAACCTTTTAGAGACCGAGTGCCCAAACTGCAACCCAAAACCCATTTATTTATTGCAAACGGCAATTGAACCTGAATACCGAGGTTTTGGTTTAGAAAAAAACAACTTGTACATTAACATCTTTTGTCTTAAAAGAAAAAAAACACAATGACAAAGCTTTCAATGATGCAAACAACTTTGTACTAAAAGGTAAAAGTTTGCATTTGGCATGCTTTTGAACAATTAATGTGGTTTTTGCTGTTGTATGCATGCTGATCATTTGTCTAACCTTGGCTCATACTTTGTAAGTTTGAGGGCAACGCACTCAGGTCATCTGTTAGTCTGTTTCTGGTGTCAGACTTGATAGAATTCAAAGCTGAAAACAGCAGGCTCGCTCCGGAGGCTTGTTTTGGCTAGGAAGGGGCTTGAGAAATGGCTTTTTCCTGCAAAAACGTAGCCAAAGAGCGAGGTGCGCGTGCCCACAGAGAGGGCTCTGGGTGCTCCCCTCTGGCACGCATGCCATAGGTTCTCCACCACTGGTATAGGGTCTTTGCTTGAGCAGGGGGTTGGACTAGAAGACCTCCAAGGTCCCTTCCAATTGTGTTATTCTGTTCTCTTATTCTATGGAATTCTGAGTTGACGTGCACATATCTTAAGTCTTGCCAAGGTCGAGAAGCAACTGCTCCAGATGTTCCATCTTTGGTGTTTGTCTGAAGGCTCTCCAGAAAAATGTAAGCCCATGTGCACTTGAAAAGAAGTTGACCCTGAATTTGAGATGACTTTCCTCCCCCCTAAGAAAACACACCACCCTTGCTGTATACTCCACAGCTTAAAAAGCTGGCCACTGCTTTCTAATTATCCCAGTTATCCAAGGAGAAAATCTAATCCTCCTCTCTTCGGCTAAATGCTGGAACTGTACCGTCTTCCAATCAAGATTGCTGTTTTCAAGACCCTGGGTGTCCTTTCCCCTCTATTTTCCTGCTTTCCTGCCCCAGTTTTGCTCCGTCGGTGGGGCGGCGGGCTGTTCCGGTGGCTTGCCTGAGCCCCCTTCCTGGGGGTGTTGCATTGACCAATTGCAGACCAGGACTGGAAAGGCAGGAAGACATCCCAGCTGTGGTTCCTTTGACCCTTGAACATCTGGTTGCACACATCTGGTTTTGATCACGCCTGGGAAGCTCTTCTCCCCCTCCCGAGCCCAGAGGTTTTGACTTTCTCGAACTTGAGAGGGGTGTGTGCAATGCGTGTTTGGGGGGAGAGGGGGAGGGAGAAGACCAGAAATGCTTTGGATAGGGAGGGGAAAAATAGACCCCGCAGACCAGATTAAGTCTCTTTGGAGAGATGTGAGATAAACAAGCAAGAAGCAAAATGAAGCTCTGAAGGGTTTGGGTTAATTAAGAAGACTGTTCCATCTCATGAGACTTAGATAATGACCACTTTAAGCAGAAGCTCTATTTCCCATCTTCGCCACCCCCACCCTCCAAACACAGGCAGGACATTCACCCAATGAGAGATAAAATGAATAATTTGCAACGTGTGAGAGGTCTACAGTCTCTGGGAAACCTCAGTGTCTCGCCTCAGGTTGGCCAATGGAGATGAAGTTCTGACCATAGTCTTATTCCAGTGCGTGGTGATGTTGGTCCCAAAGAAATGACAAGTGTTAATAACAGAAGTGTAATAATGTGTTGGGTACCTGGCACCACTGCTTTGGGGGCTGCATGGATTGCCAGTGTGTTTCCAGGTGCAATTCAAGGTTCTGGTCGGTGGGTAGATTAGATTAGATTAGATTAGATTAGATTAGATTAGATTAGATTAGATTAGATTAGATTACATGGATGGATGGATGGATGGATGGATGGATGGATGGATGGATGGATGGATGGATGGATAAGATGATGGATAGGTGAGGGATGTGGTGGCTCAGTGGATTAGGACGCTGAACCTGTCGATCTGAAGGTTGGCAGTTTGGCGGGTCGAATCCCGAGTGCCGCGTAACAGAGTGAGCACCTGTTACTCATCCCAGCTTCTGCCAACCTAGCAGTTCGAAAGCACATAAAAATGCAAGTAGAAAAATAGGGACCACTACGGTGGGAAGGTAACAGCATTCCATGCGCCTTTGGCGTCTAGTCATGCCGGCCACATGACCACAGGGATGTCCTTGGACAAACACTGGCTCTTCGGCTTTGAAACGGAGATGAGCACTGGCCCCTAGAGTTGGAAACGACTAGCACACGTGTGCCGGGGAACCTTTACCTTTACCTAGGTGAGTGAGTGGGTGGAGAGAGGGATGGATGGATGGATGGAAAGATGGAGAGAGAGGGGGGGAAGAGAGAGGAGAAAGGAGAAACACATGTCAGCCAAAGATCTCAGGCAGCCCATCCCTTTAATGAATTTCTGTAACGTGCAGCTATCTGTATCCATGAGCAGAAGTCAACGTGTAAGAGGGTTTTAGATTTTCATTCATTTTTTAAATACATTTTTAAAACATATACCCCATCCACCCCACCCCTCTCCCCATCCCTCCCATCCCAACAACCCCCCCCCTGACTTCCCAGAGCCGAACACAGGGTATTACATCATACAATCTTACTCTAAAATAATCTAATTACTATAATTACACTTTGAACCCTATCGCACTTTAACTCTCCTTAACCATAGAAATGAAAAATAAGATAGCCTCTAATTACAATAACTAATAACTATTCAAATGCTAAATGATACTTTGTAGTCCCATATTTTCATTCATTTCTGATTGGTGTGTTTCTGTTTCTTTTACTCCGTTTTGGAGCCCATCTTACTATGCTCTAAATTTCATGCCCCTGTGCAGCCCACACACTTTTTTTAAAAAAAAAACTTCTCAAAGGTTCTTCTTTATCTCTTTGCTGATGGAAGAGAACTGCGCTCCCTTCTACTCATACCTAATTGGGAGGCCTCCAGAAACTACATCTTGACCAACTGAGGCCAAAGGTGAGAAGGTCCTATGTCCTGGAGGAGAAAAATCTGAGAAATGCAAGATGGAGCCAGTGTTTTATTACCAACCGTCTTCTCCTGTTTTAGCCCGCCATGGCCAACAGTTTGCTGTCAGTCAGAAGGAGATGTAGCTTTGATGAGGACCTTCTCTTCCTGACAGTCTAGCAGACCCCCAGTGGGCCATCGGTATTCAAGGATGGAAAAATGGCAACTTTTGTATTCTGAGAAGGAGCTCCAGGCTTCCTAAGGGCTTGTTTCATTTAAAGAGCAGATTTTCTTATTTTGACTTGGCTTATTCTATAGTTCTTCTTCCTGAAGGTGTCCCAGGGCAGGGGTCTTCAAACAAGTCATAAAAGGGCCAGGTTTGAAGACCCCTGTCCTAGGGTTAGGGTTAGGGTCCACCAAAGTCCAATCAAGCGATCTCCTTTAAAGCAATTGAATAAAACCAGTTTATGTATTAATGAAGCCAATTGCATGCCTTTCAGAAAATTACAGGTGTGTGTGTGTGTGTGTGTGTGTGTGTGTGCACGCACGCGTGGGGGGGATAATCTATCATTCTGACAGAAGTCAACATTTCTTGTCTAGACTTTCTTGTTTTTTCCTTGAAGACATTTCACTTCTCATCCAAGAAGCTTCATTTAATCAGGCATCATACCTTTTTTGAGTCCAAAAGCCTGGAAGAGTAAATCTCTGGTCCTGGTGTCCAACCTAGATTTGATCTTGCAAAGCAAGTCCAATTTTTTTGTTTTTGTTTTTTGGTGGTGGTGGTGGGGAAACATCTTTGAGAAAATCATGACCTGGATGACTGAGAATCTCCATAGACATCCAACATTTTGTAGTTTCCTAAGGAATCATTAGGGACGCGGTGGCTCAGTGGGTTAGGATGCTGAGCTTGTCGATCAGAAGGTCGGCAGTTTGGCGGGTCGAATCCCGAGTGCCGCGTAACAGAGTGAGCGCCTGTTACTCGTCCTAGCTTCTGCCAACCTAGCAGTTCGAAAGCACGTAAAAAGGCAAGTAGAAAAATAGGGACCACTACGGTGGGAAGGTAACAGCGTTCTGTGAGCCTTTGGCGTCCAGTCATGCTGGCCACATGACCACGGAGACGTCCTCGGACAAGCGCTGGCTCTTCGGCTTTGAAACGGAGATGAGCACCGGCCCCTAGAGTTGGAAACGACTAGCACGCATGTGCGGGGGAACCTTTACCTTTTTAAGCAATCATTGCTCCTATATTTAAGACAGTGCAGGGGCATATTAAGAGTTCTTTTACCTGCTACTTAACAGAGTTTGGGATGTTTTACGCCACCTCCTTCTTTCTCCTCCTGCAGGACAAAGTGGCCTTGGCAAGTCCACCATGGTCAACACCCTGTTTAAATCCAAGATCAGCTGGAAATCAGCCTGTTCCGGGTATGAGGAGCGTATTCCCAAAACTGTGCAGCTGCTCTCTGTCACACATAGTAAGTAATGTGAAGAAGCTGGCTCCTTGCTTCTGTTTTGGAGAGAAAGTGTCTTTTCCTCTCCCTTTTGGCCATCTTCATTCGAGTAGGTCCACCACAAGTCTAGAAAAACCACTAGGGATTTTATATATTCTTCCTCATTCATCTCACGTCGAGGTCGCAAATGAATATTGTTGTGTTTTTCCTTTTGTGTTCTGGCTATACAGACAGACATTTAATTCTTCCGGTCTTTAGTTCCTGTCTTAAACTAGCCTTACAAATTGCATGATAAGTTTCCGGGTAGAAAGGAATTGTGTTTGTAGGGAAGTTGCTCGCTAGAGAGCTGTTTGGTTGGATTTTGAAACTACGCTGGATAAGTTTAAAATACGAGTTAGGAAATCCCCGAGCTTGGTAGTTTGTTTTCAAACGTTTCATGACCCAACTAGGTAACGTCATCAGTGGAAGGGAATGGGGTTTACAGAGTGGAGAAGAAAGAGAAGGAGAGGAGGAGAAGGACTGTGGGGTCCTTGATGCTCTCTGATCTTGGTGGTTGGTTTGCAAACGTTTCATGACCCAACTAGGTAACATCATCAGTTCAAGAAAGAAGTGGGGTTTGCTCCATGGTTATATACAGTAATTTGCCCTGCCAGTGTTGAAGAGCTGGTGGTTTTCTCCTTGGTTAAGTATATTACCTAGTTGGGTCATGAAACATCTATAAGCAAATCATCAAGCTCAGCATGTCCCAAGGATTCTATGATTCAACCCCGAGCTACAAATATTCTTTTCTATGGTACGATAAGAAAACCACACATATTGTTTTTAGCATGGTATATGAGCCAGGATCTGGTTGTTGTTTTCTGGCCACTGAGTATTGAATGGCAATTTTGACTTGTAAACAGCAATTTTGGGTTCTCAACCTGGGTTTAGAGTTAAATACGTCGTGTGAACCCAGCTGCTGAGCCTAAGATGGCTAAGGCATTCAAGAGAATCGTATCATGTATTAGTCCTTTGGGTGGACTTGCAAAGTCCAGAGCTCTCATTGGAACGTGATCAGAAATCTGATGACATTGAATCAGCAATGAATTTTGCTTCTCCATCCCTTTTCTCCATCACCCTTAGCTTGGTAAAGCTATTTTGATTTTCTATGCTAGTTCAAAAGATGATATACATGGTGTTCATCCAACACACTTAATCTGCTGATTGGGTTTTCTGTGTTGGGCCAGTATACCCAACCTAAACAAGCTAAGGTGGTATCTGGATACCTCCAACAGACTATTCTGTTACAAACCCAGACAAGAAGAATGTGTGAATGCAAAGCCTAGATCCAGTGATGTGGTTAATTCAATAAGAAATTGAATAATGTAAAATATCCAGGGGAAAAATGTGATCTCTTTTATAGACAGCTGTTAGATCAGTAAGGCGCAGTCTCCTTGAACGTAGCTAAATTCTGCTACACCGTTGGTAAAATCGGGCAGATTTTGTTGCCCATCGATGACCTCACCACTAACTGTAATATAATATTATGTCTCGCTCTGCTTTGTTTGATTTTAATGTCTTCATTTTTTGATTCTGGCCTGTGACCATAATAAAGCATTGATTGATTTAGCAAGAATAATTCCATGCTTGCTTTGATCAGTAACCATTTTGGCCCTGTGGACAAAGCTTCCTGTTTTAAAAAAACGAAAACAATATTATTTTCTGTCTCATATCTTGGAGAACAAGAGAGAGAGGGAGAGAGAGAGAGAAAGGGAGAGAGAAAGAAAGAGAGAGGGAGAGGGGAGAGAGAGAGAGAGAGAGAGAAAGAGAAAGAGGGAGAGGGAGAGAGGGAGGGAGAGAGAGAGGGAAAGAGAGAGAAGGAGAGAAGTGAGAGAGAGGGAGAGGGGGAGAGAGAGATGGAGAAAGGGAGAGAGGGAGGGAGAGGGGAGAGAGAGAGACAGAGAAAGTGAGAAAGAGAGGGAGAGAGAGAGGGAGGGAGAAGGGGGAGAGAGAGAAGGAAAGAGAGAGAAAGAGAGAGGGGGAGAGGGAGAGGGGGGAGAGAGGGAGAGAGAAGGAGAGAGAGGGAGAGAGAGAAAGAGAAAGAGGGAGAGAGGGAGGGAGAGAGAGAAGGAGAGAAAGAGAGAGAGGGGGAGAGATGGAGAAAGGGAGGGAGAGGGGATAGAGAGAGAGAGAGAAAGGGAGAGAGAGAGGGAGGGAGAGGGGGAGAGAGAGAAGGAAAGAGAGAGAAAGAGAGGGGGAGAGAGAGGGAGGGAGAGGGGGGGAGAGAGAGAGAGAAGGAGAGAAGAGAGAGAGAGGGAGAGGAGGAGAGAGAGGGAGAGGGAGAGAGAGGGAAGGGGAGAGGGGAGAGAGAGAGAAGGAGAAAGAGAGAAAGAGAGAGGGAGAGGGGGAGAGAGCGAGGGAGGGAGAGAGAAGGAAAGAGAGAGAAAGAGAGACTAGGAAGGTAGCATTCTTCCATACTTGAAGGGCTGACCCAAAGAAGAGGGAGTCAAGCTATTCTCCAAAGCACCTGAAGGCAGGATGAGAAGCAATGAATGGAAACTAATCAAGGAGAGAAGCAATCTAGAATTAAGGAGAAATTTCTTGACAGTGAGAGCAATTAGCCAGTGGAAGGGCTTACCTCTGGAAGCTCACTGGAGGTTTTCAAGAAGAGACTGGACAGCCATTTGTCCAGAACAGTATAGGATCTCCTGCAATGGGCAGGGGGTTGGTCTAGAAGACCTGAAAGATCCCTTCCCACCCTGTGATGCTATGCTCTAAAAGCAGTAGTAGAAACATTGTGTGGTTCCTAACTGGGAAACCTCTCTACAGGACTGGAGGAAATCACCAACAGTTTTGCAAGAACGGAGGGATAACTCCTTTTGAAAAATAGCTGGACTGCTGACTGCCCAGGAGAGGGATTGTGTGCTGGAAGCAACCTCAGGATGGGGCAAACCGGGAGGGGAGGAAGGATTCCAAGTGAAGTTGGCTCACTGGGTCGATGAAAAAAAGCAGGCCCCTTTATTGTGCTATCTAAACTAGACTATTCTTCTTCCACATCCTTCAAACTGCCCCCTCCTCCTCCTCCCACTCCTCACTTACCCACCCGGGTTTGAAAGGAGCTGGGCCTGCTCGTTTCAGCTCTTGGAAACAAAAGGGGTCTTGTGCAAGACTCCCACTGACCCATTAGAGCGTTGCCATAGCTACCCTCCCAGGAAATTCATGCTGCTTTTCAGAAGGGGGGGGGAGAAATGCTGTCATTCTTCCAAAAGGGAGAGCCCACCACTGGCCTCGGAGTTTGAGATCAGAGACCCCCCCCTCCCCACCCACTCCCCAGAAGGGGCCAGGCTGGGGAGGAGACCGAGGAAGAGGTTTCTCGAAGGCAGTACTCGCATCCTACCCAAAGTTGAAGGGTCTTTTCAGCATCCAGGGGAAGATGCTAAGGGGGTAAGCTCTGCCTAGTTGCACATGGAGTAGGGGAGGATCCTTCATCCTTTACCTCAGGCACCTTTGAGGACCTTGGGGTGCCCCATTTCAGCAGGTTTTTCTGTAGCCTTTCAGCCTCAGCCACAGAAATAAAGGGTCTTTGTCCCCACCTGCCCCCAATTCTAAATCCCATCAGGAGTCCCTGCACCTGGCATTGATTTGAAAAGTTCAAGGAGTCGCTAATCCACTCCTCATCCTGACCATCAGAATGACCTATCCACCTGTCCATCTATCTATTGATCTATCAATCAATCTATAGAGCTATCTATCATATCTATCTATCTGTCTGTCTGTCTGTCTGTCTGTCTATCTATCTATTTCTCTCTCTCTCTCTCTCTCTCTCTCTCTCTCTCTCTCTCTCTATATATATATATATATATATATATATATATATATATATATACTATATATATATATACACACACACATATATACAGTATATATATATTGTGTGTATATATATATACATATATATATATACATATATACATATATACATATATATATACATACATACATACATACATATATATATATACACACACACACACACACCTTTCTTTCTATCTATCTTTCTCTTTATTTATTTCTATCTATCTATTTGTTTTTTTCTTCTTTCTTTCTTTCCTTCCTTCTTTCCATCCATTGCACAAGAAGGAATTCAGGGTAGCGTACAACAATCAAATAAAAACAACATTTATAAATATGGGATCATTATAAAAATATGAAGCAATCATTGTTTAGAACTTAAAATATATTACCAAGTAAACTATACAAGCCACGGGCGTGGAGAGGAGGAATATATATGAATAGAGGAGCCATCTTAAGGTGTCATTGGTTCCCTGGGACCCCAATTCTGGGTGACCAAAGCAGGTCTTGAGGGACTTCTGGAACATCAACAGAGATGGAGCTTAGTTGACTTTTAGGGTGGTGGGAGAATGTTCCCCCCCCCAGCCTGCAGTTGAAAAGCAGGAAGGAAGCAGGTGAGTCTCAGTCTGGATTTGGAAACATGACCTAACTGAATGTCCTCTCCCTCTGACAGTTGTTGAAGAAAAAGGAGTGAAGATGAAGCTGACGGTAACGGACACCCCAGGATTTGGGGACCAGATTAACAATCAAAACTGGTAAGAAGGTGACAGATCCCTAGCATCTCACACGGAAGATCTGGCATTGATTTCCTTTATTCAAATTTCATTCATTCATTCATTCAACTTATATGTCCTTTTTTTAAAGGCCACCCTCCTTTAAGAGTGGCTTAATTAGGGAGGGGGCATTTTACTGCCCAAAGCAGGAGAAGCTTTTAAATGGATCTAAAACAATCAACCACCAAAGCTTTGCCTTTTGCTCCATACAAGGTTATCTGAGGGTGGGGGTCAAAAAAAAAGTCAAGCTGGCAGCGCCAACAGGGCCATGGAGGCCTGTGCAAAATGAGCCAAGGTTTATGGGCTCCGTCGCAGTCACACTCTCCATTTTTATTACCATATCTGGCTACATAATTTCAGCATGGGATGCTATATAGGTAGTCCTTGACTTACAACGATTCATTTAGGGACCATGCAAAGTTACAACAGCACTGACAAAAGTGACGTACGACTAGTGCTCACCCTTACAACCATTGCAGAATTTCTAAGGATGATGTGATCAAAATTTGGGTGCTTGGACTGCCACATCCCAATTTATATAATCCCCATTTGTGGCTTTCCCAGCCAGCTTCCAACAGGCAAGGTAACTAACATGGACTGCTGCATCCCAGTTTATATAATCCCTATTTGTGGCTTCCCAAGCCAGCTTCCAACAAGCAAGATCAATGGGGGAACCTGGATTCTCTTGATGACCGCAGGATTTACTTAACAAAAGCAAGGATTCACTTTACAGCCGTGGCAAAAAAAAGGTTGTGAAATTGTTTGCAACTCGCTCAACCAACCCCCTTCTTAGCAATGGAAATTCTGTCCCCCCCCCCAATTGTGGCCCTTAAGCCGAGGACTGCCTGGAGAGAGCATGCTGCTGTTAACAAATCTGGATGTAACACAGGCTTGTGGCGAAGGCATAACGCTTGACAAATTAAAAAGGTGTGATTGCAGGACATTTGACATTTAAGAAAACTTCTAGATGACAAAAAGCAAGGTGGGCAGACAACGGTATCAAGAAAGGGCAAATTATGTCAGTTGCATCTTGTCATTATGTGGATGATGTAAGTTGATTCGTATGACATCGTTTTCCCCGTTTCCATTACAGCTAGGATGTAGATTTCAAGTTACCAGCCTTTGACGGGCAACAGACACCCCTTCTTCTAGTTCAGGGCTAGGCAACCTTGGCTCTTTTATGACTCATGGACTTCAACGCCCAGGAATTGGCTCAGGAATTCTGGGAGTTGAAGTCCACGAGTCATAAAAGAGTCAAGGTTGCCTAGCCCTGTTCTGGTTAATCCATTTAAAAAGTGGCTTTGCTGAAGGAAGAACAGCTTGATGTTCTTTGAATGAAGGTACTTTTTCAAAGAAGTGTACCCACTGTTTGTTTGTGTCTTTGTTTTGAGCGATAAGCAGCAGGGGTGGCTCACAACAGTCCAGGAAGCTGACTCTCTGCTTCTTCCTTTCTCACAGCTGGGAACCCATCATTCAGTACATCAATGACCAGTATGAGCGTTATTTGAAAGAGGAGGTCCTGATTAATCGCAAGCAGAAAATCCCAGACACCCGTGTACACGCCTGCGTGTATTTTGTCCCCCCCACAGGTCACTGGTAAGTCCTCCTTTGCGATGAGAGTCCAGCCCCCACTCATTAAAAGCAAACAGGTGGTCACAGAAAGCTAGGCCAGCTCTGTTCAGAGCAAAGCATTGAGAAGACTGCTGATCTCCAAGATCACTTTCATTGTCCATTCCTATGCTCTGAATCTGCTTTTAGCTTGGCTGTCCAAATGACAACCCCGGGACTTGCAGGAAACTCTTAAAGGAACAGCGCAACTATCTTCTTTAGCCAGCCGGCCATAGACAAGACAAATAAACACAGAATCTTATGTAGATGGTCTTTAGATTGCACTTCCCATCAAAGGATGGGGAGAACCCATGACAGGTGGATCTTTGAAATCCACCACCCTAGGTGTTTGAGCAGTTGGGCTTCAGGGAACTTCTCCAGGGAAGGGGGAAACCCCCCAGCAACAACAGGCTTCAAAGGGAGAATTTTTATAAAATGTTTTATAGGTGGCACTTAGATCCTAAAAAATTAGCATGTATGTATCCAAATTATCAGCCTAAATGCTGGAGGTGTGGTTGTGAGGATGCAACCTATTATCATATGTGGTGGACTTGTAAAAAAAAGTTAAAGTTTTTTGGATTAAAATTTGGTGGAATATGCAGAAGATATTTAAGAAAAAGATAAGGTTTACCCCACAGTTATTTTTATTGGGTATTATTACCGATTGTACGGTTATAGAAACTTAAATTGATGTTGAATTTAATAACGGCAGCAAGACTTTTGGTTCCCCAATATTGGAAGAAGAAGGAACTGCCGACTATAGAAGAGTGGACTTAAAGTTTCAAACCTGGCAGAAATGGCAAAAATTTCAGGATACCTGAAAGAACAATCGCAACAGAGATATATCTCAGAATGGAGAAGATGGATTGAATATATTCAGAATAAATATGGGACTAAAAAATTTCATTTAGCATATGAATGAGTATTTGAATTATAAGATGTACTATTATTTATCTATGTATAAGGGGAGTTAAAGTGCGATTGGATTTAAAGTGTATTCATAGATAGTTAACATATTTTAGTTTAAGCTTGTTAGAGGCAGGGCTTTTTTTCTCATAGAACGTTCAGAACGGAGTTCCGGCACCTTTTTGGGATGGAACCTTGTAGGTTAGGCAAGGCGGGTTGACGTGTGAGTTCCGGCACCTTTTTCTTTTACAAAAAAAGCACTGGTTAGAGGCAATACCCTGCTTTCAGCTCTGGGAAGTCAGGGGGGGAGGGAGGGAGGGTGGGGATGTGGGGGGGCAGGGGGAGGGATGGAGTATACTTAAAATGTATTGTAAAACTTTTCAATAAAAAAAAACCAATAGGCTTCAAGGTGACGGCCGTTCGGTTCACATCGCAGAGGCGGGTCTTCTTGAGTGTCTTTTCCCCTCAGGCTCCGCCCCTTGGACCTGGAGTTCATGAGACGTCTCAGTAAGATCACCAACGTGGTGCCCGTCATCGCCAAAGCGGACACCCTGACCCTGGAGGAAAGGGCAGAGTTTAAACAGAGGGTAAGAGAACTACTACCTGTGCCAGGAGAAACCCAGAAGGTTCCTTAATGACAGAATGGTGGGTTGACCTCAGTGGTGGGATTCAAATACATGAACAACCGGTTCTCTGTGTGGATGCCGCTTCCGGAAGTCCATTCTGGGCCTGGGCAACAAAAAATTGGCTACCAATTTTGCCAAACTGGTGCGAACTGGCTGAATCCCACCACTGGTTGACCTAGAGAAAGGGGAGAATACCAGAATAACAGATTTGGAAGGGATCTTGGAGGTCTTCTAGTCCAGCCCCCTGCTCAAGCAGGAGGCCCGGTCCCATTTCCAGACAAGTGGCTGTCCAGTCTCTTCTTGAAAGCTTCCAGCGTTGGAGCACCCACAACTTCTGAGTTGTGGTGGTGCAGTGGTTAGAATGCCGTATTGCAGGCTAATTCTGCTGATTCTTGACTGCCAACACTTTGGCAGTTCGATTCTCACCGGCTCAAGGTTGACTTAGCCTTCCATCTTTCCGAGGTTGGCAAAATGAGGACCCAGATTGTTGGGGGGCAACAGGCTGGCTCTTTAAAGCACTTAGAGAGGGCTGTAAAACACTGTGAAGCGGTATATAAGTCTAAGTGCTATTGTTATTGCCATTGCCTTTCTGGAGGCAAGCTGTTCCGCTGATTGTTTTCACTGTCAGGAAATTTATCCTTAGTTCTAGGTTGGTTCTCTGCTTGATTAGTTTCCATCCGTTGCCATTACGGAAAAGCAAGTCCTGGAAAAATGGAAAGTATGAGAAACTCAAAGAAGTCATCTTGTTTGTGTTAGGAATAAAATGAAGCGAAGAGGGCTTTAGATAGGCTTAGACATTCTGAATCTATAATTCAGAGTCAAGATTCTAACTCAGGGTTTCTCAGCCTCAACAACTTTTAAGAGCTTTAAGAAATTCAGCTCCCAGAATTTCCCATTCTGACTTTGAATGCTGGGCTTAATACTACCATGGTCCAAGAATAAAACTGACCTGGCCATCTTGAAATAACAGATGCTTTCTTTTTCTTTTTTTATCCCATTTATATCCCGCCCTTCTCCGAAGACTCAGGGCGGCTTACAATCTAAGAAGCACAAATCAATGTGCTTAGCAATAGCCTTCATTCTATGTATATGCCTGCTTATTAGGGCTTTCGCTCCCCCCCCCCAAGCGGCATTATTACAAAGTCAGCTTAATTGCCCCCAACAATCTGGGTCCTCATTTTACCTACCTGGGAAGGATGGAAGGCTGAGTCAACCTTGAGCCTGGTGGGACGCGAACCTGCACTAATTGCAGGCAGCTGGTGTTACTTAAGGAGGCATTAGCCCACTGCTCCACCAAGGCTTTCTTAAAGGGGAGAAAAATCCAAAAAGTTTATCTCAGGGTAAGGTTTGGACTTGATATTTTGTTTGTAAACAGAGAAGCATCCAATTACAAAATTTATCTAGGTTTCATGGTTAATTTGACTCCATAAAGAGATTTACAGCATTTCTGTAAATCGAGCGACAAAAAGAAAAGAAAAACCTGCACTTTGGGGGTTGATCAAGAACATCACGACGCGCCACAGATCAGTTTTGCTTCTATATGATACTTGTTGATCCTTCCATGAAGGAATGTTCTCCTCCTGGTCATGATTATGATTACCATTTTTTATCTTGGCAGGTCCAGAAAGACCTGAAGGCCCACGGCATCCATGTTTACCCCCAAGTTGACTTTGACGATGACCCGGATGATCGGCTTTTGAACGATAAAATCCGGGTAAGTCCATGGTGGTCAACAGGATGGGAAGAACATTATGGAGGATTCATGGCTAGATTTGGGGCTCAGCTTAAGCTACACGTTATTTTTCAGGAACATTTTTTTTTACAGCATTACCTTCCTTTCTTCGTCCACATCCTTAGGTAAAGGTAAAGGTTCCCCTGCACATGCGTGCTACTCGTTTCCGACTCTAGGGGCCGGTGCTCATCTCTGTTTCAAAGCCGAAGAGCCGGTGCTTGTCCGAGGACGTCTCCGTGGTCATGTGGCTGGCATGACTAGATGCCAAAGGCGCACGGAACGCTGTTACCTTCCCACCGGAGTAGTCCCTATTTTTCTACTTGCATTTTTACGTGCTTTCAAACTGCTAGGTTGGCAGAAGCTGGGACGAGTAACAGGCGCTCACTCTGTTACGCGGCATTCGGGATTCGACCCGCCAAACGGCCGACCATCTGATCGACAAGCTCAGCATCCTAACCCACTGAGCCACCGCGTCCCACATCCTTGCTAGGTTTTAAATATCGATCTTGGCTAGACAACATGGCAATTACAAGACACCCAGTCATGAGGTCTACTAACAAAGTTGGATTTTGAAATGTACTTCTGTTGGCATTTTTTTAAAAAAAACTAAACAGCTTGTAATTCTCTATTGGATTGAAACGTGATCAGCTTCTGAAGGTGTGTTTCAGTTTAGGTGAAGTTCTGGATGCTCTGAGTCTCTCAGACATGTGATACATGTGAATACATATTAGACTCCGCTGACTTTTTTCTATGTGACCTCACAGGATTCCTCACCTCCTTCTGCTTCTCTTAATCCAGGAGAAAATCCCCTTTGCAGTGGTGGGTGCTGACAAGGAACACCAGGTGAATGGGAAGAAGGTCCTGGGTCGTAAGACCAAGTGGGGGACCATTGAAGGTAAGGCTTCTTGGAGGAAGAGCTGGCCTGCAGAGGTCCATCTGAGAAAAGTCCAAACAAGGAAGACTCTGGAGTGAACCTGCTCCCTTTGTTCTGCATGCTTGAGTGTGGCAGAATCTGTGGGTGGAGTTAAAAAGGGGGCCAGCCTAGAATCCTTACGTAGCCACAAATGATTAGGACTGCCCCCGATCTCCGTTCATTCCGCCGGGACCTGAAGACCTGGCTCTTCGAGCTCTCTGGCTCAGGCTGAGAATTTTTTAATTTTTAATTTTAACTGGGTTTTTATTTTCCTCAGGGTCTCATTTAATCTTTTTAAATTTGTTTTTAACTTTTGTATTGATTTTCTTTTAAATACCCTGTAAACCGCCCTGAGTCCTTTGGGAAAGGGCGGTATAAAAAAATTAAATAAATAAAATAAAAATAAATAATGCCGGGCATGAAAAATCAGGTTCCCACGGGAAAGCCCAATTAAACTGACTTAACAACCGTGTTACTAACTTAACATCTTTGGTGATTCACTTAACCAGCACGGCAAGAAAGGTCATAAAATGGGGGGGTGGAGGGGAGGAAACTCTCTTAAAAACTCATAGAGCAACAGGGAAAACCACTTTTATTGATTAAAACAGGAATTCTGGGAGTTGAGGTCCACAAGTCATACAAGGGCCAAGTTTGAAGACCCCTGGATTAAACCTACAGGAGCTTCAAAACGTTTCTCCTGTCTCTTCCACACCACTATTGGCAAGGCAATAGTTAGGAATCTGGCGCCCCCTAGCGTTCAGCATAGACTTATTCCCAGCAAGACATGAGCCATTCAAAACATTTGCTGGGAATTCCAAAATTTGATCCAATGGCTCAAGCCAAACCTTTGGCAGGAGCAAGAGAGAGAGAGAAACGAGGACTCTTGCAGCTGAGTGGATTGAGGGAGGATTGAGGCGGTTTGAAAGGGAGGAAGATCAGATGAATGAATTCTCTGCTCTTCATCTTCCTCCTCCTTGAAGAGATGCCTAGAATTTAACTTGGGGAAGGGAGCAGGAGGCAAAATGTGGGTTATGCAGGATTTTGGCTTCCTTCCTAGGCCTTCACAGAGCCCAGCAGCTGCTTGCTACTCACTCAGCTTCCCATTTACTGGTGCTGAGCAAAAAAGGGACTTCCTGATCAAAATTAACCTGAGCCAACCGCATACTTCCCAAGTTTGTAACATTTTATTACAGTAGAATAGAGCTGGAAGGGACCTTGGAGGTCTTCTAGTCCAGCCCCCTGCTCAAGCAGGAGAACCTGTACCATCTCAGACAGGTGAATGTCCAGTCTCTTCTTAAAAATCTCCAGTGATGGAATGTCCATGATTTCTGGGGGTAATCTGTTCCACTGGTTGATTGTCCTCACTGTCAGGAAGTTTCTCCTTAATTCCAGGTTGCTTCTCTCTTTGGCCAGTTTCCAACCATTGTTTCTCGTCCTTCCCTCTGGTGTTCTGGTGAACAACCTGACCCTCTTCCTTGAGGCAGCCTCTCAGATACTGGAACACAGCCATCATGTCTCCCCTGTTTCTTCTTTTCTTTAGACTAACCAAACCCAAGTCCTGCAGCCATTCTTTGTGTTTTAGTCTCCAGGCGTTTGATCATCTTAGTTGCTCTTCTCTGAATTTTTTCCAAACTCTCAACATCTTTTTTGTCACACGGTGACCAAAATTGGCTGCAGTATTCCAGGTGTGGTCTTACTAGGGTTTTATAAAGCGGTACTAATACCTCGCGTGATCCTGATTCTATGCCTCTGTTTATACAACCCAGGATTGTATTAGCTTTTTTGGCTGCTGCTGCACACTGCTGGCTCATGGGCAGAGGATCATCCACTAGGACTCCAAGGTCCTAGATTATACAAAATTAAAAAAACAAATAGTAGGACACAGTCGGAGGGGAAAGGGAAAGAAAAGTGAGAGGGAGAAGGAAAAAAAGAAAAAAAAAGGCATTAACTTCCAACTTCCTCTGTTGCAGTAGAAGGACGTGTTAACACCGAACCTCAACTTTTTACTTTTCCATAATAGCATAAGCTCGCCATTTCTATAACAACAAACCAATCTAGTCAGTAAAACCCCAGATCAAAGTTTCATTTTTCCCCCCCACCTCAAGCACAAAACCCAGCCACAGTCGCCAAGCGGAAACAAAAGTTCTTCTGGTTTTTTTCTTTCATCCAAATGGTCGGTTTAGCCATCTCCTAGGGAGGAAAGCCATGGCAAATCTAGACAGCACACTAAAAAGCAGAGACATCACCCTGTCAACAAAAGTGCGTATAGTCAAGGCTATGGTCTTCCCAGTTGCAATGTATGGCAGTGAAAGCTGGACCATAAGAAAGGCTGAGCACCAAAGAATTGAAGCCTTTGAACTATGGTGCTGGAGAAGACTCCTGCGAATCCCTTGGACTGCAAGGCAATCAAACCGGTCAGTCCTAGAGGAGATCAACCCTGACTGCTCTTTAGAAGGCCAGATCCTGAAGCTCAAACTCAAATACTTTGGCCACCTAATGAGGAGGAAGGACTCACTGGAGAAGAGTCTCATGCTGGGAGAGATTGAGGGCAATAGAAGAAGGGGACGACAGAGAATGAGGTGGCTGGATGGAGTCACTGAAGCAGTAGGCGTGAGCTTAAATGGACTCCAGAAGATGGTAGAGGACAGGAAGGCCTGGAGGAAGGTTGTCCATAGGGTCGCGATGGGTCGGACACGACTTCGCAACTAACAACAACAACACATCCCCCTTCCCATCCATCGGGGCTGAGCCCCGTCTCTCCACTGCTAAGCGAGACAGTTATTAAGCGGGTTTTGCCCCATCTTACGACCTACCCTGCCACAGTTGCTAAGTGAACCGCTGCAGTTGTTCAGTTAATAACACGGTTATTAAGTGAATCTGGCTGCCCCATTGACTTTGCTTGTCAGAAGGTCACAATTTTTTACATATTGCGATTGTTTACATATCACCATCAATGCGTGATCCCGGGATGCTGCAACCCATCATGAATGCACGCTGGTTGCCGAGCATCCGAATTTTGATCACGTGACCACAGGGATGCTGCAAGGCAAGTGTGAAAGTCACTTTTTTTTAAAAAAAATAATATTTTATTAATTTTTCAGTTTTACATTTGAGTATTTAAAAAGCAACGTGGTAACTGGGTTAATCAATAGTTCAATAACAAAATCTTTGGTGGAAATCTCAGGTTACAACATCAGATATTTCTTCTCTTTTTCCCTTAGCATTTACTGTCTCGTATTCAAGCTAGTGCAGTTCTAATTATATCAACTCAGTAAAAACATCATTACTACATTTATCAATAACGTTTTAGCTTGTACATATCTTACATTCAATCTTCATAAACAATCCATATCCTGTTATTTAAAAAGTCACTTTTTTCAGTGCTGAAACTATCCCTTGGTTCTGCTTCAAAATGCACTTCTGTGTTCTTCCCTTTCAGTGGAAAACTCAGCCCACTGTGAGTTTCCTTTGCTGCGGGATCTCTTAATCCGGTAAGTTGTTGGTTTGGGAATCTTAACCATTTTTGAGTTGGGGGGGGGGGGGTTTGAAATGTTTGGAAATCTAATGAGACAATCAGAGAGGAAATAGGAGAGCCACAACTCTTGCATTTTGATGACCGTTCTGGCAATGTTCCTTTGGCAATCCGGTAATCGCCCTTGGTATGCACTCGGTATGTGCAGCAGGAATTCTGGGCTAAAATTGTGGAGGATTCCTGGAGTATTTTTACTGGATCTATATTTACTGGTGTAACTGAGTAGTATGAGGTCAGCTAATAAGAGCCAGCCACGGTGCTTCAGGAAATCCATGTCATAATGGTGCCATAGTTCCCCATCTCTGAATTAAGGCACCAGGCTACAAATTGGGAGACAGTGAGTTCGAATCCCAACTTGAAAGCTCGTTCGGTGACCTTGGGCTAATCACCAGGAGACTGGGAATTCTAGTTTCGCCTTAGGTATAAAAGCCAGCTGAGTGACTTTGAGCCAGTCACCAGGAGGCTCTGAGTTCTACTCCCACCTTAGGCCTGAAAAGAAGCTGGGTGACTTTGAACCAATCACCAGGAGATGGTGAGTTCTAGTCCTGCCTGAGGCATGAAAGCCAACTGGGTGACTTTGGGCTAGTTCCTCTCTCTCAGCTCAGTCCACCTCACGGTTTTGGGGGGAAATAGGAGGAAGGAGGTGTATTAAGTATGTCCACCAGCTTGAGTTGCTTATAAAAGTAATAAAGGCTGGATGTAAGTAAATAAATAAATAAATAAATAAATAAATAAATAAATAAATAAATAAATAAATAAACGAACAAACAAACAAACAAACAAACAGGGAAACCCAGCAATCCAGCTGCTGCTGTAACAAAGTTTAGCCCTAGCTTTTTTTTTTATTGAAAAGTTTTAACATACATTTTATCTTTAACAGTCCCCCCTCCCCCTCCCCTAGCTTGTAACTGGAATTACTCCTCAGTTGCCTTCTTGGTGAGAAGTAGACAATTTTACCAAGGCCAAAGCAATACCAGAAAGAGAACAGTGGCCTGGAGCAGTGGAGCATTTAAGTTTAAGCACATTTAAAAGGACCGGATCAATCCTTTACCATCTATGTAAAAATGGTCATATAAAACAGCAGTCCTCAACATTTTTGGCATCAGGGCCCAGTTTGGTGGAAGACAATTTTTCCATGCGCTGGGGGGAGGGGCGAAGAGTCGTGCACAATTTGGATCCCACGCAAACAGTAGGATTTGCTTGCTTGCCGTTCACCTCCAGCTGTGTGGCCCGGTTCCTAACAGACCACGGACCGGTTGCTGGTCTGTGGCTCAGGGGTTGGGGATCCCTGATCTAGAGGCTATCAGAAAGAGATATGGTTGTTGTATATTCCATTCTGGTAGTTTCTGGGATGAGAGAAATAGTTTGGGAGCTAAACGATGGAGAATTGGTAGGAAGTTGTCAGGGAATTGCACAGCAGGTGTCCCATTGAAGTCAGAGATGCTGAAACAAACTTGTAGTTTTATATCAATAAATATATTTTACATCTACATTTACCGTAAACAAGATAGTCAGGCACATCACTACATCATGAGGTAAATTGTCACGAGGTAAATCACAGAACAGCGTACAGAACACACAGAAGAAAAAGGCGGGAAAAAAGGGAAACTCCCCCTTTCCAACCACTTTTGCCAATGTCTATGGAGATTCTCAACCATCCAGGTCACGGATGCTTTTCCAAAAGGCAACTAGACTTTCTTGGGGTTGTTGTTTTTTTCCTTGAAAAGGTTTTGCTTCTCATCCAAGAAGCTTTTTCAGTTCTAACTGAATGATGTGGTTGATGCCCCTTTTTCTTCTCTGTAGGTCTCACCTCCAGGATCTCAAGGACATCACCCACAGTGTACATTATGAACAATACCGCATCCAGCGCCTCAATGAAAGCAACCGGCTAGCCAAAGGTGGCGGGTGGCTGGCACTGAGCTCCCTCACTTACGAGCCACAGGGACAGCATGGTCTCCCCTGCACCGCCTCAGCCCCACCACCGCTCCAGTAGCTGCTGCAGATGGCTTTCCCCTTCCATCTTCTTCTTTTGGGGGGGGGGGGGAATTAGCTGGAGCAATGTTCCCAGAAGACATCACATTCCCTCTGTAACCCCCGTGTCCTCTCAGCATCTATGCCCCACTGCTGGACACCTTCCCTTTCATCTGTCTTCCATCCAGTTTCACACCTTGGAGAAGAGCAATACTGGAAGAGCTGCCAATTTAGCCCACCTTTTCACAGTCTTTCCCACCTGCACCACGTGGCTGTCTTTTTTGTGACCTCTGCTTCTCAGCTAAGCTGTGTGCGTCACTCCAGGAAAACCTCCATGCTGCCTTTGGAAGCAGGTTCTTCTTTCCAGAGGTTTGGGTGTGAGCCTACTGTCCCCAGCAGACCTATTTTCTTCCTTAAACCACACCCTAATTCTCTCTTTTGTTTCATCCTAAAGCTAGGGGCTCCATGCTACTTCCCTGTCACGCTTGGGGGGTGGATTGGGGGAGAGACTCTGAAGGTTTTGCGTTGGGTCAGAGACGGAGCTCACAAACTCTGTCAGGCCAAAGGGTGACTCTTCATTGTAGATTGTCCCAGACTGGGAGGTTGGTAGCTGTAAGAACTTATGAGAGCAAATATGGTCTTCAGATGAAGAGACAACCTTTCTATGTGACCTGGACTGACTGATAGGACCAAAATTACTCATCTGAAAGTACTTGGACAGCAGGAGGAATGAGATATCACAAGCAATCTTCTGCACAAGAGACCTTTGCCACCGTGTACAAAGCTATGGGCTTCTGACTGTGGAATGCTCCTACTGGATACTTCTTGTTCTGAGATCCATGGGCATGGGACGATGCAGAAGATTTCTTCTAGCCTGGTCCTGTGTTGATGCAGAAGAAGAGACCTGGGGAAACGCTTCCATTTTCCAGAATTTGCTCGATTGCCCGAGTTTGTGGTTCCCTCCATGACATTGACACTCCTGAACAAAGGGCTTTTGGTCAACTTGTGAGTTTTTCCAGTTATTACATTAAATTCCAATTTAGAAGAATTGGAGTTTTTCTTTTTTCTTTTTGTCAGGGGCCCTTTAACTTTGATGTAGAACGGAGCTCCAGAGATTGGGTAGACCGGCTTCTCCTTCAGCTAATGGCAACCAGGTAGACCAGATCCACCCTAGGTCTCTGGTGACCACACTCACTATCAGCTACTGGAGAACAATCAACCACGGTCAAGATGGCAGGAAGTCAGAAGTCACACACACACACACACACACACACACACACACACACTGCATTTTAGCCCAGCTGTTTTTCTGTTTAGGTAAAGAAATACCTCTGAAAGAACCATCCAACAGGGCACGGGTTATCTAGCGTTTTGTAATTCTATTGGGACTATGATTCTTAAGATCTAAATTAGCAAGGCCAAAGGATAGCTGATTGTGCAAAGTTACCATAAAGACTTAGAACAAGCCAAGGAAAGTCATTAACCTACCCTAGCAGAGAAAAGGGGAAGGAAGATGTAATCCTCTGAGGGTCATTTAGGACATGGGGAAACTCAAGGTCCACCTAGGCAGCTGTTTTGGGAGACCGACTGTTGCCTTAGGCAAAGAATTGGCCTAGGTGATGCCATAGTAGAATTAGTAACAGTTCCTCTGCTGTTTCACGGAAGAGACATGTCTATTTCTTGCTTTTCTGCCATGTATTTAGGACAAGGTTCATAAGTCACGCTATTTTCAAGAGAAATGGAAGCTCCTGTTCCATTGCTAGGGTTCGAAGAAATTAGAAGTGCGCATGATGGTAGGGAAAAGGAGACCAACATATCCTTTGCCAAATATTATGGGCTGTTCTTGAGAAACCCCTGCAAACCAGAAGTGGAGAGCTCAAGGCACGTTCTTCTGTGTCTTTCAAGATCCTTGGAATTACGTTTCAAAAAGATTCTAAAGCATGTCGATCACTTTTGACCCCATGATCAGAACTCAGGAAACTGGGAGTAGGTGGGTGTACTTTGGACTGAGTAGAAAACAATGTGACTTTTCTACCGTCACAAGAAGTAGAAAGCAATTTTTGAAAAGGAAGAGGAAGCACAATCTAGAAATGGATGCAACTTTTTGAGGGAGGACCCCAACCCCTTTTTCACTTTCATCTCTACCCCCCTGGAATCATGCAGGTAGAACCTTAATTCCTGCCTAGCTTCAGATGAAGGTCTGAAAAGATTTGGATCCCTGCGCCAAGAGCAGGTGCAGTAGGTGGCCAGGTGTTATTACCTTATGAACTTCACTCTCGTTAATCATCTACCTGCCTCTCATTTCCAGACAAGCCTTTTCCTGCTTTGAAGCAGAAACCGCTTGCAGTGAAAGGCTACAATCCAAAGAACACAGTTTGACACCCAGGGCGGGCTTCTTCGGCCCTTCCCTTAGGCGAACACTCCTCAAGGTGATGTCAACAACTTTGCATTCTTCCATGAGAACACTCAACACGGAAAGCTTGATGGCGGAAAGATTGTGAGCAGAACAGCAGCCCTCTTGCTGCTGCTGCTGCTGCTGTTTCATTTCCCTGGCCTGTCCCAGATTTAGCAAAAGTTGAGAGCTTCTAGGAAAGTCCCTAAAGCAATGGCAGAGCTCCACCCTCCACGGAGACTTTCACCCATCCCTCCAACTGGGCGTTCCTTTCCTTTGGAGCAGTGCCTAGACTAATATAGGACCGCACCCTCATAGGCTTTCTGATCAGCTTCTCAACACACCTTGCTTGGTCTCTAGTCTTTCCTGCGGCCTCTTTGCCCTGCTGGCATCGGGGTCACCATGCCAGCCCTTCAGATCAATGAGCGCTCTCTGATTTCTCCGCTGGGGATCATTCGGTTGTTGGAGATCCTTTTCTCCTGCACTGCTTTCAGCTTAGCAGCTGTCTATCAAAGCTACTACGGAAGCTATGGGACTTGGTCGATGTTTACTTGGTGCTTCTGCTTCATCATTTCTGTCCTTGTGGTGATTGCGGAGCTGATCAGCCTGGACAAAGCCCTGCCTCTTTCCTGGCAGGACTTCACCTCTGCCTTCTCCATGCTGGCCACTCTGATGATCTTCACGACTTCCATTGTCTACCCAGCAACCTTCATACCTTACTGCAATAGTTACAACTGTGGTTACCAGATTGGGGCTACCATCATGTCTTGCCTCTGCTTCATTGCCTACGCAGTAGAAGTAGGATTCACCCGGGCCAAAGCAGGGGAGCTTAGCAACTTCTTAACTACCATCCCTGGCCTTCTGAAGGTATTTGAGGCCTACGTAGCTTGTCTTGTCTTCTCCTTGCTGGAAAGCTTTTCCTATTACAAGATTTATCCTGGTCTGGAATGGTGTGTGGCCGTCTACTCCATCTGCTTCACTCTCACCATGGTGATCATCATTCTCACTATTGGACGCTGCCTTGGTTCCCTGCCCATCCCTGTGGAGAAGACTCTCGTGGCCTACAACGTCTTGGCTGTTTTCATGTATCTTACAGTGGTGGTCATATGGCCTTTGTATAGCTTCCGGAATATTCAAAAACCTTCATGTACTATTTCTCAAGTCGAGTGCGCCATGTGGGACAATCACCTGGGAATTACCTTTCTCTCCTTCTTCAACCTCATTGCCTACATTGTGGACTTCGCCTATTCTTACAAAATGGTTTTTGTGACCACACCGGCATAGATTGCTCATGTCCTCATCTCGCCCATACACACGTGTACGTGTGGAACCATATTGGCTTATGCTACTGAACATGCTGAAATCCAAGAAGCATGGATCCAGGAGTAGCGGAGGTTATGGATATCTGAGGTGATGGTGATGATGGTACTTCTAATCTTATAATTATGTGATTTAAATTTTGGACTGTTTTGTTTTATACTTGCAGTTATGTTGGATGGATAGATCCCATTTCATAAAGAGTTGAACCTGTCTTCATTCATTGCAAGACTTCTATGAATTACACCCTGATTAGATGTGAGCCCTTCAGGTGTGACTAAAAAGTTTGATCCAGGGCCTAAAAATTCTCCCCAAATTTTGGAGAAACCACTGTGCTTCAGGCTTTCCAACTTCTGTTTTAAAAGCAGTAGCTGTGAGAAGTGAGAAGATTATGAGCAAAGAAGGAAAATCAGGATTGGAGAACAAGCCGAGTCCTCCACAGAAAGAAGACAACTTTAATCACCGCACTGAGCTGAGGACGCAATTTTTGTCCTCAGATATGTCCTACAGGAATGTTTTCTTTTGCCTTTGGACAGAATCCCTTATTCAAGTTAGATGAAACAAGAGACATCACCGCAGAATATGGAGTGGGAGGGTTTTTATTGCCGTACCGAGCAGCCAGCTAAAACATGGCTTGTTGGATTATGGATTGCTGAATAAACCACAGTTGGCAATAAACATCTCCACCAAGTCAAACCTGGATACCTCTAGGTTGTTTTCTTGGTAACGGTGTGAGTTAATTTCTGGTAGTTTGCCCCATCTGGCCATGTATGAACACCTGCCCATGGACTATGCCTAGTAGGCAGACACAGAGGTGAAGGTAAGATTTCCTCAGAGCTGAGTTCAAGTGCTGGCGACTTTATGAACATGGTCGTGTTTTGCCGGCAATAATATAAAGGTGGATTGCCCTTGTCTTCTTACAGGATAGGTTTGGGGCTTTCCCCCCCCCTCTCTTTCTAGTTTAGCCTATATCTGTGGGGTATCTTCCTACTCCTCCATCTAGATTCTAGGTAATGTGGAGGAGTAGACTTTGGAGAAGATGGGTGGAGATTGCTGGAACAATGTGATCTTAAACTATTAGCGGAATATCAGCTCAGTTTGAACAAACAAGAAAGGATGAGAAAGACGTATTCTTCAATGAAGGAGAATATTGGTAGCTCAGGGTTGAAATGAGAGGGTCCTTGGTGCTCTCTGAGCTTGCTTGCTTTCTTGCAGACATTTCGTTGCCCTAACTAGGTAACATCATCAGTGCCCGTGGGTGCACTCGTCTTTTGAAAGTCCGTCTTTTCTCTTCCCTCCCTCTTAGACCAAAGTAGGACAGACTTAAGTCTCTTTCCCAATGTCCCCAGACTGAGCTCATGTTTTACTAAAAGTATCCACAAAATGTCTCCGTAATTTCTGTACTCCTTTACACTACCAGACAAGCTTCCTTGACATCAGCCAAGGCTGCTTAAATCCACCCATCTGCTAGGTCCAATTCACACTGTAAGCTAAGCCAAAAACCCTCTGTTTGTAAAGTAGGCGCTGAGTTCATAAAACACTGTAAACTAAATGGCAACATAAACTTAAGGTCGTATGGATTCAGAAGACCAATCTGCCATTCATTAGTATTTATATATATATATATATATATATATATATATATATATATATATATATATATATATATATATATATATATATATATATATATATATATATATATATATATATATATAGGCACTACTGTCAACCTGGCCTTGGATGATCTCAAGCCTCAGCTAGTCCCAAGGCACTAGACAAGGCTGGGAAGTGAAAAACGCATCCCAGAAGAAGACAAGGCCAAACCACGTCTGTTGTGCTTGTCAAGAAAACGACACGTGCGTGAAGTTGTCAAGAATGCTACGAGGATGTAGCTTCAATCAAAGGAGACTTACTTGGTATTAGTTGTACTGAGTTTGTAACTAATTTAGGGTCTCAGATAAATAGCAGATGTTTGCGATCCCCGGTTTCCAAGGATTGTCAAAGCTGAGATGGGCGATCCATGCTGTGCCGCCCATTAGAAACGGTATATTCATGATGTCAAGTCATTGTAATGCTGAAAGGGGAGAATTAAACCCGTTCAGGTTTCACTTGAGAAATGACAAGCTGGGCATGTGGTTGTTCAGCAGCCAAGGAATGTCCCTTATTACAAATATATTGGTGAATCTGGGTCTCGTTGCAACATCCCTGCCATCTGGCCAAGATGATTAAAAGAGTTTGTGGTCGGTTGCAGCTCCTCTGCCAGCACAGAACTGTTGCAATCAAGGCTCTTGGCTCAAGAGTTGTATGAACAGCATGACCTAGAGGTAGTCCTCGGCTTATGACTACACTTGAGCCCCAAAATTTCTGTTTCTAAGCAAAACAGTTAAGTGCATTTTGCTCCATTTTACGACCTTTCTTGCCCTGGTTGTTAAGCGAATCACTGCAGTTGTTAAGTTAGTAACAGGGTTACTTTCTTTTCTTTGCATCTTATGTTCAGGTTAGTCCTTGACTTACGGCCACAATTGAACCCAAAATTTCTCCTGCTAAGCGAAAGATTTGTTAAGTGAATTTTGCCCCATTTCACAACCTTTCTTGCCACGGTTGTTAAGTGAATCACTGCAGTTGATAAGTTAGTTACCCGGTTGTTAAGTGAATCCAGCTTCCCCCATTGGCTTTGCTTGTCAGAATTTCGCAAAAGACAATCACGTGACCCCAGGACCTGCAACCGTCATAAACACAAGTCAGTCGCCAAAGCGTCCCAATTTTGATCATGTGACCGTGGGGATGCTGCGATGGTTGTTAGGTGTGAAAAACAATCTTAAGACGCTTTTTTCAGTTGTAACTTCGAACAGTCACTAAATGAACTGTTGAAAGTCGAGGACCACCTGTATTGACATTAAGGTAGTCCTCGTTTAAAAAGTTAGGACTGGCAGCTCCATCACTAAGGAAGGCAGTTCTGTGAAATGTGACTGCACCCTGTGGATCTCTGCCAGTTTCCTTTCCGAGCAATTGGCTTCCTTTCTTGCGGCATTAAGTTTGGCAAAGTTTCGCTTGGATTCGCCTGCCCAACTCTTGCCATTATCACCGTACACCTCATTGTGGAACGGGGTCTGCTCCTTGAGCAGGGCGTTGGACTCGAAGCCCTGCAAGGTCCCTTCCAACTCTGTTATCCTGTGATATCGGTTTTGCTACGGTCGTTAAGCAAGACCTCACCTGACTGCAACTTGTGACTTACCCCTGGCTTCTCTGTAGGCCAAGGGTAGGCAACCTTGGCTCTTTTATGACTCGTGGACTTCAACTCCCAGAATTCCTGAGCCAGCTAGGAATTCTGGGAGTTGAAGTCCACGAGTCATAAAAGAGCCAAGGTTGCCTACCCCTGCTCTAGGCTTTGCTTGTCCACAGGCCAGCTGGAAGGGTGCAAATGGCAATCATATGTCTGTGGGACGCTGCAGCGGTCGTACCTTTGAGGAGCAGTTGTAAAATTACTTTTTCAGCATTGTTGTGTTGTCCCCAATTGGTGGTTTGAGCCTGGTGCCAAAGCCGATGAAGAACACCAGACACAAAGTGCAAGTTTTGTTCCCTTTTACTGAAGCGCTTCAGCAAAAGGGGCCCCGGCCAGCAAAATGCCAGGACCCAGAATGAAGGATTAAGACAGCTTCATTCACTAAAACAGAAGGTGGGACATATAAGAAATATCATCTAGCAAACATTTTAAAGGTAAAGGTTCCCCCGCACATGCATGCTAGTCGTTTTCCGACTCTAGGGGCCGGTGCTTATCTCCGTTTCAAAGCCGAAGAGCCGGCGCTTGTCCGAGGACGTCTCCATGGTTATGTGGCCAGCATGACTAGACGCCAAAGGCGCACGGAACGCTGTTACCTTCCCACCGTAGTGGTCCCTATTTTTCTACTTGCATTTTTTACGTGCTTTCGAACTGCTAGATTGGCAGAAGCTGGGACGAGTAACAGGCGCTCACTCTGTTACGCGGCACTCCAGATTCGACCCGCCAAACTGCCGATCTTCTGATTGGCAAGCTCAGCATCCTAACCCACTGAGCCACCACGTCCCTTAAAATATTTTAGTAATGATCTAACAATTATTATATTGGCCTCTAGCCATCCCTGTTCCTAGGTCTTGGCTAATGAATGCTTCAAGAGTTATCTAATTAATACACATTCTATTTGCTTCAGGCCATCTGTTGCCAGTTTGAACAGTGGCTAAACAGGGCACTCGTTGGCTGAGGACTACCTGCAAGAGATTTATCCTTTTCTCCTTATCTCCTAGGCCAGGGGTGTCAAACTCACAACGTCACATGACATATTGTGATGTATTACGACTTTTTCCCCCATTGCCGGCAATGGGGTGGGTGTGTTTTCGCTATGATGCATCCAGCCTGCAGGCCGGCAGTTTTACACCCCTGCCCTAGGCTGTTGGAAAAAGCTTATTCCAGGTTACTGGGTTTCCAACCAATCAAAAGCTCACTTTTTTGTTCTTCTATAAAATAGTTTCTGCCCTACCAACCAGGGATCACATACTCACCAAGAAGTCTTTGGGTTTGCATAAAGGGCTTGCTTGTGTGTGTTGGCACCCAATCATTCAAAGACCCCCCCCCCCCCACCTTTGCACCTCCTCACAGGTCCCTAGCTTCCTCTTCTCTGGCCTTTCCAGAAAATCAGGCTTAGGGGTCCCTGGTGCTCTCTGGGCTTGGTAGTTTTATTAAAGATTTTTCATTACCCCAACTAGGTGGCATCATCGGTGCTGATGATGTTACCTAGTTGGGTCATGAGAGGTCTGCAAGAAAACAACCAAGCTCAGAGAGCACCAAGGACCCCACAGTCCTCCTCCTCCTCCTCCACAAAGCCCACTCCCTTCTAGCACTGATGATGTTACCTAGCTGGGTCATGAAATGTCTTCAAGGAAACCACCAAGCTCAGAGAGCACCAAGGACCCCTCGTTTCAACCCTGAGCTACAAATCGTCTCTCTTATTGGCACTTGCATATAAACAGAGAGCGAACCCCGCTCCCTTCTAGCACTGATGATGTTACTTACTTGGGTAATGAAACATCTGCAAGAAAGCAACCAAGTTCAGAGGGCACCAAGAACCCCCTCGTTTCAGCTCTGAGCTACAAATATTCTCCTTTGTTGCAACCAAGATGAGATAAGGAGAAGATTGCTGGAGGAAATAGCTCCTTGCATTTTATAGAGTCCTGGCTTACAATCATTCATTTAGTGACCATTTGAGGTTAGGACAACAGTTAAAAAAAGTGACTTATGACTGTTTTTCATGCTTAGGACTATTGCAGCATCCCCATGGTCATATGAATAAAATTTGGATGCTTGGCAACTGGCATGTGCTTACGACAGTTGCAGTGTCCCAGAGTCCGTCAATCATCTTTTGGGACCTTCTGGCAAGCAAAGTCAATGGGGAAGTCAGAATTACTTAACAGCCGTGTTACCAACTTAAAGCTGCGGTGATTCACTTAACTGTGGCAAGAAAGGTTGCCACCACTGTCCTAAATCCTTCTCTTAGGTGGCTCATTAAATGTGGTCTTCCTGGTGAACCCTGTGAAGTGGTCTCGATCTTCCCGGGCACCAACGCCAGAGCAGCATAAAAAATGGGGGACAGGCTGTGTCTGAGGCCTCACTGAGGGAAGAATTTTCCACTCCGGCATCAGTGGATTCCCTCACTCCGCTCTCAAACCATCTCTCTTCCCTGAATGGAAGATCAGCGTTTTTTAAAAGTTGTCCCCAAAGGGCGGCCAGAACTAACGGACCATTTTCGTGCATCCGATTGGGTCCCAGTTTTAGGGCAAGTGGAAAAGAGACGCTTGCCTCACCTGGACGGTGTGCCATTCTTGTAATAGGATGCAAAAATATCACCATGGTTACCGGTTCTTTAAAACCGGTTTTTCCATTTGGTGAACTCCGTGTTCCAGAACGACACAAGGAAGGAGTCCAGTTCTCCGGCATACACTAAAGGCGTCTCTTTTCTACACTTTCCTTTTGCAAAAATGAAAGCCAAGCTGGGAGTGCCAGTATTTCTTCACCCTGCCAAGGCATCGCTGAAAAATTTATAGCAGCAAATGGAGGAAGAGGTTGGTTTCGCAAACAACAGATTCCTTTCTTGCCCAAGAAAGGTGTGGCGGGGGTGTGCATGCGTGTCTCTGTGTGTGTGTGTGTTTGTGTGTATGCCTGCGTGTGTAAGAGAGAGAAAATGCCTCTTTGGCTTCAGCTAAAGGACTTTGCAATGCAGGTAGTCCTCAAATTACGACAGTTCATTTAGTGACTGTTCAAAGTTACAACGGCGTTGAAAAGTGTGACGTACGACCGTTTTTCACAGTTATGACCTTTGCAGCTTCCCCAGGATCATGTGATCAAAATTCAGACACCTGGCAACTGGTTCATACTTATTACCATTGCTGTATCCCAAGGTCACATGTGATCCCCTTTTACGACCTGACCAGCAAAGTCAGTGGTAAGCCAGATTCACTTAACAACTGGGGCAGGAAAGGTCATAAAATGGGGCAAAATTAACTTAACAAATGTCTCCCTTAGCAACAGAAATTTCTAAGTCCAGGACTACGTGTGTATAAGATGCAAAGGAAAAAAAAAAACCCACAGCCTATCCCAAGACGGAAGCATTACACACACATATACATTCACAAGACACACTCAGACACAAAGTAGCTGCGTCCTTCCCTGTCACAATATCCGGCGGTTTTTCTGCTTCATCTACAAATGCGTTGCTTGGGAACCGTGCTGAGTCTAATGCTTACTTTGTTTATCCGCCAATCTTTCTTCTACCTCTGTGGCTTCAGCTGAGCTCTGAAAATTGGAATTTTCTTCTGAATAACAAACGCCCAACTGGGTATCAATCTTGCCTCGCCGTCCACGGTTTTTCATCCAGCTACCTGCTCGCCGAGGCTTCACGGAACGCAATCTTCCTTAATGCGCCCATTAAAGAAATACAGCGAAGTAGAATGCAAACCTCCTTCAGCATGGAACCTTACTGATATTTGTTTTGTAAGATGTATTTTGAGGTGAAAAGAGAGCCATGCACACACAGCGTATGCATTAATCCTTTGCACGCGGCGTGGCCAAGTAGAAGCAGTCCTCAACCAGCGTTTTGTTGCTAAGCAAGGCTGTTGGTAAGAGGGCCATCCCCAATTTTACGACCCTTTTTCCCATGGTGGTTCATGGAATCTTTACAGTTAGGTGAATCGTGCAGACGTTAAGCGAATTCAGCTTCTCCTCCTTGAATTTGCTTGTGAGAAACCAGCTGGGAAGGTCACCAAGGGCCTTGCGGGCACCCCAGCAGCAGCATGCAAGCAGCGTTTTCCTGCCATTTCCCACCCCCCACCCGCAGATTTTGCTCTGTCCTGTGACCCATCACCAATCGCATCCCACTCACAGCCTCCTTGGTCACCCTTCCCTGCATTCTTGTTGCCGCCTGCCACCCGATTGGCGTGTGGTTCCTTGTCCCGTGGAGCAAAACACCCGGGACAAAGGGTGCCCAGGCGAATGGGCCAGGCCAAAGGGCGAGGGGCAGAGGGCCAGGGAGAATCGCCGGTGGAGGGCCAGTGGAGGAGCAAAGCTGGTTGTGAATGGGCTGGGGGGGGTGGCGGCTAGAGGCGAAGTGGGCGTGGCCAATGGTGGGCGCCTAAAAGTCCAGATTCCAGTTCCAAATGACCTCAGGATGCTGCAACCGTCATTAATACGTGCCCATCACCAAGCACCCAAATTCTGATCACGTGACCCTGAGGATGCTGCAACTGTCACAAATGAGATGAAGGGTCATAAGTTGCTTTTCGCAGTGCCACTGTAACATTGAATGGTCACTAAACGAATGAGTGTAGGTTGAGGACAAGCTGTATACTGGTGGATCTGTGCCTTTTTACTTTCCGAGCAATTGGGGGCAGGCTGTTTTCATTTGCCTTGTTTGTTTCTGGAGCGTTAAAAGTTTGGCCCAATGTTGCTTCAATTCGTCTGCCCAACTCTTGCTATTATCATTATATACATTATTATGGTTTAGGGCAGGGGTAGGCAACCTTGGCCTCTCTTATGACTTCAACTCCCAGAATTCTTGAGCCAGCCATGATGAGGGGAAAGGGAGTTTCCAAGCTGAGCCAGCCTGGCTCAGGAATTCTGGGAGTTGAAGTCCATGAGTCATAAAAGAGCCAAGGTTTCCTACCCCTGGTTTAGGGTCTGCTGCTTGAGCATGGGGTTGGACTAGAAGACCTCCAAGGTCCCTTTGAACTGTTACTCAGTGCTGTCTGCTCCAATGCAGGAATAAACATATTGTAGACATTTGGCTGCGTGGAAGCTTCTTTCGGCTTCCCTTTAATCAATCCAATTATTTAGACTGATGGAAAATCAATAGCTTTCCAAGTGACCTGGAAAATGCACCAAATGCATTGTCAATGATTTCATCTTCTGTCCTCAGCTATCCAAAAGACCCCCTGGGGGTGGGAGTCAATCACCCTTAATTCTGCCGCAAAAGGCTTCATTTCCCCATCATTACCTCACTATTCCAAAGACATGAGCTCTCCTCCTTCTTCCACCAAAAAGCCTTCTGGCCTCAAAGGCCCTCCGGATGTTGGCTCACGCCAAAAGAGAGCTGCCTTGCTATCACATTTGCAGGGAAGCAAACCGCTCTCCAGATGGAGAAGTCGCTATTAAAAGCCTGTTTTGCCGCAGGAACCTCTATTTCAGGCACTGTTTAGCAAGTCAAATTCCCCGTCTCTCTCTTGCATACCATCCACATTCAGAGACCCAGGAATGTGCCCCTTCTACACTGATTAACTATTTCTCCTTTGGAACCTCTGCCTGCCTTCTTGCACTTAGCTGCAACACTTGCACTTGCTGTTAACTTTTTAAATAACTTATGGTACAAGTAGTCTTTGACGTGGGGGGTGGGGGGTGGGGGGAAGCAATGGCTCAGTGGTTAAAGATGCTGAGCTTGTCAACTGGAAAGCTGACAGTCCAGGTTCAAGACCTGAGCACCGTGGGACGGGGCCCAGACCCTGCCAGCTTAGTAGTTCGAAAGCATGCACATGCGAGTAGATGAATAGGTACCACTTCAGGGGGAAGGTAACAGCTTCCCACGTGCCTCCGTGCATAGTGATGCTGGTCACGTGGCCACAGAAACCTCCTGTAAATACAGGTTAGTCCTTGACGTACGACCACAACTGAGCACCAAAGTTTCTGTTGCTAAGGGAGACATTTGTTAAGTGAATTTGGCCCCATTTTACAACATTTCTTGCCACAGTCACTAAGTGAATCACTGCAGTTGTTAAGTTAGTAACACGGTTGTTAAGTGAATCTGGCTTCCCCATGGACTTTCCTTGTCAGAAGGTTGCAAAGGGGGGACCACGTGACCCCAGGACACGGCAACCGTCATAAACACATTCTGGCTTCTGATCATGTGACCAAAGGGATGCCGCAATGGTTTTAAATGTAAAAAAATGGGTCATAAGTCACTTTTTTCGGTGCCATTGTAACTTTCAATGGTTACTAAATGAACTGTGGTAAGTCGGGGACTGCCTGTACAAATTTCAATAGAAATTATATAACCCCTTTGAATCCATTTTTTTAAAAAAAATAAAATAAAAATAAAATTAAATCCAGAAATTATTATTACTAATAAGCCTTCTGGAGAGTCCAAAATACAATGCTTATTTTCAGTTTGAGCTTTTGCAGGACTAGAAGCAGCCAAAAATCCTATAGATTTATAAACTTCCAGCAGCCAGTGACAAGCTGGGAGTGTTATCAGACCCAGCTTATATATTACTGCAGACATGGTGGATAATGGGTGCTGTCCTTTTGTTCTTCAGTCTTCCTTGAACATCTGACTATGGAGTGTGGCAATCAGATCTGTTATCCTTTAACCACAATGTGGGTTTATGGCTGTCAACTCCCGGTCTCCCTTCTTGCAACGGTAAGGCCATGAATTTTGTTACCTTCTGTTCAAACAGCTACTTGGAAGTGATTTATGACTGGTTTTGAGTAATAAAAACAGTTTGTCTACAGCAGGGATAGGCAACCTCGGCTCTTTTATGACTCATGGACTTCAACTCCCAGAATTCCTGAGTCAGCATAGCTCAGCTTGGAAACCTCTCTTCCCTCAGCATGGCTGGCTCAGGAATTCTGGGAGTTGAAGTCCATGAGTCATAAAAGAGCCGAGGTGGCCTACCCCTGGTCTAGAGCTATAACTTCCTTCTATACTTGGTTCTATCACCTGGGGTTTCACTGCTGAGAGGTTAGGTTTATCAGCGGACTCATGAAAGCATCTGAAGAGGAGAAATTTGGCTTCTAAACTTAATGTTCTGCTGAAGAACTCTCAGATGATTTCTTAACCCTCAGAAGTGGCTTTTTGTTTTTCCTGCCTTGCTTGCACAGTAGTTGAGAATTCCTTGTGAATTTAGGAATAATTTTTGTACTTAATTGTGAAGTGTGGCAGAGTATTATTGCTTGTCTTTTTTATTTGGCTGTGTGGGGGGGGTTATCAGTATGAGGTCTGGTGTCATGCCTCAGGATATCCAGACAGTTCAAACGGGTACGTAGATTTATGGCCAGCTTAAGCTCTCTACAAGAAGCTGAACTACTAAGAGCCAAGGGAAATTAGCAGGAGATAAGAGTAGGAAAGGGACGCGGTGGCTCAGTGGGTTAGGACGCTGAGCTTGTCGATCAGAAGATCAGCAGTTTGACAGGTCGAATCCCGAGTGCTGTGTAGCAGAGTGAGCGCCTGTTACTCGTCCCAGCTTCTGCCAACCTAGCAGTTCGAAAGCACGTAAAAATGCAAGTAGAAAAATAGGGACCACTCCGGTGGGAAGGTAACAGCGTTCCGTGCGCCTTTGGCGTCTAGTCATGCTGGCCACATGACCACGGAGACGTCCTCGGACAAGCGCTGGCTCTTCGGCTTTGAAATGGAGATGAGCACCGGCCCCTAGAGTCGGAAACGACCAGCATGCATGTGCGGGGGAACCTTTACCTTTTTAAGAGTAGGAAGAACTCAAGGTGGGCTGGACTTAACTCTCTTGTGGTTGCAAAGGGACTCATAACTGATAATGCATTTGACCCCTCAGCCTGGTCATCTCCTACATCTGGGCAATTAAAAAGAACATCCACACCCATTTCTGGTCCTCTCATTGTTAATTAAATGTAAGAATTGTCTATCCAGAGAATGGGAAGTGATGCTGAATGGATCAGCTTATAACTTAGCAAACTCTAAGCCTAGTTGGATTTAATTTCAGTTAAGAGATTTTGGGGCAACTTAGGTGCTGTGCTTAAAAAACAAATCTTACGTTTCAGGTACTGTATAAGCCCAGAAATGAGTTTAAGTCAGGAATTGGATTAAGTGTGTTGCATAATGAGCACTAATGCCTCATGCTGTCTTTTTCCTTCTAAGGAGGGCTCGGATAAGTCATTGTCAGATTGGTCTTAGGAGAGACGTTGATTCTTCTTTCTGTCATGATTGAAGTGAAGATAAAAGTTCTCCAACAATTCTTTGCTGCAGCTATTGGTGCTAGTAGATCACTCACATCTAGCAGACCAGTGATTCCTGTTAACAATAACAGAGTTGGAAGGGACCTTGGAGGTCTTCTAGTCCAAGCAGGAAACCCTACATCATTTCAGACAAATGGTTGTCCAGTCTCTTCTTGAAAACGTCCAGTGTTGGAGCACCCACAACTTCTGGAGGCAAGTTGTTCCACTGCTTAATTGTTCTAACTGTCAGGAAATGTCTGTTTGTCCTGTTTCTTGTCCTGCCTTCAGGTGCTTTGGAGAAGAGGTTGACTGCCGCCTCTTTTTGGCAAGCCCTTAGATATTGGAACGCTATTCTCATATCACTCCTAGTCCTTCTTTTCATTAAACTAGACCACAGGTGTCAAACTTGCCACGTGATGTGTCGCGACGTATCGCCACTCTTTTTGCATTGCCGGCAATGGGGTGGGCACAGCTTCAGTATGATGAAAGTGGCCTGCAGGCTGGCAGTTTGACACCCCTGGAGTAGACATACCCAAGTCCATCAACCATTCTTTATAGGTTTTAGCTTCCAGTCCCCTAATCATCTTTGTTGCTCTTCTATGTACTCTTTCTAGAGTCTCAGCATCTTTTTTTACATGGTAACCAAAACTGGATGCAATATTCCAAGTGTGATCTTACAGAGTGATATTAACACGTGATACGATCTTGATTCTACTCCTCTGTTAATGCAACCTAGGATTGCATTGGCTTTTTTGGCAGCTGCCATACACTGCTGGCTCATATTGAAGTGATTGTCCACTAGGACTCCAAGATACCCCTCTTGCAATTGCTACATTTGAGCCAGGTACCACCTATACTATACCTGTGCATTTGGTTTTTCTTGCCTAAAAGTAGAACCTTACTCTCTACATTCAATCCACGTTGAATGTTCTTCTCCAATTCTCCATCCACACAGGAGCATGAGGTTCCTGAAATACATGTATTTGGAAAGGTTTAGTTGACATCAAGCAGAGGCTACAGCAGTGATGGCAAACCTTTTAGAGACCAAGTGCCCAAACTGCAACCAAAACCCACTTATGTATCGTCGGGTGCCGGGTGGGTGTGGCCCATTGGGTGGGCATGGCTGTGGTGGTAATGGCAGACTGGGTGGGACTAAAAATTCAATCAATTCCAACTTTGTGAGATTTTTTTCCCCCCGTGAGAAGTTGAAATTAATTGATTGATTGATTGATTGAACCTTCTTTTTTTTTGCACACGGCAGCAGAGGCCTAAAGTGAAAAGATTTTATAAAACCCAGATGAAGGCCTGGGACTGGGGCGATGGCAGCGTGCCCACAGAGAGGGCTCTTTGTGTCACCTGTGGCACACGTGCTGTAGGTTCACCACCACGGGGATAGAGGATAGGAAAACCAAGTTTGGCTAGGCTTTTGAAGGATTCATCTGCATCCACGTAACCAGAAACGAGTATGTTTTGCAAAACTATTTGCAAAACTATTGCTAAAGCACATTGATTTGTGCTTCTTAGATTGTAAGCCACCCTGAGTCTTTGGAGAAGGGCGGGATATAAATGGGATTTTTTTTAAAAAAAAAAACCTAATTTGTGTGGTACATGAGTCTCTGCATTTTGCTAACTTTGAAAAATAAGCCAAATGAGAGAACTATGGTTAATTTAGCAAAGAGTATCATGCAAGCAGTGTTTCTTAACCATGCATGCTGGGACGTTTTTTCTTCCCAGTTTAGCTGACAAACCCCTGCAGGGAGCTTTCCATGGTACTGAATTCTGCTCACGGATGGCTTCACACACTGCATTAGACTAAAAGAATGTTGGCTTAATTGTAACTTGGTGTGTTTTGCAAAGGGTCACCACGGTTAATACTATATATACATACTTCAATGCACTGTGAGAATCCAGCCTTAGAAATTAATTTCTTAAAATTTTGGGTGAATACAGCCAAATCTGGATTGAATCATATTGTGTTTTTCCTGGTTTTGGTGGTTTGTTTAAGCATCTAGGTTAATTCATTTGCAGTTTTTAGATGTTCTCTGTCTCTTCTGGTAAGACATGTCTCTTATAGATACTGATGGTTTCAGTGTCCTTTGACAGATATTCTTGAATGGGGATGGACAAAGGCTAAATTTGCTTTAATTCAAATATGAATTGAATTGATATTATTTAAGCTTACTTAAAAGTACTCCTTGCAAGGGGTTTTATTGTTCCCTCCTCCACAAAGTCATTTAATTTTCATTTAAAGCTCCCTTTTCAAAACTCTAGGGATGTCTAACCCTGGCAATCTTAAAACTTGTGGATTTCAACTCCCAGAGTTGAAATCCACAAGTCTGAAAGTCACCAAGGTTGGACACCCTGGATTTAGAGGTTGAGAAACTGTATCCTTGTTTATTTGCTCCAACAAGAGTGATATTTTTAGATCGCTTCCTGAACCCTTCCCTCGGCTTCAGGCCCCTCTGACAAATCATGAACATGAAGTGCATTTGTAATTACTGTATGCTGTTAATTAAGTCTG
The DNA here is from genome assembly GCF_947247035.1 of Vipera ursinii. Classification (NCBI taxonomy): domain Eukaryota; kingdom Metazoa; phylum Chordata; class Lepidosauria; order Squamata; family Viperidae; genus Vipera; species Vipera ursinii. The sequence continues at coordinate 10,004,322 of NC_139526.1, forward strand.
CATTCATTTTTGCAATGGAATGGTTTAAGTGAAGGGAGCCTTAAGAGAAGTGACAAGCAGATGTAGCAGAACTGTGGTTAATTATCAGTGCAATGAGCTATAAAGCCTGTGACTCTGTGTGTGTGTGTGTGTTTGTGTTTGTTTGTGTGTTTGTGTTGACCTGCTCAAATTTGTGCAATGAGGTCAGGAGGATTGATGTAACAGAGAAAAGACGGAAAGAAGCCTGTAAATTAAGGGGGGGAAATGGGTTTACATAATGTTTAAAAAGCACTGGATTTGATTAAATGATTTTGAATTCTGTTTTCCATCCAGAGAAGGTCTTATTTACATTCTTAGGGTGACATTAAAGTCAAAAAGTCCCTCTTTTTTCCTTTTTTTTCTGACAGCTTATTTTTACAATGGCAGGGAGAAAATTATTGGAGAAGCTTAGTCCAAAATAACAATGAAGGCTCAATGGATAAAATATTCAGTAGCCAATCAAAAATGAAATATGATCTACTTACTTCTTTGTTGCTATCCAGCAATCTGGACTGTTTTTCACACATGCATAACAGATAGTGGAAGCTTTCTACTCTGTGAAGTAATGGTTGAGTATCTCCAGTAGGGGACACTCTAGGGTCTGTTTCTGACTTGGATTGTGAAGTATCGCAACATTTACTGGTTTTACAACATGAGGGTCAGTGTAAACTTATCTATTTCATGGACAAAATGGGTCAGGAAATTTATAAGCTATCATCTTTTACTTCTCCCTTTCTCATACTTCTCTGCAATTCTCCAGTCTTCCCCCCCACCACCACCAACAAAAATAAATCCATTAAGACTAAACAAGCATCAAAATAAAATGTAGAGCGCTATTTTTCAGACTCGGAAATTTTAATTTAATGTGCCCGTCCACAGTAAATCATGACTGTTGTAAAACAGGTCACCTGTCTGACTGACCTGATTTTGTTACTTTTTTTGCAATAGTCAAAGGCCATAGTCCATAAATGAACCCAGAGTTTGCTTTGGTCCAGTTTTGCCAAAAATACCAGAAATGTTGTTGTGTTTGTTTTGCCAAAGATGGCATAAAATCAGGTCACTGCCAGATGCTGCAAATGGCTGTAAATTAACAAGGGTTCCCACTTCCCTCCCCCCACCTCAGCCCTTCCCCATCTTTTAATTCAGCGTTTTCCAACCTTAGGAACTTGAAGATGCGTGGACTTCAAGTTCCTAAGGTTGGAAAACGCTGTTTTAATTGAGCCATAGTTTTTTGGGTTTTGTTTTTTTCTAATTGTGATGCTTCTGACACAAATAAACAAAACACGGTGCTTTTAATTGATGCACTTTTTTTAAAATGATTGTAAGCTGCCCGGAGTTACCCTGAGGTAAGGTGGGTGGCCTATACGTTTTATAATTAAATTGCAAATTTAGTTTGATTAATTTAACTTTGAATTTAATTAATTTATAAGGAATTATAAATTAGGTAACTTCAAAATTTATAAATTGATTTAAAAAAAATGCAGGCTGGCTGCAGAGTTCCTGACATGTGGTCATGCCACCGTAAGGGAGGCAGCTGTCAGAACCTTCGAACTGAGTTGTAATTACCTCCACAAAGGTTGGCCGTAGCTTTGAACGGTCGTAAGCAGTTGCTCGTAAGTCGAGGCCTCCCTGTCTGCTTTCTCTCCACATCGCTTGCACAACACAACACGCATTCTGGCCCCTCTTTTCCCTTGCCTCTCTTCAACAATAGGAGCAATTCTATGCATAATATGAAGGCCAGGTTTGTGGGGAGGCTGGGCTGTCAATAACCCTAGCCCCATTTTCACCAGACTTGTGAGACTCCAATTGAGTCAGCTAGCTTAATAATAATAATAATAATAATAATAATAATAATAATAATAATAATAATAATAATAATAATAATAGAGTTGGAAGGGACCTTGGAGGTCATCTAGTCCAGCCACCTGCTCAGGCAGGAAACCCTATACCATTTCAGACAAATGGTTGTCTACCCTCTTCTTAAAAACTTCCAGTGTTGGAGCATTCATAGCTTCTGGAGGCAGGTTTATATTGCAGCAAGTTACCAACAGCTTGACCATTGATTTAATTAAAATGAATAATAATAATAATAATAATAATAATAATAATAATAATAATAGTAATAACAACAATAATAACAACAATAACAACAACAACAACAACCATCAGCACCAGTCAATTTGAATGTTCAGTTGACTGGGGTTCATGTTTAATGAATAAAAGATAACAACAACGACAATAATAGTTGGAAGGGACCTTGGAGGTCTTCTAGTCCAACCCCCTGTTTAGGCAGGAAACCTTATACCATTTCAGACAAATGGCTGTCCAGTCTCTTCTTAAAAACTTCCAGTGTTGGAGCATTCACCACTTCTGGAGGCAGGTTGTTCCACTGGTTAATTGTTCTAACTGTCAGGAAGTTTCTCCTTAGTTCTAGGTTGCTTCTCTCCTTGATTAGTTTCCATCCCTTGCTTCTTGTCTGGCCTTCAGGTGTTTTGGAAAGTAGATTGACTCCCTCTTCTTTGTGGCAGTCCCTGATTAAATGATTAACCCTTGGTTAACTGAACCGTGAACCAGTCCAAGCTTTCGCCAGGAGAGGGTGCCAGGCACGTCAAGTCCTGTCCTGTCCCGGCTTCACTTCTTGGCGTCACCATGGGCTAAGTCACAAAACGGCAATGCATCATCCAGGACGCAAAACTCGCCCAGAGTCTAAATCATCAGGTTTACAGCCAAGAAAATAGAGATGAAAATAGAGAATCCTGAAAACTGAAAAGGCAAATAGAAGACCCCATTTATCTGGAAGATATTAAAGCAATATCTCCCTACAGGTGGTCCTTGACTTACAACAGCTGACTTAGTGACCATTCAAAGTTACAACGGCCCCGCAAAGAGGGACTTTACGACTGTTTTCCCCACCTACAACCATTGCAGCATCCATGTGATCAAAATTCAGATGCTTGGCAACTAACTCGTATTTATGACGGTTGCCAGTGTCCAGGGGTTCATGTGATTCCCCCTTTGCAACCTGACAACCAAAGTCAGTGGGAAAGCCAGATTTCACTTACTAAATCAGTAATTGCACACTTAACAACTGTGGCAAGAAAGCTCGTAAAATGGGGCAAAATCCACTCAGTGACGGTCTCGCTTGACTGTCGGGGGTCAGTTGTGGCCGTAAGTCGAGGAGGACCTGGAAATCATTGGAAATCATGGGAACTTCTTTCTCGCCAGTTATGGAACTGCAGGAAAAAATCAGCCTGAAACCTCCACTTGCTCTTCTTCCGAACCTTTGGAGAAATATTCTTTCTCCTTTCCGGTCTCTGAAAGTTTTTTTTTTAATTCCATTTATATCCCGCCCTTCTCCGAAGACTCAGGGTGGCTTACAAGCTTAGCAGTAGCCTTCATTCTATGTATATGCCTGCTTATTAGGGCTTTCACACACAGCCCAAGCGGCATTATTACAAAGTCAGCTTATTGCCCCCAACAATCTGGGTCCTCATTTTACCTACCTCGGAAGGATGGAAGGCTGAGTCAACCTTGAGCCTGGTGGGACTCGAACCTGCAAAATTCTGACAAATTCTGCAAAGTTAAGCCTCTTCCACTTTCCCGCTACCGATCTCATTCAGGCGGATAGAACTACCTTTGCTTTTGAAGTTTCCTTTCAAGGAGAATTTTGTTGGCATGCATGAGTGGGTTGTGGTGCTCTGGGAGTTGTTGAGCTCCCAGCAGGCCAGATTTGTGTGGTCTTCTCTTGTGCAGCTTTTGGGAAAAAGTTAATATGAGCGGAAGAGAAACCACGGCTTGCTTTGTACGGTCAGCACTGGGAGGAAGAGGTACAAGAGAAAGAGACAACTGCAGTTGACTCAAACAGGGAAGAAGAGGGAGAGGGAGGAGGAGGAGGAGGAGGAGGAGGAGAGTTGAGGAAGATGAGGATTGGAGAAGGAGAAAGAAGGAAAAGGAGAAAGAAGAGGACAGGACTGAAAAAAGGGAAGGGAAGGGAAGGAGGAGGAATGGAGCAGGAAAAGGAGGAGAGTTGAGGACAGGGAGGTTTGGAGAAGGAGAAAGAAAAGAAGAAAGAAGGACTGAAGGAGAAGAGGAGGAGGAGAGTTGAGGAAGAGGAGGTTTGGAGAAGGAGAAAGAAAAGAAAAAAGAACAGGAGAAGGACTGAAGGAGGAGGAGGAGGAGGAGGAGGAGGATGGAGATGTTTCATCAGGAATTAAAACTTCAAAAACATTGCAAGGCCCTTCTCTTGCAATGCAGATCATGAAAACCAAAGTTAGGATGCAGGAGAATTTGCTATGGCCGCCAGTGGCTTCAGCCACACTACGGCCACCCTCAAGACTGCAGCCAGATCTGCAGGGAATTCAAATGGGGGGGGGAAGAGGCAGCCCCCTCCCTTGCAAGGGCCTAAAATTGCCAGCCGAGATGGAAAAGGGACTTTTCCCCCCCTCTGTGCCAATAGCACATAAGCCCCCAGCAAGTGAAACACTTCACAGGAAGGTCAATCAATTCCTGCCAAAAAAAGCAGGTGTGGGTTTCAGGGTTGGCACCCTCCTGGGTTCTGGAACCGTGGCGTAAAAAAATCAGTTCTCGGTGATGGTTTGTTTTCAAGGGAAGGTTTGAAAGCTGTTGGCAGATCCAGCAGCAGAAATTTTACCTACAGGTCATTATTGGTGGAATCAATTTTCATGCCTCTGTTTGAAAGGAAAAGAGCCTTTTCAATCCCCAAAGTGGCCAGCTGAGCAAGTCAGGACTGGCATTTACACAAATCATGGGTTGCTTGTATATGGCTCTGCCTCAGCTTAAAGCTCTGTGTGTGTGTGTGTGTGTGTGTGTGTGTGTGTGTGTGTGTGTGTGTGTGTTTCTCTCTGTGTGTGTACGTACTGGCTAACACAATCTGGCATTTGCAGCCTGGAGCAGATTATCCCATTTTAGCGGCTTGTGCCAGTCCAACTGATTGTGGTTTAGTTTAAAAAAAATGACGGTTAGATACCCAAGGAGTTAATGTAATTGGTCTGAAATGTTTCATCGAACATAGAATAATAGGGTTGGAAGGGACCTTGGAGGTCTTCTAGTCCAGCCCCCTGCTCAAGCAGGAGATGCTATACCATTCTGGACAAATGGTTGTGCAGTTTCTTCTTTAAAAAACAAAAAACCTCCAGGGATGCAGCACCCACTAGACACAAGTCACTCCACTGATTAATTGTTCTAGCTGTCGGGAAGTTTCTCCTTAATTCCAGGTTGCGTCTCTCCTTAGTAAGTTTCCATCCGTTGCTTCTGCTCCTGCCTTCAGGTGCTTTGGAAAAGAGGTTGACCCCCGCCCCCCACCCCCCAGCTCCCTCTCCTCTGGGGGAGCCCTTCAAGTACTGGAAGACATAAGTCACCCCTAATCCTGATCCTGATCCCAGTTGTTTTTACAGAAGCTGCCTCTGCCCCAGGCCCTTCACCCCGAAGCCATGGTTGACCCGGCCGCGCACTCAGCCAGGAGGGCCCGATCCTGACGCGTATTGGCTGCCACGGGCCCCTATTTCTTTTTTTTGGGGGGAGGGGGCTCCACGCTTCCCAGACCCCCACTCTTTCCAGGAAGGGGCCGGGCGGGAGAGATGCGCCGACGGATTCTCTCCCCTAGGGGTCGCCGGCACAGCCAGCCTCTGACAACGGTGGGGGGGCACGGAAGGAGACGGCCCCCCCTGGTTCAGCCTCGCCCGGCAAAGCTTCGCCTTCGCTTCCCGGCGGCGGCGGCCCAAAGGGACCGGCCGCCGGACCGGCTCTTAAGAGAAGCCAGCTGAAAGGTGAGGAGAGCCGGGAAGGAGGGCGGTGGCTGTGCCGAGGAAATCTGGGAGGGGGCTGGGGGGTGGAGGCGGTCTTCCAGCTGGTGCCCTCCAGGTGTGCTGGACTACAATGCCCATCACCCCTTGTAGGAAAGAAGGGAGCACCAGGGAAGAGTCCCCGCGAATGAAGGGGCAAAGATTTACACGGGCAGGGGAGGAAAAGAGGCTCTCCCGGGCGCTCGCGGGAATCGAGGTGTCGCGTTCCCACGACTCGCTTCTCTGGGGTTAACTCTGGTTTTCTCAAGTACCCTAGCTGGCGGAGATTCAGCGCCCTATTGAACCCCCCGGGTCAAGTTCGCGGGACTCGGGAGGGCTCCGGCCGCTGGGACGGGTCGACCACACTTCTAGCCTGTTGCTAGTCCGGGTGTTTCGCGGGCGTCGTGAGAATCCACCCAATCTTGCCACAAGAGAGGCGGCAAGGGAATGGCGGGTGAAAGGAAGCGTGCGGTTGCTTCTTAGCAGTCCCGGATGAACTGGCTAAGTTAGCAGGGGCCTGGAGCCAGGAGGGGACCCGGTTCTTTGGGGAAACTTGAGCGTCTTTCCCGGGGCTCAGCCCTGGGGGCGCGCACCGGCTCTGCAGGGAAGGAGGGGCCGGGAGTAGAAGAGGAAGTAAAACCACGAGACGAGGAGGAGGAGGAGGAGGAGGAGGAACAACTGCCCCGGCCCCTTCTCCCTTTCCAGCGCCTCCCCGCCCGCGCTTCTCTGGCTGCGCCCCCCACCCACGCCGTTCCTTCGCCGAGCCCCGCCGCGTTCCCTTCTTCCCATCGCGGGCCGCCCCGAAGACGCTTTCCCCGCGGCGGGCTCGCTTTTGCGGCCACCTGGAGCCTTGGCTCTCTGCCAGGTAAGCGCCGGGCGGGGAAGCGAGAAAGCGAAGCGACCCCAGACCGCGGTCCACGCGTCTTGAGCGGACTTTCCCTCTTCCGACGTGAAAGGGAAAGTGGCGGGCAAATTCTCTCCTTTTCGAGTCTTCCGGAGATTTGAACGCTCCTCTGTCCTTCGTGGGCGAGGCCATCCAAGGCACCCGAAGGCACTCTTGAGCTTCCCCCCCCCTCCCCCGCCCCCCTCACGGGTCTTCAAATTAGAGTAACAGAGTTGGAAGGGATCTTGGAGGTCTTCTAGTCCAGCCTTTCCCAACCTTAGGAACTTGAAGATGCGTGGACTTCAACTCCCAGAATTCCCCAGCCAGCTATGCTGGCTGGGGAATTCTGGGAGTTGAAGTCCACGCATCTTCAAGTTCCTAAGGTTGGGAAACACTGTTCTAGTCCAACCCTCTGCTCAAGCAGAAGACCCGGCCTTTACCATTTCAGACAAATGGCTGTCCACGCTCTTCTTAAAAGCCTCCAGTGTTGGAGCACCCACAACTTCTGGAGGCAGGTTGTTCCACTGATTAATTGTTCTAACTGTCAGGAAATTTCTCCTTAGTTCTAGGTTGCTTCTGCCCTTGATTATTCCCCCTCCTTTGCTACTTCTCTTGCCTTCCTGTGCCTTGGAGAATAGGTTGACCCCCCCCTCTTCTCTGTGGCAGACCCTGAGATATTGGAAGACTATCATGTCATCCCTAGACCTCTTTTCATTCAGCACTTTGCAGTCCTGGCTATGCTGCAGAAGGAAAAACCCCTGAATATATATATATATATATATATTTATTTATTTATTTATTTATTTATTTATTTATTTATTTATTTATTTATTTATTTATTTACATTTATATCCCGCCCTTCTCCGAAGACTCAGGGCGGCTTACAAGCTTAACAGTAGCCTTCATTCTATGTATATGCCTGCTTGTTAGGGCTTTCACACACACCCCCCAAGCGGCATTATTACAAAGTCAGCTTAATTGGCCCCAACAATCTGGGTCCTCATTTTACCTACCTGGGAAGGATGGAAGGCTGAGTCAACCTTGAGCCTGGTGGGACTCGAACCTGCACTAATGGCAGGCAGCTGGTGTTACTTAAGGAGGCATCAGCCCACTACTCCACCAAGGCTATCAGAGGACTTCTCCCCACTCCCCCCCCCAAGTGGTTTGAGGTCCTGCAGAAGTCTTGATCTACAAGTCCTATGGTTCTCATTCAACATGGTTGGGCTTCGTGGGGATTGTATTGCAGCTCCTCTAGACAAGTGCATCATGGGCTTTGGAGTAAGCCGAGCCCGCTCCGCTCGCCTTTGATGGAAGATCTTCTTGATGGTTGCCCTTTTCTTTTTATTTTTTTAAGCCCTGAGCTTTTAGCACGTGGGAAGGAGGCTGCTGGGGTTTCTTAAGTGAAGCAGAAACTCATCTCCGTGGCATCCAAATCTGATTTGGTTTGAAATGGGGCTGACCCTCGAGATTTGCTGAAGGACTACTAGAATTTTCCCTTTGGGCTGTGGGATGTGGTGCCTTTGAGCATGCCCGGAGTGCCGCTGTTTCTCAGCCGCACACTTAGCCTGGTGCTGTAGTTGTATGGTTGGGGTCACTGGTTTGACTTTTCTGACTCCTCTGTGGGCATCAGTGCCAGCGGAGTGGATTTGGCACAGAGCAGAAAAGCAGAAGTGGTTCTTTGCAACCTGGAGAACACCATTTCCAGGGCTTTCAAATCAACCCCTGTCGTTTAAGCCAGGCAGAGCACCAAAGAAGTTGAATGGATCTGCCTTTTGTCTTCCCCCACCTCTCTTCTCCTGGCTGATCTTGTTCTTCGAATATTATCTGGCGTTCTGCAAACTGCGGGGTTACTTTTGACTCCATGGGTTATGCTCACAGATTGCACAAAGCTTTCCCATGTTTGCAAACGGAGACAATTGAAGCAATTGAGAAAACCGTGGCTCCTGAGGTCAGGGTTATGCAAATACAGCCGGTAATTCGTAAGTTGAGCCTCCCGGGAGACATAAAAATGTCCTTTGGTCATTCATGCAGAAAAGCAAGAGGTTTCTGCCCATGAGAAGCCTGATTGGGCAAAAATCCTTTCTCTGGTTACCAGAAGCTCTGATGGTTTTTTGCCCGCTTAACTTCTTGTCTGAATTTAGCTATTGCTGTTAGCCTGGTAAAGTAAAGTATATGCCTGCTATGCTAGGTGTAGGTTAACCCTTCCTTAAACAACTCACAGTTCAGTGTGATGCACAGGCCAGATTTACAACCACGTACAATCCGGGCAGCATCCGTGCTTATAGGGGGGGGTCTTGAGTTGAAGCTGGCTGTCTTCCTCCAGGTGTCTTTCAAATCCCCACCGCCTTCTCCCCAGGAGAGTGAATAACTCAGTTTCCCCTTGGAAGCCAACATGAAAATTTGAGGCTACTCGGCAGACATTCCAGAGAAGAAAAAGAATATTCTATGAGGATAAACTGGAGGGAGTGACTTAAATTTAATGAGATAATTGGAGTTAGGATAGATTTTTTTAAAAAAAAAAATCAATCTGATATATGTAACTCAAAGAAAGTTTTAATGTAGATTTGCATTTATGGAGTGGGTTAGAAAATGTGTTTCGGGGCCCCCCCTTCATATATAATGCTTGAGTAATTCCTAATCCAATCGTACCATATGATTGAATTGAATTTGAAAGTTATTTATGTTGAGAAAGTTTTTAAAAATTGAAACTTCAAGATATGTATTCTTAACGCAGATACTTTCACTTTCAATAATATTTTACAAGCTTTAGGAATTACTCAAGTATGTGCGTGTATGAATGTGTGTGTGTGTGCGCGCGCGCGTGCCTACATACACATGCATACACACACACACACTCACACACACAGAGAGAGAGTGTGTGTGTTTCACACACACACACACACACACACACACACACACACACACACACACACACACGAGTGTTTCTCTGCAGAAGTTACTTATCACCTGTTGTTTTTCTCCTTTGTGGATTTTTATGGGCTGGAAATGGATCTGAACAAGCAGTGAAAAAACACAGGAACAAACAAACAGAAGGTGGAAGATATCTGACTTTTAAGCTTTTAAGATGGTACAGCCTAAGGACAGACCCCCACAACTCCGAGAGATTTGGAGTTTGCTTCCTGTTCAAAGACTCTCCTCAATTCAAGAAGCTGTCCATCATTAGTTTTTGACAAAATATTATTTCATTTTCCTCCGTTTCTTAAAGAACCAAGGAAAGGAGCCATCTGACTATTTTTCTAATTATAGTGCTGCATATCTGAATTTTGGCCCCATGTTCAGAGCACCTTAGGAAGCAGTCTCGAAAAGCTGTTTTGGAGCATGCACAGAGAGCTTTGCATTCATGCTGCAAAGCTGCTGGTGGTAGCTAACTTAGCTGGGCTCTCTACCGCTGCATGAAGATCTACTAATTTTTGAGATGACTCTATTTTCATAATGTCCTCGACTTAACAACTGGGACCAGAATTTCCATGGCTAATGAAGGCAGTTATTAAATGAGTCATGCCTGATTTTTTTTAAAAAAAATCTGCTATGGTTGCAGATCTAGAATTAAAGAGAAATTTCCTGTCAGGGAAAAAACTTAAGCAGTGGAACTGCTTGCCTCCAGATGTTGTGGGTGCTCCATCACTGGAAGTTTTAAGAAAAGACTGGACAGATAGGATCTGCTGCCATGGGCAGGAAGTTGGACAAGATGACCTCCAAGGTCCCTTTCAAGCCCTTATTATTCTATGTTCCCCATCTGACCCTCCCCACATTGCATTTTTACTCCGTGTACTTGTCCTTGGCTTACAGCCACATGCTTAATGATGGTTTGAAGTTACAGTGGCACTGGAAAAAATGACTTACAACCACTTTTCACACTCAGGACCATTGCAGTGGCCTTGGGGTCACATGATCAAAATTCAAATGCTTGGCAACTGGCATGTACTTATGACGGTTGCAGGATCCCAGGGTCATGTGATCCCCTTTTGCGACCTTCAAAATCAGTGGGGAAGCCAGACTGTCTTACTAACTTCAGTGATTCACTTAATAACTGTGGCAAGAAAGGTCATAAAATGGGACAAAACTCACTTAACAACTGCCTCGCTTAGCAGCAGAAATTTTGGACTCAGTTGTGGTTGTAAGTCGAGGACTATCTGTTACTGTGGCTTGCAACATCCCCATCGTCCACCCTGTGTCAGTTGCAAATAATAATTTCCAGCTTGTCTTTCCCTGCACGCTCTGATTTAGGATTTATTCGGTGAACATGATTATGTCATTACTTCATACTCCATGCTTAGGGGGTAACCCAAACAGATTATATTCCATTTTAGTTGGATTGATAAAGCAGGTTGACATCTTTTTTTGAAGGGGGGGAAAAAACACAACCCAGATAGGCTTTGCATCCTTGCTAGTGGCAACTCTTGTTTATCTGCTTCAGATCCCTGAAAGTTTTTCCAACGTAGCTGTGATATTCAGCCAAATTCCTCTTGGCTGAAGCTTTAAACTCAAACAGTTAATTGTTAAACATTAAGGAGAACCTTCTTATCGCTGGAAGGCTGATTGACTTGTGTGGATTAGCAGCCCCGGCTGAGTTTGGCACGTGGTTTGCAAGCGTCTTGTGTTGCTTGGAAAAAGAAGTGGGTGGGAAAACTCCTATTTGCCCCAGGCGGAGCTGGGCTGTGTTATTTACACTCTCCATAAATACAATGCATTGGCTTTTCAAAGAAGGGCTGCAGATGGGAATGTAAAAAAAGCATGCAGCTAATCCCATCTGGAAGATTTATTCCTGCAGAAAGGAAAGGAGGTCTCAAACCAAAGGTTGGTGCTCCTTCTGGGGGATGCGTTTTCCATGAAACATTGCTCAATACATCGGTGTTTCTCAAACTGGGCAACTTTAAGGGTGTGTGGACTTCCATTCCCAGAATTCTAGGAGTTGGAGTCAACAGGTCTTAAAGTTGCTCAGGTTAAGAAACATTGATCTCTAGAGCATTTAGAATTAATGCTTAAAATGAAACAGTGTAGATGTGTGTGAAAGAGGTGAATGAATTGATTTGGAAGGGAGGGAGGAGGGGGGAAGTGGAAGGAAGGAAAGAAGGAAGGAAGAAAGAAAGAAAAAGAAAAGAAAGAAAGAAAAAGAAAGAAAGAAAGAAAGAAAGAAAGAAAGAAAGAAAGAAAGAAAGAAAAAGGGAGGGAGGGAGGGAGGAGGGGGAAGAGGAAGGAAGGAAGGAAGGAAGGAAGGAAAGACAAAGAAAGAAAGAAAGAGAAAGAAAGAGAGAAAGAAAGAAAAAGAAAGAAAGAAAGAAAAGAAAGAAAGAAAGAAAGAAAGAAAAAGAAAGAAAGAAAAGAAAGAAAGAAAGAAAGAAAGAAAGAAAGAAAGAAAGAAAGAAAGAAAGAAAGAAAGAAAGAAAGAAAGAAATTCTGGGAATTGAAGTCCCAGAAAGTTCCCAAGATTGGAAAACATTGTTCTAAATCAGGCATGTCAAACTCGCGACATCACGTGACGTATCGCGACTTTTTCCCCATTGCCGGCAATGCATTCAGCCCATGGGCCGGCAGTTTGACATGGCTGTTCTAAATGAAGGTAGCGTTTGGTGGAATATGATGTGATTGTTGCAATCTGCTTCACAACATGTTTGCAGGATGTTCTGCAGCTCAATAGTAGGACTGATTGGCTAATTAGGGGCAAGTCTTGCTCTTGCAATCCGGCCTACCTTGCAGGGTGCTTAGGAGGAAGCTTGAGAGGGTGAATGGAAACCAGAGCTCTACATGATGTGAAAATTACAACTCAACTGCAACAAACTGCTTTCTGGGCACAGGAAGCTCTGCCAAACGAATGCCCACGAAGAGGTTCATGTATCTGGCTTTTATTTGCCAAACTGGTGCGTGCTTAATTATTTGGATAGAATAGGAGTAGAAGTAGAAGTAGATACACAACGTTATTGGCCAAGAGTGATACACAAGGAATTTGTTTCCAGTGCAAAAGCTTATACTTAAATATGTCAACAAGGTTTCTTTCGCTAGGCTGTTTCACAAAAGAATGTCTGAGAAGAGGTTGAACTAGACCAGGGACCTTGGTGGCTTATAGGTGAACAGCATAAATCATGATTATGGCAAGACAGCTGTGTTGAAAGAAAAATCCGTCAGGTCCAATCCAAGCCGGGAATGAATAAAATGGAGGCTGTTCGGAAAGAAGGTTCCGTTTATTGAAGAACAGAACCAACAGCATGTGGTTCTGGGATAGCTGACAAAATGGAGTTGGGATAGGTGGGCTTTTATACAATCTGTGGGCTTTGTATTTGAGGTTCTTCCTGTACCTGTGCAACTACTTTGACCTGAGCCTGAATTTATTTATTTATTTATTTATTTATTAATGGGACTTATATCCCGCCCTATCTCCCGAAGGACTCAGGGCAGCTAACAACAATAATATACAATAAATACAGAAATTAAGATAAAATTAAAATTAAAGGCCTCTGTGCAATAAATTAAAATTAAAAATAAATTAAAAATTAAAAATAAATTAAAAATTGTAAACATAATTAAAATCCCTGTCAGTCCAGGTCAGCCAGGTGAAAAAAGGAGTGTTTTGAGGCCACGGCAAAAGGACTGGAGAGCTTGGGCCATCCGAAGCTCATCCGAATTTGCCCTTTTGGTATTCTAATGGTGGTGGGATAATCCTATTATCTCCTGGCGGTCATGTCCTGCTTCTCTGTGGCTGGGGCTGAAGGCATTTTGCTTAGGAATAGGTGGCCCCAAATCTGCATTTCTAAAAGCTGGCCTGCTTGGGGGAAGGAGACTGGGGGCTGGTTTCTACCTAAGATTTTTTTTCCTCCATTATTCCTTTGGGGAAATATAATATTCTGCCATTTTTTAAAAAAAAAATCCCCCAAAATATTTCCTTCTCTAGGAGGGTGGGTGGGTGCTGACTTCCAACAGCTGCCAGTGTCATTGATAATAACTGGTTGAGAGGTGGTGCACTTGGCTGCCCAATGCTGATCTGACACCAGGCAATCCAAGCGAGATGGTCGCTTGGCTACAGAATCCAGCAGGTCACCTTGGGCCAGGTGTGCTCAGGCTAAGTTATCTCGCTGATCAGAAACCCGGGGCAGGTGAGCAGCCAAAGAATGGTTCAGCCTGCCCTGTGCTCCTTGGCAGGAGAAGGGGGGCAGATGGAAAGAGGAGGGACGAAGGAGCAATGCTTGAACACAGGCAAGCTGCTTCTGAGACATGCTGCCGCTGAGCATGCGGACAAACCTCAGTTGCGAGGGGATAACTTGAAACTAGATCAGCGTTGAAGAGGGTTTAGTGCGGTGTTTCTCAAAGCTGGCCACTTTAAGATGGAGGAGTGGACATCAACTTGCGGGATTCACCAGCCAACGAAGGAGTTGAATTCCACCCATCTTAAAAGCAGCCAGTTTTGAGAAACACGGTTTAGTGTGGAAGGAAACTGTGAAATACGATTCTGTTGGATCAAACCAAAGAATAGTTTGGACCCTGGTCCTCTTCTTCTGCTTTGCTCCTTGGGATCAAATTACAACTTACTTAGAACATCAGTTGCTTATGTCTTTGCTTGCTTGCTTGCTTGCTTGCTTGCTTGCTTGCTTGCTTGCTTGCTTCCTTCCTTCCTTCCTTCCTTCCTTCCTTCCTTCCTTCCTTCCTTCCTTCCTCTTTCCCTGTCTCCTTCCTTCATTTCTTTCTTCCTTCTTTCCTTCCTTCTTCTCACTTCCTCTCCTTCCTTCCTCCTCCCCTTTCCTCCAGCCTTCCCTTCCTTCCTTCCTTCCTTCCTTCCTTCCTTCCTTCCTTCCTTCCTTTCCTTCCTCCTGAATCAGTTCATTTATCTCTTTCATGTACATCTACCCTGTTTTGCTTTAAGCACTGTCCAGTCTCCCTTTGAAAGCCTCCAGTGATGGAGCATTCACCACTTCTGGAGGCAAGCTGTTCCATTGGTTGATTGCTCTCACCGTTAGGAAATTTCTCCTTAGTTCTAGGTTGCTTCTTTCCTTGATTAGTTTCCAACCGTTGTTTCTTTCCTTGCCTTCTGGTGCTTTGGAAAATAGGTTGATCCTCTCATCTATGTAGGGGTCCTTCAAGTATTAGAAGGCTGCTATCATGTCACACACACACACATCCTTCTTTCCACTCGATTAGACATACCCAGCCCCCTAATTATCTTCATTGCTGTTCTCTGCATTCTTTCCAAGGGCATTTCTATGGTTGTCTGCGATACCTGCTGGAGGGCTGGGTGGGTTGAACTGCTTAGTTCAGGGGTCTTCCCAATAATGCAATTCATGGAAAGTTGGCATCATTTGAAACCGTTAGCAACAAGTGAACATCATCATCATGGCATCCCTAGCTGGAAAGAGAAGAACAGCCAAGACACTCCCATCAAGCCTCTCCAGTGCTTTGATTTTTCATGGGTACCAATTCTGCAATCTAGTTGCAGGACCTGAATCCCATCATTGCTTGGCTCAATTGTCCCACTGGGGGTATTGAGAACGGGTCAAAAATTGTGGGGGCTCCAACACTCGGAGGTCTTCAAGAAGAGATTGGCCAACCATTTGTCTGGAATAATGTAAGGTCTCCTGCTCGAGTACCAGGTTGGACTAGAAGACCTCCAAGGTCCCTTTCAGCCTGTTATCCTATGTTACGTTTTATGTTTTGTTTTAAAAGGTGCTTGACATACTGAGCATTCCCAAGTGCAAAAAAGCTGGTTTCCCAGAAGGCAAATTCATGAGGTTGTTCCTCCCACCACCTCTAAACCTCTAAGCTGATTTCTCCCACCTCAGCTTGTCCTTCCTTCCTTCCTTCCTTCCTTCCTTCCTTCCTTCCTTCCTTCCTTCCTTCCTTCCTTCCTTCCTTCCTTCCTTCTCCCTTCAGGAGAAGGGCGGTATAAAAATTAAATTATTATTATTATTATTATTATTATTATTATTATTATTATTATTATTATTATTATTATTATTATTATTATTGTTGTTGTTGTTGTTGTTGTTGTTGTTTTGTTGTTGTGTTGTTGTTGTTGTTGTTGTTGTTATTGTTATTATTATTATTATTATTAACAACTCAAGGCCCAATATTCTCAAGGCCCTCCCGAACAACGTTCTGAGTTTCTACCATCTCCCTCCGTTTTATATCCTAGGATGAAAGATTAGGTTGAAGATGGATGTTGTGCTTTGTTACCAGCCAGCTTTCCCCCCACACACACACACACACCACCTCCCTTTTTCAAAAAAAAAGAAAAGAATCTTGGAAATATAATTCCACTAAATGAATCATCGCACGTGGAGGTGTCTTATTTTAGTCAGGCAGAACAGGCAGCAAAATTCAACCTTACCTCAAAGGTGGATTTCTCTGTTCTAGAAGATTCTCAGTCTCATATTGGTAGGGATGGTCTGTACCCAGACAGAGGCATAAGACAGATGTTTGCTTTCCTCTATGGAGAAAATAGCCAGAATCCTGGCCTTGGGAAGTGAGCTGGGGATATCAGCTTCTCTCCTGTAGCTCTCCAGAGATCTAGTAAGTTTCAGCCTGTAACTTGGAAATCATCGCTAAGCCTGTGATGTTAGCCTGCCAGACCTGAAGAACATTTCGTTTCTCCTAATTAACCCCCTCACCCTTTTATGTTTTGCTCTGGAGGAACATGGGGATCGAGGAAATCCTTCAAAGGAAGAGAAGGAGCATTAGAAAACAGTGCAAAAAAGACATACAGCTGGAAGAGAATCTGCTCTTCTGCAACTGAGCAAGGGCAAAGGTTGGGATGGTCTTCTCTGGGCCTCTTTGGTCCAACAGCTGCTCCTCCCTTGACCTGACATGGAGAGGAGGCTGGTGACCTCAAAATGGCTGCCATGGTGACCCATGATGAAGTCATGAGCCATTGTTGGAGAGGGGGCAGGGAGAGAAAGCTACTGGAGACTTAGGCAGTTTTAGCTTTTAGCTTGCCAGATGTGTACCAGAGTTGGCCCTTGAGTTGTTCTAAAGTCTTGTTTTCTGCCCTAACCACTGGTTGGGAATTCCTGTTTCCCTGCAGGAGGATGCTTTCCTTGAGGAATCTCGGGGGGCTACTGGGTTGGTGACGAAGTCCCTGTTTCCATCTGAAGAGAAGAACACATCCTGAACCTAAGAGCAGCAATGCTGGTGAAGGAATACCGGATCTGTATGCCTCTCACCACGGAAGAGGTAAGGGGCCATGGGAAGGCTGAGCTGCTGAAGCTGTGGGGAAGGAGGGGTGAGGGGGCTTTTTATTCCATTTAACCAGGGGTAGGCAACTTTGGCTCTTTTATGACTCATGGACTTCAACTCCCAGAATTCCTGAGCCAGAATGGGTCAGCTTGGAAACCTCTCCCTTTCCCCTCAGCATGGCTGGCTCAGGAATTCTTGGAGTTTATTTTTATTTATTTTTATTTTAATTCCATTTATATCCCGCCCTTCTCCGAAGACTCAGGGCGGCTTACAAGCTTAGCAGTAGCCTTCATTCTATGTATATGCCTGCTTATTAGGGCTTTCACACACACACCCAAGCGGCATTATTACAAAGTCAGCTTAATTGCCCCCAACAATCTGGGTCCTCATTTTACCTACCTCGGAAGGATGGAAGGCTGAGTCAACCTTGAGCCTGGTGGACTCAGTCCATGAGTCATAAAGCAGCCTAGGCCTAGGCCAGGGATAGGAAACCTTGGCTTTTTTATGACTGGTAGACTTCAACTCCCAGAATTCCTGAGCCAGCATGGGGGAACTATGGCCCCCTCATGACTCGTGGACTTCAACACCCAGAATTCCTGAGCTAGCATGGGGGAACTATGGCCCCCTCATGACTCGTGGACTTCAACTCCCAGAATTCCTGAGCCAGCCTGGCTCAGCTTGGAAACCTCTCCCTTTCCCCTCAGCATGGCTGGCTCAGGAATTCTGGGAGTTGAAGTTCACGAGTCATAAAGCAGCCTAGGCCTAGGCCAGGGATAGGAAACCTTGGCTTTTTTATGACTGGTGGACTTCAACTCCCAGAATTCCTGAGCCAGCATGGGGGAACTATGGCCCCCTCATGACTCGTGGACTTCAACTCCCAGAATTCCTGAGCCAGCCTGGCTCAGCTTAGAAATCTCTCCCTTTCCCCTCAGCATGGCTGGCTCAGGAATTCTGGGAGTTGAAGTTCACAAGTCATAAAAGAGCCAAGGTTGCCTACCCCTGCATTTAACCAAACTACACTCTTCACCTGCCTCAATAGTTTGTTGGGAGACACTTTTCAGTTGGAAGAGTTGGGGGTCAAAGGTTTGGAGGTAGATTGTAGGTGTTATTGGAGGCTACATAGTGTTTTTTCTACCTTAAGGATGTACGAACTTCATTGCCCAGAATTCCCTGGGGAGAACTGTTGCCTGGAGAATTCTGGAAGTTGAAGTGCACAGATCTTCAGGTTCCCAAGGTTGAAAAACATTGTTCTATAGCTGGCTTAGAATTGCTGGCTGGGAAATTCTGGAAGTTGAAGTCCACAGATCTTCAAGTTCCTGAGGTTGAAAAACATGGCTATATAAGAAGGAAGGAAAGGGGATGGAATGGGTTGCCTTCCCACTTTCTAAGTCAAGGACAAAAACTTTCAGGGCTTCACGAGGCCACCTAAACCTCTGCTTCTCTTAATATTCTCTCTGATCATTGGCATTGAGAAAAGCTTTTCTCAACCTCACCTACTTAAAAAGGGGTGGCCTTCAGCTCCAGAATTTCCCAGTCAACATGCTCGCTGGAGAATTCCGGGAGGTGAAATCCACGCCTCTTAAAGTTGGCTGGGGGATTGGAAGAAATCTAAGGACTATTTGAAGAAATATTGTCATATTAATTAGTTTGAAATGGACTTGGAAGTGCTTATAGGTTGCAGTTTTAGAGTTTAATGTTTAGTATTAAGGATAATATGAAAGAATGATTATTAAATGATAAGAAATTAAATATAGATAGATATTAAATATGATTTAGAATTATGAAATAGAAATTGCTAGTGATGATCTACGATGAAACGCAGATAGGGGGGGACTTGAGGAAGTCACCTGAAAATGATTTGAAAGATTAAGAATAATGGAAGTTAAGTATTCTTTTTGCATTTTTGTTGGTTGTATTGTTTATGTTATGTTTTGTTTTTATATGTATTTTTTGTTTTATTATATGTTTTTATAAAAGCAATAAAAAAATAAAAAAAATAAATACAGTTGGCTGGGGAACTCTGGGAGTTGAAGTCCACATCTCTTGAAGATGCTTGGGAAATTCTGGGAGTCGGTCCACACCTCTTGAATTTGGCTGGAGAACTCTGGAAGTTGAAGTCCATACCTCTTAGAGAGTGTTGAGGTTGAGAAACCCAGGAAGGAAGGCCAACAACAAATCCTAACCTAAGAATATATAGTGATATATAGTTAAAGAGTCCCGCCCATCCCTGGGCCTGAAACATGAGAAGGAGGGAGATGTTCAGGATGGACTGGGGTTGATGTTGTCCCCTTCTCTTCTTTGCTCATTCCTCCCCAGATGTTAAGCACAGTCCAATGCGAAAGCGGCATAGCAGAAACAGCCTAGCGGTCAGAGTAAGCTGCATGATGAGGTGGAGATGGGTGGGATGAAGGAAAAACGGCAGCATGAGGGAAGATTGATCATCTAGATAGCAAGATGGGCAGCATGGAAATTTAATAAACAAACGAAAAGATTACCTAGTGGCAAAGGATAATATAACAGATAGCTATGCCGGTAAATGTATTGAGGGTTTGTTGTGTTTTGTTCCCATTTTTCTATCAGTCTAGGAGAGGGGACACACATACACACACATACACCACTGAGCTAAAATAGAAGCTCTCTGCTAATTTGATAAATCCCTTCTTAAAAATTCAGTGCTCTTAGCAAAAGAGTCTGGATAACCTGTTACAATAGCCTCTTCTCACTCCTCAACATTTTGATCTAGTCACCCACCCTCTTATATTTGGAATTATCTTGGAAATGGGCTCACTGTTTAAAGCTAAACAAAAGTGACCAATGGAAAGTAGGCTAGAAAGTGCCTTGACACCTTTGATGTTGGGGGAGATGCCTGAGAAGAACATGGACAGCCAAGAAGACAAATCGATCCATCACCGCACAGAAGCAACCCAGAATTCTCACTCCAGGCGTAAATAACCAGGCTCCTAATCATGCTAAGGGACGCGGTGGCTCAGTGGGTTAGGATGCTGAGCTCGTCGATCAGAAGGTCGGCAGTTTGGCGGGTCGAATCCCAAGTGCCGCGTAGCAGAGTGAGCGCCTGTTACTCGTCCCAGCTTCTGCCAACCTAGCAGTTCAAAAGCATGTAAAAATGCAAGTAGAAAAATAGGGACCATTGCGGTGGGAAAGTAACAGCGTTCCGTGCGCCTTTGGCGTCTAGTCATGCCGGCCACATGACCACGGAGACGTCCTCGGACAAGCGCCGGCTCTTCGGCTTTGAAACGGAGATGAGCACCGGCCCCTAGAGTCGGAAACGACTAGCACACGTGTGCGGGGGAACCTTTACCTTTACTTTACCTAATCATGCTACTTTGGGCACATGAAATGAAGACCTGGGAAATGTTCCACTGCTGAGAAGGGTCGAAGGAAAGAAGAAAAGGAGGACCAGGAGCAAGATGGATGGATTCAGTGACTGTGGTGATGGGGGCATCATTGGAAGATGTGAAGGACCAGGTTGGGAATAGATCCTCCTTGGAGAAAATCTCTCTTATGCGGACTGCAGAGTTGACACCAACCTGTTGGCACGTAATCCATCAGAATCAATCAGGAGTTCTTACCATTTCAGACAGGTGGCTGTCCAATCTCTTCTTAAAAGCCTCCAGCGATGAAGCACCCACAACGTCTGAAGGCAACTTCTGTTCCACTGGTTAATTGTTCTCACTGTTAGGAAGTTTCTCTTTAGTTCTAGGTTGTTTCTCCCCTTGATTAGTTTCCATCCATTGTTTCTTGTCTTCCTTCTGATGCTTTGGGAAATAAATGGACAAAGTCCTGGCTCTCTGCAGAAAGTGCAATTCTTGGAATGGTGCAAGGAAAGAGAAGAGGAGGAGGAGGAGGGGGATCAGCAGTAAGGTGGAGGAACTCAGTTACAGTTGGGGTGGATTTGGGGAAGAGCTGAAAGACCAAGTTAAGGATAGACGGTCTTGGAGAACATCTATGAAGTCACTAGGGGTGGAAAAGGGCTTGATGGCACATACTATAGTCATCATCCACCACCAGATCTCCACAAGTGGCCAGCAGCCTTTTCCTTAATTCACTTTCTCTTTTGTCATTGGTCAGCCCATTCTCCCTCCTCAAGGGAGTCCTTTTGCAACAGCCTTCCCAGGCAGCCATTTTGTGAAAGAGCCCACGGCATGCTTTCAAAACTCCCCATAATGCCCATTCATCCCCCCCCCAAAATGCCTTCCTCTGGATCAGGTGGAGCTGGGTTGGTTAAACCAGGGGTCTCCAACCTTGGCAACTTTAAGACTTGTGGACTTCAACTCCCAGAAGCTGGCTGAGGAATTCTGGAAGTCCACAAGTCTTAAAGTAGCCAAGGTTGGAGAACCTTGGGTTAAACCCTTATCCTGATCTCTTACAAAATATCAATGCTGGGAGGTAGGTGGGTGTCTGAAAAGTCCATGCATCTCTTCTTGGCCAGCAAGCAGCCGGCTTAGAGACCCTAACCCCTTCCCAGCTCTTTATGGAACCTTATGCCTCGCTTTGCAGGGAAGGCCCTTTCTTTAGCAGTGCGAAAACACGAATCATGTTGACTTTTGTGGGAGGTGAAATACTTCTGCTGCTGCCTTCAGCAGAGGGTTGGACTAGAAGACCTCCCAGGCCCCTTCTTGTCCTATGATTGTAAGTTCTGAAAAGAAATTTCCTGACAGTGAGAACAAGTAATCAGTGGAATGGTTTGCCTCCAGTAGTTGCGGGTGCTCCATCACGGGAGGCTTTGGAGATAAGATTTGATAGCCATTTGACCGGAACGTATAGGGCAGGGGTAGGCAACCTCGGCTCTTTTATGACTCATGGACTTCAATAGCTGACTCAGGAATTCTGGGAGTTGAAGTCCATGAGTCATAAAAGAGCCGAGGTTGCCTACCCCTGGTATAGGGTCTCCTCCTTGAACAAGGGGATGGACTAGAAGACCTCCAAGATCCCTTCCAGCTCTGTTTTTCTGTCATTTTTCCCCAAGGTTGAGATGTGGCCTTTTGCTAAAGTAGATGCAAATGTGAAGTTAGCTGTGTGGCTTTATTAGGAAATGAGCTTTAATAACAGCCACACGCTCTGTTCTGATGTGGCTCCCCACCAGACAAATGTATCGCGAAACTGGTGGACAGCTTGTACTGAACCACGTGGAGCCTTTTTTGGGAAAGCAGTGGCCCGTGGGCACATTGTGTTCGGATATAATTAGCGCCAGGTTCATATTATTTGCATGTGTGTGGCAGACTCAGCACTTGCCAGCCTGCCTAGATACCTGTGATTTTTCAGGCCTCGCAGGGCATCGAAAATATTTTTCGATGGGGCTTCTTAGCACCGGAGCTGAGTCTCTGCTTTGTGCTCTAAAACATCTTGTCTCCCATTTGGGGGGTTTCTCCTATTAGGAAGGAGAAATGGGCAGAAAGATTGTGCCAGGCCATTTCAGGGTGAGCTTGGCTCGACTGATGCATACATAATGAAGGCCAAATATGGTTGTTTTTTTTAAGGCTCGTACCTTGCCACGCATATTTTCCAGTGAGACAAACCAAGACAGGAAGATCATTTTATTCCAATTTATCAGCTTTTTCAGTCCAAAGGGATTTCTCTCTTTCAAAGAAGGAGCCCTGATCCTTAGGTTACATCCCCTTTTATAGTTAACATAACAAAGAAAAAATAAAATAAAAGAGGAAAGTTGGTTGGACAGAGATATAAGTTAGACCCCTCCTTTACACAGTAAATCAACCACAAAGGCTGATATTATTAAAAAACAAACAAACCTAAGAGTGGGAATATTTGATCGGAATACCTACAATAATAAAATTAAAGCATTTCCAAAATTCGGGCACTTGGCCCGCTGGCATTTTATTTAGAATTTATATAGTGTCTGGTCACGTGGTACCTCGGAGTTACGACTGCGGTGAGTTATGGCGAAAGTTGAGGACTAACTGTAGAATTAGAACAAAATCCTGGAGCTCTACCATTGTCACCTTTCACCCACTAAGCCACACAGTGGCAGAAGCTCTGTTCCTGACAGTCCTTTACCGCCATGAGGACTAGAAACTTGACCTTAAGATTCCTTCTCTTTTTCTTCACTTGGGAATCCTGATCTGTGCCCCTCCCGAGGTCAGAGAAGCAAAAGGCACCACAACAGCACTGGCTGGTGCTGCTTCATAAAGTGTGATATATTTTTTTTCTCATTCCTGACACGCTCTTCTTTGTCTTCAGCTCTCCTGACTCAATGTTTAACTTAGATGGGGCTGGGAGGACTCCCCAGAGTAACAGTCCTGGTGTTACTAGCAGAAAAAAGGGAGGGTGACACATTCACACTTTAGAGAAAGATTGCAATGTTTCGGTATGGAAAGCCAGACGTTCAGATTCCTTCCTCTGTTCTTGCAGGATCTGATTGCTTTATATTATCTTTGGGAAGTTCAGAGTGATTTGAGGCTAGAATCGAGACCCCGTGACGTGTTAGTTCCACTTTATAAGGCCTTGGTAAGACCATACTGGGAATACAGTTTTTTTGGTCGCCACAATGTAAAAAAGATGTTGAGACTCTGGAAAGAGTGCAGAGAAGAGCAACAAAGAGGATTAGGTGACTGGAGGCTAAAACATACGAAAAATGGTTGCACAAATTGGGTATATCTAGTTTAATGAAGAGGACAACTGGGGTGACATAATAACGGTGTTTCCAATATTTGAGGGGCTACCACAAAGAAGAGTGGGGTCAAACTATTCTTCAAAGCACCTTTAAGCAGGACAAGAAGCAACGGATGGAAATCAACCAAGGAGAGAAGCAACCTAGAACTCAAGGAGAAATTTCCTGACAGTCAGAACAATTAACCGCTGGAACGACTTGCCTCCAGAAGTTGTGAGTACCCCATCATTGGAGGTTGTTAAGAAGAGATTGGACAGCCATTTGACAACCTCAAAGTATAGGCTTTCCTGCTTGAGCAGGGGATTGGACTAGAAGACCCACAACTTCTGGAGGCAAGCCATTCCATTGCTTTATTGTCCTCACTGTCAGGAAATTTCTCCTTATTTCTAGGTTGCTTCTCTCCTTGATCAGTTTCCATCCATTGTCCTGACTTCCGGTGCTTTGGAAAATAGGTTGACACACACACACCCATCTTCTTTGTGGCAGCCCCTCAAATACTGGAAGACTGCTATCCTGTCCCCCCTCGTCCTTCTCTTCATTAAACTAGACATACCCCATTCCAGCAACCGTTCCTTATATGTTTTAGCCTTCAGTCCCCTGATCATATTGGTTGCTCTTCTTTGCACTCTTTCTAAAGTCAACATCTCCATGCCTAAATCAGCTGCTCCATTGGAAAGTCCATCCTAATGGTTGAGGAAATGCTACTTTTGCCAGAATCATTTAAAATAGGTCCTTCGTCTTTTGGGGTGAAGGGAGAAGGTGACACAGAAATTGGACCACGGAACCAGGGGGCAGGCTTTTGAGAGAAGTTGGGGATTCTCACCACAGGCAATCCAGACCAAACATCCGGCAGTCAAAATGGCCACAGCCGCGCATCCACGTCACCCAACTGGCAGATCACCTCAGGACACCTGACGCAACTCCTGTCACTTGGCAGTTGGGGGATGGATGCCATCGTTTGAACCCCTGCAGAAACCCGTGATCTTTGTCTACATGTTGTATCCCCCCCCCGCCTGCTCCAGAGGCTGCTGATTAACCCGGCGCCATCAGGGTGGAGTTTTTCAAAGAAAGCTGACAATTCCACTGAAGTGCAGATAATCCATCTTTGGTAATTAGCAGGATGACAAGAGCCATGAGGAGAACAATCAAATGATGACTCTACGGGAGTATTGTCCCTGCCTGCCCCCTTTCTTCGCTCCCACATTATTTACCGAGAAAAGAAAATCAATTTTTTTTGGGGGGGGGGAGATTTGAGCAGGCTCATTTTTTTCAAGGGAGGAGAGCAGATTTTCTATTTTTCTCCGTGAACTTTGGGTAACGCAAAGATTGCCGGCTTTGGCAAAACACCAAGAAGGGTTTTTCACAGATACTGAACGTGTCAGA
This sequence comes from Vipera ursinii, assembly GCF_947247035.1. Taxonomy (NCBI): domain Eukaryota; kingdom Metazoa; phylum Chordata; class Lepidosauria; order Squamata; family Viperidae; genus Vipera; species Vipera ursinii. The sequence goes on from NC_139526.1 coordinate 10,029,232, forward strand.
ATCACAGCCTCATCGGACGCCCTTCAGCTTTGTCTACTTTTCTTGAGCGTCTTTCCTTAAAAAGAAATGGTGCTTGTTTTGTGGTTTGTTTTTTTACTTGCCCCCCCCCCCACCTGATCTTTGCCATGCTGTCATGTCTGCAGCTTCTTCTTCCTTGCAATGAGTTGCTGAAAGGATAAAGTAGGCCTTGGTTTATGACCGGTTGCTTAGGGACCGTTCAGAGTTATGATGGTTTCCCCCACCCCCAAGAGGTGCTTACAACCCAGTTCTGAAGTTCTGATGGCTGCCCTCCCCCCACCCCCGTTGTCACGTGACCTCAAGACAGGTGCTTGGCAACCAGCCTGCATTTGCCACTGTTCTTAGCCTTCTGTAGTCACATCACCACAATTTATGATGTTTTTGCCCACAATGCCCCATAGCAAGTATTCAGGTTGTTTAATAAAAGCCATAAAATCAGGTCGGTTTTACATGGGAGACTCACTTTATGACTGTGATGATGTCCATAATAGAAAGCCAGTTGGGCTTAGCGGTGAAGGCACCAGACTAGAAAGAAGGAGACCGTGAGTTCTAGTCCCACCTTAGGCATGAAAGCCAGCTGGGTGACTTGGGGCCAATAACCAGGAGACCGTGAGTTCTAGTCCCACCTTAGGCATGAAAGCCAGCTGGGTGACTTGGGGCCAATAACCAGGAGACCGTGAGTTCTAGTCCCACCTTAGGCATGAAAGCCAGCTGGGTGACTTGGGGCCAATAACCAGGAGACCGTGAGTTCTAGTCCCACCTTAGGCATGAAAGCCAGCTGGGTGACCTTGGGCCAATAACCAGGAGACCGTGAGTTCTAGTCCCGCCTTAAGCATGAAAGCCAGCTGGGTGACTTGGGGCCAATAACCAGGAGACCGTGAGTTCTAGTCCCACCTTAGGCATGAAAGCCAGCTGGGTGACTTGGGGCCAATAACCAGGAGACCGTGAGTTCTAGTCCCACCTTAGGCATGAAAGCCAGCTGGGTGACTTGGGGCCAATAACCAGGAGACCGTGAGTTCTAGTCCCACCTTAGCCATGGAAGCCAGCTGGGTGACTTGGGGCCAATAACCAGGAGACCGTGAGTTCTAGTCCCACCTTAGGCATGAAAGCCAGCTGGGTGACTTCGGGCCAATAACCAGGAGACTGTGAGTTCTAGTCCCACCTTAGGCATGAAAGCCAGCTGGGTGACTTGGGGCCAATAACCAGGAGACCGTGAGTTCTAGTCCCACCTTAGGCATGAAAGCCAGCTGGGTGACTTGGGGCCAATAACCAGGAGACCGTGAGTTCTAGTCCCACCTTAGGCATGAAAGCCAGCTGGGTGACTTGGGCCAATAACCAGGAGACCGTGAGTTCTAGTCCCGCCTTAAGCATGAAAGCCAGCTGGGTGACTTGGGGCCAATAACCAGGAGACCGTGAGTTCTAGTCCCACCTTAGGCATGAAAGCCAGCTGGATGACTTGGGCCAATAACCAGGAGACCGTGAGTTCTAGTCCCACCTTAGGCATGAAAGCCAGCTGGGTGACTTGGGGCCAATAACCAGGAGACCGTGAGTTCTAGTCCCACCTTAGCCATGGAAGCCAGCTGGGTGACTTGGGGCCAATAACCAGGAGACCGTGAGTTCTAGTCCCACCTTAGGCATGAAAGCCAGCTGGGTGACTTGGGGCCAATAACCAGGAGACCGTGAGTTCTAGTCCCACCTTAGCCATGGAAGCCAGCTGGGTGACTTGGGGCCAATAACCAGGAGACCGTGAGTTCTAGTCCCACCTTAGCCATGGAAGCCAGCTGGGTGACTTGGGGCCAATAACCAGGAGACCGTGAGTTCTAGTCCCGCCTTAGCCATGGAAGCCAGCTGGTTGACTTTGGGCCAATAACCAGGAGACCGTGAGTTCTAGTCCCACCTTAGGCATGAAAGCCAGCTGGGTGACCTTGGGCCAATAACCAGGAGACCGTGAGTTCTAGTCCCACCTTAGGCATGAAAGCCAGCTGGGTGACTTGGGGCCAATAACCAGGAGACCGTGAGTTCTAGTCCCACCTTAGGCATGAAAGCCAGCTGGGTGACTTGGGGCCAATAACCAGGAGACCGTGAGTTCTAGTCCCACCTTAGCCATGGAAGCCAGCTGGGTGACTTGGGGCCAATAACCAGGAGACCGTGAGTTCTAGTCCCACCTTAGCCATGGAAGCCAGCTGGGTGACTTGGGGCCAATAACCAGGAGACCGTGAGTTCTAGTCCCGCCTTAGCCATGGAAGCCAGCTGGTTGACTTTGGGCCAATAACCAGGAGACCGTGAGTTCTAGTCCCACCTTAGCCATGGAAGCCAGCTGGGTGACCTTGGGCCAATAACCAGGAGACCGTGAGTTCTAGTCCCACCTTAGGCATGAAAGCCAGCTGGGTGACTTGGGGCCAATAACCAGGAGACCGTGAGTTCTAGTCCCACCTTAGGCATGAAAGCCAGCTGGGTGACTTGGGGCCAATAACCAGGAGACCGTGAGTTCTAGTCCCACCTTAGCCATGGAAGCCAGCTGGGTGACTTGGGGCCAATAACCAGGAGACCGTGAGTTCTAGTCCCGCCTTAGCCATGGAAGCCAGCTGGGTGACTTGGGGCCAATAACCAGGAGACCGTGAGTTCTAGTCCCACCTTAGCCATGGAAGCCAGCTGGGTGACTTGGGGCCAATAACCAGGAGACCGTGAGTTCTAGTCCCACCTTAGGCATGAAAGCCAGCTGGGTGACTTGGGGCCAATAACCAGGAGACCGTGAGTTCTAGTCCCACCTTAGGCATGAAAGCCAGCTGGGTGACCTTGGGCCAATAACCAGGAGACCGTGAGTTCTAGTCCCACCTTAGGCATGAAAGCCAGCTGGGTGACTTGGGGCCAATAACCAGGAGACCGTGAGTTCTAGTCCCACCTTAGGCATGAAAGCCAGCTGGGTGACTTGGGGCCAATAACCAGGAGACCGTGAGTTCTAGTCCCACCTTAGCCATGGAAGCCAGCTGGGTGACTTGGGGCCAATAACCAGGAGACCGTGAGTTCTAGTCCCACCTTAGCCATGGAAGCCAGCTGGGTGACTTGGGGCCAATAACCAGGAGACCGTGAGTTCTAGTCCCGCCTTAGCCATGGAAGCCAGCTGGTTGACTTTGGGCCAATAACCAGGAGACCGTGAGTTCTAGTCCCACCTTAGGCATGAAAGCCAGCTGGGTGACCTTGGGCCAATAACCAGGAGACCGTGAGTTCTAGTCCCACCTTAGGCATGAAAGCCAGCTGGGTGACTTGGGGCCAATAACCAGGAGACCGTGAGTTCTAGTCCCACCTTAGGCATGAAAGCCAGCTGGGTGACTTGGGCCAATAACCAGGAGACCGTGAGTTCTAGTCCCACCTTAGCCATGAAAGCCAGCTGGGTGACTTGGGGCCAATAACCAGGAGACGGTGAGTTCTAGTCCCACCTTAGGCATGAAAGCCAGCTGGGTGACTTGGGGCCAATAACCAGGAGACCGTGAGTTCTAGTCCCACCTTAGGCATGAAAGCCAGCTGGGTGACTTGGGCCAATAACCAGGAGACGGTGAGTTCTAGTCCCACCTTAGCCATGGAAGCCAGCTGGGTGACTTGGGGCCAATAACCAGGAGACCGTGAGTTCTAGTCCCACCTTAGGCATGAAAGCCAGCTGGGTGACTTGGGGCCAATAACCAGGAGACCGTGAGTTCTAGTCCCACCTTAGGCATGAAAGCCAGCTGGTTGACTTTGGGCCAGTTCCCCTCTCTCAGCCTAACAGGGTTGTTGTGGGGAAGATAGGAGGAGGAAGGGGTTTGGATATGTTCACTGCCTTGAGGTATTTGCAATAAAATAATAATAATAACAACGGTGGGATACAAATAAATAATGGGGAGGCTTCATTATAGTGGTAAGTTGAGGATTACCAGCCAATATGGGATCGTGCAAGCTTGTTATTGCCCTAGTGCAGCTTCCATTTCCCCTAAGAGAAAATTAATGCCCTTGAAAAGGAAGGCAGCTAGCAGCTTCTGTTGTGCAGGTGTGCGTTTTCTGCAACAGCACCCAAGATTGTGGAAGCCTTTATTTGACAGCTTGACGGATTGGTCCTAGTTCAGCCGTCCCTAGATTTCAGCTCAGCATGTTGATTTTCTGGCACGGGGTTGGAATCCAGGTGTTTTGTTTTCTTTGAGTTGGACATACAAGATGCTAGACCATGATGTATACTGCTCAAAAAAATAAAGGGAACACAAGATAAGACATCCTACTATTAAATACAGTACATTGTGTTGTTTAAGTGTTCCCTTTATTTTTTTTGAGCAGTATACTTTGATTCTGGCACAGCTCTTTGATTCTTTGCCCCAGCTCCTGCCCACCTACCAGTTCGAAAACATGTAAAGGTGAGTAGATAAACAGGTACCACTTCGGTGGGAAGGTAGCAGTGTTCCTTGCACCTTGGTGGGATTCAAATACCTAAACAACCGGTTTTCTTATTGGATGCAGGCTTGGGCCTCTGAGGTCTAGAATGGACTTCTGGAAGTGGCATCCACGCACTTCTGGTGGGCCCTTTTAGGCTGGGGAAGCCTCCTCCAGGCTTCAGAGGCCTAGAACGGACTTCTGGAAGTGGCATCCACGCACTTCCGGTGGGCCCTTTTAGGCTGGGGAAGCCTCCTCCAGGCCTCAGAGGCCTAGAATGGACTTCTGGAAGCAGTGTGCATTCAGCTGGTTCTCCAAACTCAGCAAAATTTAGTTGCCGGTTCTACCGAACCGGTGCAAACCGGCTGAATCCCACCACTGATACCAATCACATAACCACGGATGCATCTTTGGACAATACTGTCTCCCTCAGCTAGGAAACAGAGATGGGCATTGCACCCTAAAGTGGGACACAACTGGATGGGGGAAATCTTTACTTTTATCTTTTTTAGCCCCTCTGAGGGTCCTTGGTGCTGTGACTCCCCAAGCCTTCATTCCTAAATGACTGGAGATGGGACCTTAAAAGAATCAAGAAGTCTGCCCTGGAAATGTTTCTTTAAACTGGAGCTTGAGTTCATCATGACAGCTGATTATCTTTGATTCCCTGCTTCTTTTCTACATCTTTCAAACTTTGGACCACACAGCAAGCAAGCAGCTTCTGTAGCCAAAGCACAACTTGAGCCAACCTCCACCCCCCCCCCACCCCGTAGCGGGGAGGGGCTCATGTGGGCTTGGAGGCAGGCAGCGTGTTTAGACATTCTGCTCCTCTTCGCTGTGTGCCAGGCTAAAAGTAGCTCATTTCAACACAGCTGACGTTGTTGGTTGGTCGGAGCTCGGCAAACAGGCGCACAAGTTGCGACAAGGCAGCTGATGGCTTTCTGGGGCAGGTGGTGTTTACTCTGGAGAAACAATTCCCTTTGCAGGAGGGCTTGGGAGGAGACAATTCTCTCTGCAAAAGACGGGCCTTGCCTTCAGGAAGAAGCGACCAGATGCCTAAAAGCAGTGAGTCTCCCTGTGATACTCTAGGAAAGCAACAGTTGGATTTTGAAGAAGCAGGAGAGGGAGAGTACTGGGCACTGTGGCATTGGAGAAGACTCCTGAGAAGGGCATGGATTGCCAAGGGGGAAAAAAACCCAATGGATCATTTAAAAAAAAACAAAACACCAGCCCAAGGTGCTCATTAGCTCACCAGCCCAAATGTGTTCTGTACCAGCCTGCTACCGGCCCTGCAGAAAAAGCAGGGACAACCCCTGTACAAATGGCAAGAGGCTGGAATTAAGCCTGCCAAATTTATTAACATAAAACAGAACAAAACAAGACACCAACCATGAAACAGGAGCTATGAAACAGGAGCTATTCAAGCGGTTGCCTTCAGCAAACCAGCCCTCCCACGCATTCCCCTTTTATACAGTTCAGGGTGTGGCTTCTCTCTGCCTCCTTCCGAGGTGCCCCATTGCCTTCCTCTGTTTACTCCTGATTGACTGCCTCCTGCGTCGGGCGTCCTTGAACAGGGCCAGCTGTGGGTCATCTTCATCCACGCTGTCAGGCTCACACAGCTGGGTCTCCGTCGTGACCAGGTGGGAGGGGCCTGGCTGAGGGCTCTCATCCGCAAGCTCTCCAACCCCCTCAGCAAGCTCTTCAACACCCCCCTCCTCCTCTGAGTTGTCCGAACCAACTGCCGAACCCACAGGCTGACCCTGAATCACAACAAAATGACAAGGCTCAAATTATCCCACTTTGGACACCTTAATAGAAGACCCAATTCTCCGGAGACTATCAACCAGAAAAAGTGGAAAGAAACATATGCCAGCTTTATGCTAAGTAATGGATGGAAGTTTCCGTCCCTCACCTGGTCTTTCAACTCTTCCAATGGTCCACTCATCACCACCGAAAGACAGAGATCCAATCTAGAAATAAGGAGAAATTTCCTGGAGGGAAAATGGATGGAAAATAAAATGGATGGAAAATAATCAAGGAGAGAAGCAACCTAGAACAGTGAGGAAAAAATTAACCAGTGGAACAGCTTGCCTCCAGAAGTTGTGGGTGCTCCATCACAGGACAGCCATTTTTTCTGGCTTGGTATAGGCCTCCTGCTTGGGCAGGGGATTGGGCTAGATGACCTCCAAGGTGCCTTCCAACTCTGTTACTCTGATTGAAAGGGAAGAAGACCACCAGCAGCAAGAAGGATACCGGTTACAATGGTGATAAATGCACTTCTGGAAGAGTTGAAAGACTAGGTTAGAACGGAGAAAATCCATCTGTGAAGAGTTGACACTGATTTGATGATCAAATCCTTTCATAGTGAGAAGAGGAACACTTTGTTAGACAGAACTCACCAATATACATATACATATACATATACATATACATATATAGTACATATACATATGCATATACATATACATATACAGTACATATACATATACATATACATATACATATACAGTACATATACATATACATATACATATACATTACATATACATATACATATACATATACAGTACATATACATATACATATACATATACATATACATATACATATACAGTACATATACATATACATATACATATACATATACATATACATATACATATACATATACAGTACATATCCATATCCATATACACATACACATACACATATACATATACGTATACAGTACATATACATATACATATACATATACATATACAGTACATATACATATACATATACATATACATATACATATACATATACATATACAGTACATATCCATATCCATATCCATATACACATACACATATACATATACATATACATATACATATACATATACGTATACGTATACAGTACATATACATATACATATACATATACATATACATATACATGGGACACAGTGGATCAGTGGGTTAGGACGCTGAGCTTGTCGATCAGAAGGTCGGCAGTTTGGTGGGTCGAATCCCGAGTGCCGCGTAACAGAGTGAACGCCTGTTACTCGTCCCAGCTTCTGCCAACCTAGCAGTTCGAAAGCACGTAAAAATGCAAGCAGAAAAATAGGGACCACTACGGTGGGAAGGTAACAGCGTTCCGTGCGCCTTTGGCGTCTAGTCATGCTGGCCACATGACCACGGAGACGTCCTCGGACAAGCGCTGGCTCTTCGGCTTTGAAACGGAGATGAGCACCGGCCCCTAGAGTCGGAAACGACTAGCACGCGTGTGCGGGGGAACCTTTACCTTTATTTATATATATACATATACGTACATATACATAGTCACTGCCTTCTTTTGAATTCCGAAATAGTTTGTCTTGCCCCAGAAGCGGAGAATAGCGTAAATACCGTTGTTTTTATTTGCTTTAAAATTGCAATAATTATAATGCCGCTATGGGGAAAACAAAACCCTTGCCACAGAGTTTGATAGAAATATCTAAAACAGATACACGTGTGTGCGTATATGCGTTTAATTACACACAGCTAGGATGTCTCCCATTTTACAACGAAGGGAAATCATTTTGAAATAACAGGTGCTCCTCTCTTTTTCCCCCCATCATAACATTGAATGTTCTAAATAAGCAGCAAGGAAGCTGAGATTATGTTTTACCAGATATTGACTTTTCAGAGAGGGAAAAAAAAGAAGCGAGACCAAACAGGAAGCTGACAGCTTAATTCTTCTCTTGGAAAACTGCAGCTGATGCCTGAAGTTTTCCATGTTTTTTTCCCCATAGAGAATGGTATACTAGAAGGGTCTCCTGCCTGAGCAAAGGGGTAGACTAGAAGACCTCCAAGGGCCCTTCCAACTCTATTATTCTTATTCTAAGCCAGATTCACTTAACAGCCATGCTACTAACTTAACAAGCGCAGTGATTCACTTAATGACTGGGGCAAAAAAAGGTCGTAATATGCCTCAAGACCCGCTTAACAAATGTCTCACTTAGCAACAGAAATTTTGGAGTGCAGTTTACGGTCATAAGTCGAGCACTTACCTATAGAATTATCTCACCTGGGTATGTTTTCCTGTCTGGGCTGATGAAACCCCATGCAGATGGTTCATTATTGTCAATTTTCCTGGCAAAGAGAATACAGGTAATCCTCAACTTACACTCGTTCGTTTAGTGACCGTCCAAAGTTACAACGGCCCTGAAAAAAGGGACTTACGACCACTTTCACATTTGCAGCCCTTGCACGGCAGCATCCCCACGATCCTGTGATCAAAATCCAGATGCTTGGCAGCTGCTGGGTCCTCAGGGCGTGTGTTCCCTTTTTGCGACCTTCTGACAAGCAAAGTCAATGGGGGAAGCCAGATCCACTTAACAACGGGGTTACTAAGTTCACGACTGCAGTGATTCACCTAACCACTGTGGCAAGCAAGGTCGTAACATGGGGGAACGTTCACTTAATAACTGTTCTCGCTGAGCAACAGAAATTTTGGGAGCCATTATTTATTTATTTATTGATTGATTGATGGGATTTATATCCCGCCCTATCTCCCGAAGGACTCAGGGCGGCTAACAACAAAACATATAATAAGTACAGAAATTAAGATAAAAATAAAATTAATATCATCTGTGCAATAAATTAAAATTGAAAACACAAAATAAATTAAAAATTGTAAATATAATTAATGAAAATGCCTGTCAGTCCAGGTTAGCCTGGTGGAATAGGAGTGTTTCGAGGCCGTGGCGAAAGGATTGGAGATTTTGGGCCATCCGAAGTTCAGGGGGGAGCTGATTCCATAGGGCTGGCGCTCCCACAGAGAAGGCCCTCCCCCTGGGGGTCGCCAGCCGACATTGCCTAGCCGACGGCACCCTGAGTATTATGGTCCTAAGTGGAGAATTCCCTGTGTCCCAGGAAGGGTTCAATCTATCCTCCTCCCCCGCCCTTCCCCTTCGCACAAATGCCTTCACAGTGGCTTTCCTTGTGGTCTCCTCTCCCCAACAGTACCGAGTCGGGCAGCTTTACACCATCAGTAAGCACAGCCATCAGGAGAGCGACCGAGGAGAAGGGGTGGAAGTGATGAAAAACGAGCCCCACGAGGACCCCGTCCATGGGCCCGGCCAGTTCACCGAGAAGCGAGTCCACCTGTCCAGGTGAGGATGCTCCAGCCACGTTTCGAGGGCTGGTTTCCGGGCTCTCTTCTTCCTCTCTGCTGCGGGCAACTTTCCTCAAGGGGCATCAGGCCGTTCCTTGCGTTAGCCCTGCAAGGCAGGTTAGGCGTTTCTTAATGTATACCCGGGAGAGGAAGGAGGTGTGCTATGTGTGTTCTGTTTATGGAGCAACGCAACACATTGTGTTGATGTAGGGCAGGGGTGTCAAACTCAATTTCATTGAGGGCCGCATCAGCATTGCGGTTGCCCTCAGGGGGCCAGGTGGGTATGGCCAGGGTGGGCGTGGCCTACTGGGTGGGCGTGGCTAGGGCGTGGACAGCTCTACATCGTTCGCATCAAGGGTGCCTATGGGGGCCTGGGCAGGAGTGGGACAGATCTGGGGGTCTCTGGCAGAAGGAGGGTCTCTGGGCCGGGGCCAAGGCAGTGGGGGCCGTTCCCTCCCTGTTTCCACGATGGCTTTGCGGGCCGCATGAAACCACTTCGCGGGCCGGATCCGGCCCCCGGGCCTTGTGTTTGACATGTCTGATGTAGGGAAAGCAGTGAGTTGAGGAAGGGTCACCCTATGAGGTGGATGGGCAAGATTTTGCCTTGCCTTGCCTTGCCTTGCCTTGCCTTGCCTTGCCTTGCCTTGCCTTGCCTTGCCTTGCCTTGCCTTGCCTTGCCTTGCCTTGCCTTGCCTTGCCTTGCCTTGCCTTGCCTTGCCTTGCCATTGGATCTGTTTCCTTTGCTGCCTTTCCATTATATTTAAACCCTTCTTTCCTTATTCTCCTTCCCTTCCTCTTCCCCTTTCCTTTCCCCCTTCTCTTTCCTTTCCCCCTTCCCCTTCCCCTTTTCCCTTTTCTTTCCTCTTTCCCCTCCTCCGTCCCTTTCCTTTTCCCTTTCCCTCCCTCCTTTCCCTCTCCCTCCTTCCCCTTCCCTTTCTTTTCCCTTCCCTTCTTCCTCTCCCCCTTCCTCCTTCCCTTCCCTTTTCCTACTTCTTTTCCTGCAGCCAATTGCTGCCTGCCTGTGGTTCGTCTCCACCAAGCCTCCTTCAACTTAACGCTCTTGTCTTTCAGCCTTAGCAATGGTGGGATGTTGACCTTTGGAAATGCTACTATCGTTTGCAGAAAATAAAATAAAATAAAATAAAATAGTTCTGAGACACTACCAATAAGCAGCCCTGGGGGTGAAGGTTGCCTAGTGCACCTTAATTCACCTTATAGACTTTCTCCCAAGACTGAATCTCTGCTACTAACCACCATTCTTCTTCTCTACTCTCCAACTGATGCAGAGTGTGCTTTTCTCCAATATCCATTTGTTATCTGCTTTCCAATTAACCTGTCACGAAATCTGACAATTGCTCCAGGTTGGATTTTGCAGGATTCTAGCCTGTTAAATATTCCGCCAACTATCTGTTTCCCCTTTCCTTTCTACCATCTCTCTGCGTTGCAGCTCTCGTGCAAATCTGCACATTTTGCAGAACGAGTAAATTGTTTCAGGAGAGGCTCGGTGGACAGGGGGGCGAGCTCCCCGTTGCCAGAGATCTTGGACCTGTAGCCCGGCTGGATGGGGTTCATCACCCAGACCTTCTCCCCTCTTTTCACGTTGGACAGACTACTAGGACCATCAGCACTAGCAGAGTCGTCTAAGTTGGTTTGGAGATAACCGGCTGTTCGCGGATGGTTTATGTGGGCGTCAGACCTGCCACAACTTAAACCTCTAAGCAGAAACGATCCTTGGCTCCATTTGTTGAGGAAGGCATAGTTTTATTAGAAGTTGAGTGTAATGCAGGAATGCAAAGCCAGAACTGAGAATTGCGTGCCATTTCTGACAAGTGGCTGTCCACTTTCTTCTTGAAAGCTTCCAGGGATGAAGCACCCACAACTTCTGAAGGCAATCTGCTCCATTGGTTGATTGTTCTCACTGTCAGGAAATTTCTCCTTATTTCTAGGTTGAATCTCTCTTTGATTCGTTTCCATCCATTGTTCCTTGTCCAGCCTTCGGGTGCTTTGGAAAACAGATTGGCCTCCCTCTCCTTTGTGGCAGCCCCTCAAATAGTGGAATACTGTCATCGTGTCACCCCTGGTCCTTCTCTTCACTAGACTAGCCATGCCCAGTTCTTGCAAGCTTAAAAACATCCATGTTTAATCAAGAATAAGCCTGAAATGATATCCAGGGCAAACCAAGGACTGAATGTTTTATGCTAACTAGCTAGAAGGCTGAAAAGTTCTGCTTTTCCCACCACCAAGAAGGAACCATTCATTTTGGAGATGGGAGGATGACATCCTGGTAGGACACTGAACCGCATTTACATATGCTGTCTTATCATCATCCTCTCAGTGACTCATGATAGTCACTGAGGAAAAAATCCTTGGCTCTATCCTCAGTATCTCATAGGAAAGTTTTCTTGTTGGGTACCTAGAGAACTTCCATCACTACAGAATGTGGACAAATAATCAGGCAAAACATAGAGCAACTTCTGTGTTCCGTCTGGCCCACTCGTCTCTTTGGTGCAGGAAATTAGAATAATCCCTAAATGATATTGCCCTACTTTCTGGTTGAAGTCCACCAGGAAGGCAAAGAACCCACCCTTCCAATCTAAGTAATTGGACACATTGTCAACATTTCTCTTACTCTCAAGAACATATGTTTCTTCTGCTGTGGGGTTGCAAGAGGTTCTCCTAGATTTGAATATGTGAGATTGGTGCCTTCCTATCCTAAGCTAGATCTTCCTTCTTCTGTAAGATAACATTTCTGGCATTAGAAAAGCTCATTTCTAATTTCTTAGTTTTCTTTCTCTGGGGAAAACATATTCAGTTCCTTCCACTTTTTCTGACAGACCTTGTTTTATGGACCTCTGGCCATTTCGGAATTTTCTCCCTTTTCTTGATAACCTTCTTTGAAAAGATATCTTCTTAGAAAGGAACCTTCTTCAAAGAAGACGGGGTCAACCTATTCTCCAGAAGGCAGGACAAGAAGCAACAGATGGGAAATAGCCAAGGAGAGAAGCAACCTAGAACTAAGGAGAAGTTTCTTAACAGTGAGAACAATTGACCAGTGGAACGGCTTACCTTCAGAAGTTGTGGGTGCTCCCATCACTGGAGGCCTTTAAGAAGAGAGTGGACAGCCACTTGTCTGGAATGGTAGGGTTCCTGCTTGAGCAGAGGGTTGGACTAGAAGACCTCCAAAGTCCCTTCCAGCTCTTGTTAGTCTGTTATTCCTAATGCACCCTGAACTGAATGAACATTTACTACACAGCAGAAGATTCATTGGTGACATCCTCAGTTGTTCCTTATACACTTGTCTCCTCAGATCAGACCCTCTTCCAAGCTCTTACAGCTTCATTATGTCCTGAGGGCCATCTCATGATAGCATTTGTGTGTTGCCCTTATATTTCCCCCAAATTGTCTAGGACTGGGAAATCTTTCAAAGACCATGATGACTTGGACGTAACTAGATGAGTTTTTGAAATTTCACAAGAATTGGTTCTCTCTTAAAATTCTGACCTTTTTTTACCCCAAATAAAAATGTTAATTTCTTTCATTTTAATTTAATTCAAAGGAATGAGGCCAGTCTTTTGAAGGATGCCAAACATTTTCTGTTCTTCAGTTGTAGCAGCTGGACAGGGAATGTGCTTAAAATAAATACATGTCTCTTCCTGCCCCTCCTAAGCTGTTGCTTCCTACCTCTTGCAGGTTTTATTTGCATTCTGGATAACAGAGTTGAAAGAGACCTCGGAGGTCTTCTAGCCCGGCCCCCTGCTCAAGCAGGAGATCATATACTATTATGGACAAATAGTCCAGTCTCTTCTTAAAAATCTCCAGTGTTGGAGCCCCCACAACTTCTGAAGGCAAGCTGTTCCATTGATTAATTGTTCTCACTGTCAGAAAATTTCTCCTTAGTTCTAACTGGTTCTCTCCTTGATGAGTTTCCATCCATTGTTTCTTGTCTTGCCTTCTAGTGCTTTGGAAAACAGGCTGTCCCTCTCTTCTTTGTGGCAGCCCCTCGAATATAGGAACATTGCTATCGCATCATCCCTAGTCCTCTTTTTCATTAAAGTAGACCTACCTAATTCCTGCAACCATTCTTCATATGTTTTAGCCTCCAGTCCCCTAATCATCTTTGTTGTTCTTCTCTCTACTCTTTCTAGAATCTCAATTGTTCAATTTCCTCCTTTGGCCCTACAGTGGCTCAATGGGTTAGGACGCTGAGCTTGTCAATCTGAAGGTCGGCAGTTTGGCGGGTCGAATCCCGAGTGCCGCATAACAGAGTGAGTGCCTGTTACTCGTCCCAGCTTCTGCCAACCTAGCAAATGCAAGTAAAATGCAAGTAGAAAAATAGGGACCACTACGGTGGGAAGGTAACAGCGTTTGGCATCTAGTCATGCCGGCCACATGACCACAGAGACGTCCTTGGACAAGCGCTGGCTCTTCGGCTTTGAAACGGAGATGAGCACCGGCCCCTAGAGTCGGAAACGACTAGCACCCATGTGCGGGGAAACCTTTACCTTTACCTTTAACTTTAGAGAGCAACTGTAGATGAAGCCTTGATTTATTGACTGGATGTGGTCATAACAATCTGCTCTTCCTCTCCCATTAGCCAGCCTTGGCTTGAACCTTCTCGAGGAGATGTCATCCTTGAAAGCACTAAGCATTCGCAGCAGATAAGGAAGAAAAATGATTCCTTCTGGGCCCTCATTTATACTTTCAACTGCTCTGTTTCCACTCTTCTTCCTCTCTCTGTTTCTGGCTGCAAGCCCTAGATCAATAATCTTTTACTTTCCAGGAAATGTTGTTTGAGCTAATTGACTCAATGAAGTTGACAACAATGGCTGGGTCAAGATCACCCTTCTTTCTATGATCTGGGGAGGGGACTCTTTTTCGATCATACGGAAGGAGCCCCACTAACCCAACAGTGGGACCTCTTGTCGTGATGGGGGAGCCTGTTTCTGACAACCACTGTGGGAGAAAGGGGGCCTCTTGAACCTTCCCTAGGAGCTTCAGGGAAAAGTTATTCACGATGGGAAGTCTCTGGGTAACTTTACCAGCTCTTCATTCTGATGACTGCTGCTATTATGTTTGCAAGCTCTCTTCATTCTGATGACTGCTGCTATTATGTTTGCAAGCTCAGCACCATACAGGGGTGACAGCTCCCATCCTCCTGCTTTATGGGATCCTTGTCCACCCAACTACAGAATTATCAAGTTGGTGAAGTTTGTGCCAACAACTGCGGACTGACAGTTCCTTCTTCAGCTCTCTCTTTCAGCAATGAATGAGGAAATGAGAGGATGGTTGTCTCCTGAACCTCCTTCCATATATGGCTTCTAGATACCCTGAGGCTTTGTTGTTCTTGGGAAAGGAGCAGAGGGTCTTCCTGTTAACCTCCTTCCATGTTGTGTCTTCTAGATTGTCCTGAGGCTGCTTTGTTCTTGGGAAAGGAGCAGAGGGTCTTCTCCTTAACCTCCTTCCATGTTGTGTCTTCTAGAAGTCCTGAGGCTTTGTTGTTCTTGGGAAATGAGCGGAGGGTCTTCTTGTTAACCTCCTTCCATGTTGTGTCTTCTAGAAGTCCTGAGGCTTTGTTGTTCTTAGGAAATGAGCGGAGGGTCTTCTCCTTAACCTCATTCCTTGTTCTAGAATGCTGCTCCTAATCAAAGCCAAGCCCTGCCCATGAATGAAGAAGAGTGCACTGCCTGGGTGGGGAGGAGGATCCCTAACCAGTTGACCATAGCTATTGCCTGAAGTGATAGTCATTGCTGCTTCCCCCTCCCCACTTGAGGCATCGTGTAGCACTGGGCTCTGATTGTTATCCTTGGGTGACCCTGAATCCATGCCACGTCCCAACTCATAGGAAGCAGGGCTCTGCAGCCTATCTTGGACCAAGCTGGGCATTCCTCTTATCAAGTTTTGATTTATTCCCATCCTCTTTTTCAATAGCCACCCCTGTCATTTCATATTAACTCCCTCCCAGTTCCAAATGCACAATGCCTGCAAGGTTCAGTTGGGCTAAATCCATTTAAATGCAGGCTCTCGAACCTGCAATTGAATTTAGGATTAGCCTGTCAGTCTCTCTTTCTGTTTACCTTTGTCCTTTCCTCCTAGCTTACAGGGATATAAGCAGATTTTACCTTGCAATTGCATTTGAGCTGAAGCCCCAAGCATTTCTCCCAGCTGGTTTTAAACTCAGCTTCCCAATTTTGGGCTGGTTTGCTTGATGACCTGGAATATGAGCCCCTGGTTTCCTCACTCACACCCCACCAGCATGGATCTGTCTCTTTGCAAGACCCATCAAAACCAGTTGGCCATCGCTAGAGCTGCCCATGTGGGGAACAGTTGTATTTTTAGACTGTGTTCTCACGACTCTTCTCCTAAGGGAATTCTATTTATAGAGGACAAAACTGAACAGGAATAATTGACTGATAGGAAAAAGGAGCTCATTTCTCCCTGTAAAAATCCAGCTGGCAGGTGACACCACCGCAAAGCAGAAACTTTCTGAAATGGAGCCCTTCAATGTGGCAGCTGCCAGTGGAGAATTTCAGCCATTTTCACTTGGCATTGCTTTGGAAGCCCCTAGTCAACGTTGGCTGATCTCAGATAGCTAAAGCAGGCTTGACTAATTTCCAATAGGAAGAAGGATGAATGGGAAGAGACCTGCAGAACCCCTTGTTAGAAAAACCGGTGTGTTGAAATATAAAGTTTCTATGGTGAAGGCAGACAGGATCATCAAAGAAGGATCAATTCCTAGCAGCCTGGTCACATCCCCAGAGGTGAAGGAACTAGATCAGATGTCACAAGCTCAGCCCTACAGAAGAGATGCCCGTGAAGAGGCATCTCAACTCAGTCCTGCGGAAGAGATGCCCGTGAAGAGGCATCTCAGCTCAGTCCTGCGGAAGAGATGCCCGTGAAGAGGCATCTCAGCTCAGCCCTGCGGAAGAGATGCCCGTGAAGAGGCATCTCAGCTCAGCCCTATGGAAGAGATGCCCGTGAAGAGGCATCTCAGCTCAGTCCTGAAGAAGAAATGCCCGTGAAGAGGCATCTCAGCTCAGTCCTGCGGAAGAGATGCGCGTGAAGAGGCATCTCAGCTCAGTCCTGCGGAAGAGATGCGTGTGAAGAGGCATCTCAGCTCAGTCCTGCGGAAGAGATGCCCGTGAAGAGGCATTTCAGCTCAGTCCTGCGGAAGAGATGCCCGTGAAGAGGCATCTCAGCTCAGCCCTGCGGAAGAGATGCCCGTGAAGAGGCATCTCAGCTCAGTCCTGAAGAAGAAATACCCGTGAAGAGGCATCTCAGCTCAGTCCTGCGGAAGAGATGCGCGTGAAGAGGCATCTCAGCTCAGCCCTATGGAAGAGATGCCCGTGAAGAGGCATCTCAGCTCAGCCCTGCGGAAGAGATGCCCGTGAAGAGGCATCTCAGCTCAGTCCTGCAGAAGAGATGCCCAGGAAGAGGCATCTCAGCTCAGTCCTGCGGAAGAGATGCATGGAGGAAGACCCAAGAGGGTGGTGGGTTCACGGATTGTTATCTGGCAGGGTTGGTTCCAGGCAACGTTTGGAAAGAGGAAGTGGGAGAAGCAGAGTGTCCTTTTTTTCTGGATGACCAAGTAGAATCTTTTCTGGGGGGGGCGGGTGTCCTTGGTGCTCTCTCCTTTTCATTGTTTTCTTGCAGATGTTTCATTACCCAAATTAAGTAACATCAGCAGCACAGGCTTTTCTTGCTTCCTCGCCTACCATCTGTCACCCAAGAACATCTCCCCGGATGGGACAACCAGGAAGTCCAAGAGATGCAAAGTTTTAAAAAAGAATCTTCAAAGAGGTTAATGGCAGATATTGTTGTCAGGAAAACTGCATAGAAATGTTCATGAGGTCATCAGAAAAACCATGCATTATCTTCCCTTTCATGCTTAAGGTGGAACTAAACTTCACCATCTCCTGATGATTGACCCAAAGTCACCCAGCCGGTTTTCATGCCTTAGGCAGGACTAGAACTTAACATCTCCTGGACTGGCCCAAAGTCACCCAGCCAGCTTTCATGGTTAAAGCAGGACTAGAACTCACAGTCTCCTGGTGATTGTCTCAAAGTCACCCAGCTGGTTTTTCATGCCTAAAACTGGACTAGCACTCATAGTCTCCCATTCCTAGCCTGGTGCCTTAACCCCTAGGCCAGACTACCTCTCAGTGATACTGGAAGTGAAAGTTGGACTTTAAAGAAGCAGGATAAGAAGAATATTGATGCTTTGACCTTTGGTGGTGGAGAAGACTCCTGAGAAGACCAGGGGCAACCAAGAAAACAAACAAATGGTCCATTGAACAAATAAACCCAGAGTTCTCACTCAAGGCACAAATGACCAGGCTCAAATGGTCATACTCTGGATATTATGCAGGCATTAATGTGGAGATGTGAAGGAAAGAGGAGAAGAGGATGACCAGCAGGAAGATGGACAGACTCAGTTACCGTGGCAATGAGTTGGAAGACCTTCACTGCTGGAAGACTAGGTTGGGGGCAGATTTTCCTAGAGAAATTCTATCTATATGGTTGCTAAGAGTCTACGCTGACTTGATGGCACGTAATCAATCAATGAAGCTTTTACCTTTGCCTTTTTTTTTGAAAGAGGAAAGAGAAATTCCCTAAAATAAGTACCTTAAGCTGATCAGATGTCCAACAGCCCTTGTGTAGGAACGAACCACTTAGATCGGGGTCACCAACTATATATAATATTTATTGACGGGTGTATAAACCAATAGTTCAAAAATAAGTCTAGGTATGAAAATGAAGATGCTCGAGCCTTCTGGTGTAACATTGCCTTCCTAAGCCATGTGGCAGCCACCCCCCCCCCCACTCTTTTGAGTAGAACAGCCTGTTTCTGTTCATCTGTTCTATTTCTAACAGTGAGATTTCCTTATATCTTAGCTCTAACCGACTGTGAGAATTAACTTCAACATTAGAGGCTTAACTCATCTATTTTATACTTCTGCAGTTAGGGAGAGGGGGAAATAGGAAAAAACTGGGCAGCTCTAATTTGGTAAATTTGCTCCTCCAGAAGCTACAAAAATAAAAGTGGAATAAAACTGAGTTGGTGGTCTATTTACATTGTTGGTCAACATTTTGTCCATCTTCTTGACTTGACATGGATGTAAATCTTGGTTGTTGAGACTTTTGTCCTCTTCTTCGTGAACTGGCTTACTTGGTAGAAGGTCATGGCTTAGAACCATAGGATTGGAAGGAACATGAAGATCTTCTCCTCCAACCTTCTGCCCATGGCAGCAATCCTCAGGCCATTCCACATAAATGGCTGCCCAACCTTTGCTTGAAGACCTCCAGTGACAGAGCTCCTGTGAGTACAGGGGACAGGCTATTGCATTGCTCGTGAACTCTCATCACCATGACATTTCTTCCTATTCCCAGTTTGGTTCTTCCTCTGTAAAATGTCCACCCATTGGTCCTTGTCCTATGCTCAGGCATTATGGAGAATAAATCCATACCCTCTTCCCTGTGACACCCCTTTATGGATTGGAAGACTGTCATGTCTACCCTTAGTTCTCTCTTCTTTAGATGAAACATCTACAGCAACATTAATTGTTCTTCATCAGTCTTAATCAATGAATCCCTCAGCGTAGCATTTGTTCTTCTCTGAACTGTTTCCAGTTCCTCGGCACCCTTCTTGACTTGTTCAATCTCTACTGCAGGCAAGAAGGAAGCCATAGACCTACAGAAGATGATCCACTCCTATTTTCTGCTTTAGAGTTTAATTTTAGGCATTTTCCTCTCCCCAATCCAACAGATTCTTCTCTTGTTGGCTTTAAGGGCATTTGATCTCTGTTAACATCATGGTTCTCGCCAGTCTGGAGATCACTGGTTCCTGCCTCAGCAGCTTTTTTTTTAAATGTTAATATTTAATATATTGTAATATATTAAATACTACTATGTTACTAAAAGGGACGTGGTGGCTCAGTGGGTTAGGACGCTGAGCTTGTCGATCAGAAGTTCAGCAGTTTGGTGGGTCGAATCCCGAGTGCCGCATAACAGAGTGAGCGCCTGTTACTCGTCCCAGCTTCTGCCAACCTAGCAGTTTGAAAGCACGTAAAAATGCAGGTAGAAAAATAGGGACCACTACGGTGGGAAGGTAACAGCGTTCCATGCGCCTTTGGCGTCTAGTCATGCCGGCCACATGACCACGGAGACGTCCTCGGACAAGCGCTGGCTCTTCGGCTTTGAAACGGAGATGAGCGCCGGCCCCTAGAGTCGGAAACGACTAGCGCGCATGTGCGGGGGAACCTTTACTTTTACCTTACTATAGAGCTAATTTGGGTTAATTTGGGATATATCTTAATAATTTGGAGAGTTGAACATAGACTTCAGTCTGGGGTTTGATTTCCATTTAGCCTTGTGCTCTGTTCTTCTGCAGCAAGTTGCCTAGCTGGGCTCGTGCAGTAACACCACGAATCTTCTATATCACCGAGAAAGCCTGGAATTATTACCCCTATACCATCACAGGTAAGGAGGAAACTCTAATGACATGAGAATGACCTTGGCAGACAGGAGAGAGAGCCACAAACTGGACAATCGTGGTGTAAAAGGTATCTCAGCCCCCCAGAAGAAAAAGGGAGTGGAAAGCATTCATGAGCTGTGGCGGCTCAGTGGTTAGAATGCAGTATTGCAGGCTAATTCTGCCCACTGCCAGCAGTTCGAGTCTCACTGGGCTCAAGGTTGACTCAGCCTTCCAATCCTTCTGAGGTGGGTAAAATGAGGACCCAGATTGTTAGGGGCAAAAGGCACAACTCTCAAAGCCATCCTGTATTACAGTTCTCAAATAGTATGTACATCCATCATGCCAGTTGTGTCTGCGGGATGTGGTCAAAAATGTCAAATTGTCAATGGTGCAATCAAAGCCAAAGCTCCATCTTTTAGAAATGGGCACGGCTTCAACCACTCCATTGTGGCTATCATCTTGACTTTTTTATGACCACATCTTGGAGGCATCCCTGTCTTACACACTATAAATTGTGTTGGCAATCTGCAATGGTTGACACCAGCTGACACAATTACGGCTTCATTTGACGTATAAACCCAGTTTGTGGATTAGGGTAAAGTTCAGAAATCCAAAAAGGAATTTTGCAATCCTCACAGACCCCGCATCCCATGCCTAAAATTCAATAGCAATTTTCGCTGGTTTTTGTTGGGGACGGGGTGTTTCCCCCCCCCCCTTTAACCAACCCAGACTGGGCCAACAACCAATCCACTCTGCCACTAATGTATCACCAATCATATCCCCCTGCTCTTGGGAGTCCATTTTTTTTTTTAAAAAAAAATCTCCAATTTCTATCCTGAGTGAAGGTGTTGAGTGAACTCAATCTTTTGGTCCTTTGCAAATTGCTCCATCCTTAAAAGATCCCTTACCAAGTCTTTGGAGATCTTAGATGTAAGGCAAGCTACTCCCTTGGTCTTTTATTTAGCAGCAATTGGAGTTTCCTGCTAAATTTGGGTACAAGAAGCATGTGATTCCCCTTACAGCTTTGAAGCTTACTCAAACACCCTCATGCCTACACCGGGTTACAAAGTGAGTAGATTTAGTTGCCCAGAAAATGTGTAATGGATAACTCTTCCTTCTCTCCAACCTCAGCTTTGTCTCTTTCTCTGTCTCCCTTTTGCTAACTTGGGATATCTGGAATTATCTCACAATGGATGCAGAGTACACAGTAAGTACTAAGGTGCCTCCCTACTTTCGGTACTTCTCTAGCAGAATAGAAGAGAGAACTCAAGAACACCATGAGTAACTTCAAGGCTGCAGTGGGGTCCTTGGTGCACTCTGAGATGGGTTGTTTTCTGGCGGACGCTTCATAAATCAACTAGGAAACATCATCAGTGCTCAAAGGGAGAAGGGTTTGATCCCTTTGGATATAGCAGTGGTTGCCCTGTCAGTGGGCATCTCCTTGGTGGTTCCATGATTAGTCTGTTGTTTGTTCTTTGTTTGTTTGAGTTGCAGACTAGTCTTTGCAAAAAGGGAACATCTGGAGGGCTTCTGCATTTTCCAGGAGGGGCACAAAAAACTCAGAGGAACCGCACAGTCCAATGTCTTGAAGCATAAAGGAAGAACTGGGTTTCTAGTCATCATGGTTTCAGATTTAATACTTGAAGATTTGCAGATGGTTCCCAGAAGTTATAAGAGTGGCAGGATGAGCTTTTTCTGCAGGTTCCATTTTTCATGAACTATGTGAAAGAAAGAAAAGTTTAAACCCCATCATTTTCTTTTCGTTTCTTGGTGCAGAGTGGCTTGGTTCATATCCATAGCTTTATGGACAGGAAAGTGTAAATGGGACCTTATGTGGATGGTTAATAGATGAGAGACAGTTTGGTCTAGTGGTTAAGACAACAGGCTAGAAAGTGGGAGACTGTGAGTTCAAGTCCCACCTTATCTGTGAAAGCCAGCAGGTGACTTTGGGCCAATCACCAGGAGACTGTGAGTTCTAGTCCTGCCTTAGCCATGAAAACCAACTGGGTGACCTTAGGCCAATCCCTCTTTCTCAGTTCAACCCACCTCACAGAGTTTTTGTTGTGGGGAAAATAAGAGGAGGAAAGTGTTTTGGCTATGTTTTCTGCCTTGAGTTATTTGTAAAAAAATAATAATAAAGGCAGGATATAAATACAAAATGTATAAAAATGATTGTCTGCTTCTTTTCCAGCACAATCCTTTCATTCATCCTCTGGGTCTTCTCACATTCTCCATTTCTCTTTCCTTTCACAGTGCTCGTTTCTGCCCAAATTTTCTATCTACATAGAGACCAAGTATGAAGATAATTGTGGGAATAGCACCAACGTGAGTACAACCCATACAGAATTAGAAACAGTGCCCCATTTCATCCTGTACAGTTATTTTCAGGGGAGAATGAAGACATGGTGAGAGTTATCCATACATTGAATTGGTGACCAAATTTTAGCTTGGACAGCCCCATCAGGGGAATTTCACCCCTGGCTGAGGAATCCTGGAGTTGACATTCTACACATCTTCCAAGTTGGCATGGTTGAGAAACGCTGCATTAAATTATCCTCTCTCCCTGGGAAGTTGCATCTGGGCTTGTTTGTGGGAAGAGACCACGAGGAACAATGGAGTGCCACTTGCAAAAATTCCATTCAGCTGATGAGATGAGCAGAGTCAAGGTGAGGTGGCCTCCATGACACTTGCCACTATCAGGGACTTGGGCAAGAGAGCAGAGAATCTGAAGAGGCCTTGTGATTCAGAGGAACGTGAGGGTGTCAATAATAGAGTAACAGACTTGATAGAAGCTGGAGTATTACAGAATACAGAATAGCAGAGTTGGAAGAGACCTTGAAGGTCTTCTAATCCAACCCCTTGCTTAAGAAGGAAACCCTCTGCAATTCTGGACAAATGGTTGTCCAATTCCTTTTTGAAAACCTCCAGTAATGGAGCACCCATAACTTCTGAAGGCAAGCCATTCCACTGGTTCTCACTGTCAGGAAATTTCTCCTTAGCTCTATGTTGGTTCTCTCCTTGATTAATTTCCATCCTTGGCTTCTTGTCTTGCCTTCTGGTGCTATGGAGAATCACCTGAAGGCAGGACAAGAAGCAACGGATGGAAACTAATGACAAGCCAAGGAAGATACCAGTATGTGTTGTAGCTTAGACAACCCCACCTGAGTTTACCATCCCTCATTAGCTAAGAATCTATGTTTTCTCTCACTGGCAAGCTGACTGGCGTTGTTTTCCCCTCTTGCTCTCACAGATCTTTCCCAGTGAAAAAATCTTGGGAGACCATGAAGTGATGTTCTTGGACATTGCTTTTGATGAAATCCCAGAGCGCTACTACAGCAGCTTAGAGGTAACAGCCCATTGGGCAGGCTAACCGTGCATGGTTGGTGGGTGGCTTTGGCTTCTCCAACCCAACTTCTCATTCCTGTAATGGTGTGTAGGAAGGACCTTGGAAGACAGGAGGAAGGACTTCACATTGTTCTACTTTTGCAGTCTGGGGCAACCTCTGTCCCAGCTGTAGTGTTAGATCATGGCACTCTGCAAATTGGTCCCTTGTACACCTACTTGCTGCTGGGGTTGCAATGATACTGCTTTCAGGTGCTTGGTGGACAGAGTCTCCTGAGGATCAAAAGATAAATCCCAAGTGGGATCTTCTATCTCTCTTTGGAAAAGAGTATAAGACTTGCAAGATTGATACCAGCCTTGGGAGGCAGTCCAGGAAAAAAGAAAAAAGCACAGCCAGTGGGGTTAATTCTACAGATAGTCCGTGACTTACAACCTTTCATTTAGTGACCGTTCAAGGTTACAATGGCACTGAGAAAAGTGGCTTATGACCATTTTTCACACTTATGACTGTTGCAGTATCCCCGATGGTCATGTGATCAACATTCTTCTTCTTCTTTTTTTTTTTTTTGCTATATAGGATCTCCGGTCCTTCAGCTCAGTTAAGACGGGTCGCGGGCCACTCCTGGAGGGCTGGCGGGAACAGACACAGCCCATCATGTGCTCCTACAAACTGGTGACGGTCAAATTTGAAGTCTGGGGGCTGCAAACACGGGTAGAACAATTTGTCCATAAGGTGAGATTGTACTCTTGTCTACAAAGAGGCCTGCAGAGAAGTCTGATGGCTGGAGATTGCTGCAATAGCCAAAAAGCCAAGGACGACTTGGCCTACATCAATGGAGGGACAGTTTCAAGGTCACACAAAGTGTCAGTACCACTTTATATCACACTAGTGAGGCCACACTTGGAATACTGCGTCCAGGTGTGGTCACCGTGAAACAAAAATGATACTGAGACCCTAGAAAGAGTGCAAAGAAGAACAACCAAAATGACCAGGGGTCTGGAGTCTGAATCATATAATGAACAGTTAAGGGAACTAGGTATGATCAGTCTATCAAAGAAACGGACTGGGGGAACATGACAGCTGTCTTCCAATACTTGGGACTGTCACAGAGAAGAGGGGATTGACTTATTATCCAAAGTAGGACAAGAAGGAATGGTGGGAAGCTTCTTAAAGATAGATCCAAACTAGAAGTAAGGAGAAAGCTCCTGGCACTAAGAACAAATAATCAGCGGAACAGCTTACCTCCTGGAATTGTGGGTGCTCTGTTGCTTAGAGGTTTTCAAAAATAGACTGGACAACCATTTGACTGGGATGGTATGAAGTCTCCTAGCTTGAGCAGGGAATTGGACTAGAAGACTGCTGAGATCTCTTTGAGCCCTATGATTCCACAGTATCTTCTGTGTTTGAGGACTACTTCTGCAGTGAAGGGGAGGAACTATCCCAGAATGCAAGAATCCTTATTGACTGATCTGAGAGAAGCTATATTGTGGTTGTTGTTGTTAGGACAATGGCTTTCCTGATTACGAACTGAGAAGGGCAAGAGATGCTTTGTGACTGGGTGACGAGGTTTCATGTGGGATAGGGCTACCCTTTCAGTACCTTGGATAGCTCCTTAGAGCTCAAATCCTCCTTGGGAACAGACTAACACGGAGCTCTTCAAACTTGGCCCTTTTATGACTTGTGGACTTCAACTCCCAGAATCCTCAGCCAGTGTGAACTCCACGAGTCATAAAAGGGCCATGTTTGAAGACCCCTTAAAGACAAAATAACAAAGTTGCAAGGGATCATGAAGGTTTGCTAGTATCTAACCCCCTGCTCAAGTCAGGACCCCTATACCATCTTAGTCAAATGGTTGTCCAGTCTCTTCTTAAAAACCTCCAGTGGTGGAGCACCTACAACTTCTGGGAGCAAGCTGTTCCACTGATTAATTGTTCTCACTGTCAGAAAATTTCTCCTTAGTTCTAGGTTGTATCTCTCTAATGAACTTCTACCCATTACTTCTTGTCCTGACCTCGGGTGCTTTGGAGAATAAGTCAATACCCTCTTCTCTGTGGTAGCCCCTCAAATATTGGAAGACAGTTATCATGTCCCCCTTAATCCTTCTCTTCAATAGGCTAGACATAGCTAGCTTCCTCAACTGTTCATCGTATGGTTTAGCCTCCAGGACCTTCATCATCTTCTTGCTCTTCTCTGCACAAAAATATTCTTCTCTTTTGTTCTCGGCACAAAAAAAAACAAGTAGTTCTTTTTTGAAATTTCATTCATAGGAAGCTATCTTAGGAGAGAATGATCCTGGGGTTTTTTTTAAAAAAACAGGGAAATCAATACAGAACAATAATCCCTGTTTGTTTTAAACTCAGTCTGTATTTGGGTTTGATGCTTCCGTTGGTCTTCCTCCATAAAATGGCTGTGTTTGGTTTCTGCAGCCAAGAATGGCAGTGTTGCTTGGATTACAACTCTCAGGCTTGACCCACTTGGCTGGGCTTGAGAGATGCTCAGAGTTGTGGTTCTTGACATCCGGTTGGCTGCAATTACCCACAGCAAAAGAAGGTAGAAAATGTTGAATTTTGTGCTGCAGTTTAGAAGAGTGCTTTGCATTGCTTCGTATTTTGGGAGGAAAACACCACATGCCTCCCGCCTCCGAAGCAAAGTAGGGAAATTGTGTCATAGTGCCACAAATAGCATCAGGCAAACTTTACAGAAAATCAGAAAAGGTCAGCACATGCTGTCAGCCCTTGGCGTTAGGTCAAATCAAGTAACAGGGAATCCAGTAATGCTTTATATCAGGGGTGTCCAACCTTGGAAACTTTTAAGACTTGTGGACTTCAGCTCTCAGAATTCCCCAGCCAGTTATACATCTCCCCAAGGGCTATAATGGCAGGAGCAGTGTAAGGGAAGGGACTTCTAGTCCAAACTCTTGCTCAAACAGGAGATCCTATAACATTCTGGACAAATGGCTTCCAGTCTCTTGAAAAACCTCCAGTGATGGAGCACCCACAACTTCTGAAGGCAACCCGTTCCACTGATAAATTGTTCTCACTGTTAGTTCTAGGGTTGGCTCTCTCCTTGATGAATTTCCATATGTTACTTCTTGTCCTGCCTTTGGGTGGTTTGCAGAATAGGTTGACCCCCATCTTCTTTGTGAAAGTCCTTCAAATATTGGAAGGCTGCTATCCTGTCATCCCTAATCCTTCTCTTCCCTTAGACTAGACATCCCTAGTTCCTGTTCTTTGAAATCATCTTTGTTGATCTTCCCCAGCACTCCTTCTAAAGCCTCAACTTCTTTTTTTGTAATGTGATGACCAAACCTGGATGCCATATTCCAAGGGTGGTCTTACCAAAACAGTGTAAAGCAGTACTAACACTTTGCGTGATCTTCATACTGTCCTTTTGTTGATGCAACCTAGGCTTTTGCAGGCAGCTGCAGCAAACTGCTGGCTTGTATTTATTTATGGGGGTGGAATTGCTGTGTACAATTTGCTTGGACGTTCCCTGCAATGCCAGTAACACGATTTTGGGTTTCAGGTTATTCGAGATATTTTACTCATCGGGCATCGCCAAGCCTTCGCCTGGGTGGACGAGTGGTGTGGTATGTAAGACCCTGGGTTTCATGCTGGAGGAGGGAGGGAGGAAGGGATGAGAGCCCATGTGGACAGTTGCCTTGATCTTCCTTTTCCATGGGAATGTGCCTTTCCTCACTTGTCCCATGCCCAACGCTAGAGTCGACAGTTTTACTTCGGACCCGATCATTCAACCATGAACCCATGTTGAATGTATGTACTATTGCCTTCAACAGTGCAGCCGATCAACCACCCTCTGTTTCTTGGTGCATAATCCAGACGTTTGTGAGTTTGGTTTTTATCACCGTCTACCCAGTAATCCCATGGGAAAAGCTGTGACCAGTTATATTAATTTCCCCATTTCTGCGGACGCGACGAGATGGTTGAAAGCAATTGATCAAAATGGCAAATTCGTGTAATGGGTGTTTTCTGTCCCCCACCCACCCAACAGCAGAGGATAGAATTGCTTTGAATAGTGAGTTGGGCGGCATATAAATTTAATAAATACATAAAGAAATAAATTATGCGAAGGAAGTCTACTCCAGCCTTCAAAAGAATCTCCGGCCCAGCTCATTTGCTCCTGAAATATTCAAAGCTCTCCTTTTTTGGATTTTAAAGAGCCTTAAGGGGACTTGCAACCATGCTTAAAAAGCAAGCAGAGTATCAGTATGTTTTCATTCACAAGCCCAATGGAATTCCACAAAACATCATAATTAAAGTTAAAATATATATATGCGTGGGATTAGTTTGCAGGAACAAATTGGAGCTACCGAGTCTAGGAGGATGTTTCAGTGTGAAACCTGCTTGTGGTTTTGAGTTCAAGACATAAACTTATGATTCATTCAAAACATTTTTCATCCCTCTGAGCTTCTTCAGGTCATGGCTGTGACTCAACATGTTCCTCAGAGCTGAAAAATGTCCATCCTCACTTTCTTTGAAAATCGTTGGATTCCTGAGGACAAGTAGATTGCAGAAAATTATTATGCCTCCTCACCACATTTTTGGAACAAAGTTTCCTCTTTTTCTTTCCTAACAGGCCAACCTTCCCCCTCAAGTCAATTCTTTTCTTTCATTTTCCTGTTATCCCCAAGTCTGTTAGTTGACTGGGTTTTACTTACACACCAGGATGTCCTTCCTACTATGTTGTTCCTACCACTTCCTGGCTCTTGCGGTTCCTCAGCTCACCACTTTCTAGGAGCGGTTCCTAGACTCATTGTCCCGCTCCACCTGGGAAGGTCCCACAACTGCCGGGCCACTGTCTTTTTAAATTTCCCAGCATTCCCTGGGCTGTCCTTACATTATGGGATTTCGTAAGGAATTTTGAATTTCATCTGGGATAACTGACAGAGGTGGGTTTCATCTGGCTGCCCTCTGGTGGCAGAAGATCAGAGGAGGAGTGGAAGGAAAGCACAGGCTCATTTCCAAACCCTGTTCTTGGGATCAAGCTGGTAGTAAGGCATTCCCATCTCAATGTGTCCATCAGATCCTTTTCACATTTATTTGCCATTTCTCCCAAGAATCCTTGCCCACAGGAGAAGAAAGAAAGAAAGAAAGAAAGAAAGAAAGAAAGAAAGAAAGAAAGAAAGAAAGAAGGAAAAAAGAAAAGAAAAGAAAGAGGGTAAACATAAAACAGAATAAGAGAGAGAGAGAGAGAAAGAAAAAAGAAAGAAAGAAGTTGTATGAAAGGGTAAACCTAGAATAACAGAGTCTGCTCAAAAGCAGAAGACCCGATATCATTTCAAACAAATGGCTGTCCAGTCTCTTCTCAAAAGCCTCTAGCAATGGAGCACCCACAACTTCTGAAGGCAACTTCTGTTCCACTGGTTAATTTTCAACCTCCTGGTTGAGATGATGTGAGAAAACCAAACACAGAAAAAAAATGTTTGGGCAAATAGAATATATATAGGGACGTGGTGGCTCAGTGGGTTAGGACGCTGAGCTTGTCGATCAAATGGTCGGCAGTTTGGCGGGTCGAATCCCGAGTGCCGCGTAACAGATTGAGCGCCTGTTACTCGTCCCAGCTTCTGCCAACCTAGCAGTTTGAAAGCACGTAAAAATGCAAGTAGAAAAATAGGGACCACTGCGGTGGGAAGGTAACAGCGTTCCGTCCGCCTTTGGCATCTAGTCATGCCGGTCACATGACCACGGAGACGTCCTCGGACAAGCACCGGCTCTTCGGCTTTGAAACGGAGATGAGCACTGGCCCCTTGAGTCGGAAACGACTAGCACGCATGTGCGGGGGAACCTTTACCTTTATTTATATATATACATACATACGTACATACATACATACATACATACATATAAAAACGAGCATTTCCAGGAAAGTAGATTCAATGATGCTCAAATAAGGCAAGGGGGAGTTTGATAGAGGATCAGTGATTCACACTTAAAACAGCCCTTGAATGTGGAAAGGGCAGACTCAAAGTTAAGGTTTCAATGAGCTCATTCTGGCTTTCCACGCTCCTAAAGCACTTGAGTTAATACATTATTTGATTAATGCTTAGATCATCCCCTTTTCAATTAAAGTACGCCGTATTAATTTGGCAGGTTGCAAAGAATATTTGAAAAAGATTTTTCCCTGAGAGCTTCTATTTATTTAATTGGTATGGGATGGAGAAGAGAGACTCGGTTTGAGGTAGATATCTACTGCCCAACATTAAAATGTACCTAAATATAAAGATGTTTATATACCCGCATTTAAAAGGTAACAATTTGGCTGTCTTTAGTGCCAGGTAAGTCTTTATTAAAAGCTCATATCCCCGGGGGGAAAATACACAGGAATGCCATAATTAGAAATTAGACTTGGTATGATGTTTATTACATCCGAATAAATCCAAATTTTATTCTGAACTTGGATCCCAATGAAAGAGTACCTCTTTTTCATCAAAAATGTTGATGGGGGTGGAAAAGAAATGGTGACCTCCTCTGGTTTGGCCAAGTTGAAGTTGGGGGCAGCCACAGTTGTGCAGCATTGACAATACTATTTCTTTTTTTGCCTCACCGTGATGGAGTGTGGTCTGGATTCCCAGGTGGGAGGGATTCCTTCCCAGAGCCCAGCAGAGCTTGGAATGTCTGGTGGACAGGAGGAGGCTTAACACAGCCCCTCCCTAACAGTTCCCAGACTGTAGGTATAATTATCCAAATAGTTGCTCTACTGTGACAAGTTTGATATCAGGCCCAAGAAGGAAGAACAATGCGTAGACTTCTGAGTAGTTTCTTTACTGTTCTCTGCATACAGACAGAATCTTGTCAGACTAAAGCAAGTGTAGGTAGTCCTCAGTTTACAACAGTTCATTTAGTATCCGTTCGAAGTTACAACGGCACGGGAAAAAGTGACTTGTGACCGTTTTTCACACTTACGACCGTCGTGGAACCCCAGGGTCAAGTGATCGCCATTTGCAACTTTCCCAGCCTGCTTTCAACAAGCAAGGAAGCCAGGTTCGCCTCATGATTCCCTTAACAACCATCGCAAAAAAAAAAGTTGTAAAACTGGGAAGGCTTAAAACTGACTTAACAACCGCTTTTCTTAGGGTAGCGGAGTTGAGAGCTGAAGCGGCAGTGCTGCCAGAGCTCAGCCAGGGCTCCGGGATTGGCGTGCATGGCTCCAGCTGGCCATCGCGGTACAGAAATCCTGGTCCCAACTGAGGGGGCAAGTCGAGGTGTGCGTGTAGAGAGCAGGGATGAGTCCCCGAGGGCCCTAAAGGCTTACCCAGCTTTCTTTTTCGCACACCCAGATTCCAAACATCTCCTGCCCGATTGTACAGCCAGCCATTGAAGGCACATAGCTTGAAAGCAACGGTGGGTTTCTCTCCATAAGTCCCCGTGGATGCATCTCCGAGCATCTCCTTTCTCTGACTTTTTGGAGTTGTGATCCTCTTACTACCACCACCAGCACTACCACTTAGTAAGAAGCAAGAAGGCAGGTGGGAGGGTTGCCAAGCAGCAGGGGTTCCAACTTTTCAGAAGAACGAAGCAGTGTCTTCTCCGAGGTCGAACAAGCCACTGAAGCTCCAGATGGCTCTCCCGTCTTAGCAAGATTTTTCCTTGGTTGGCTTCAAGTTGACAACTCCTGCTGGTTGACAGAGTTTTGTCACGCAGGAGAAAGCTCTGATTACGTTTTTAAGCCTGGGGCTGATTGATCTGGGACAACTCTCCAGTCTGATTCAGAAGTTGGTGTGCCCACCTAAAACAGCGTGATCAGGGAGAGGGGAAAAAAAATAACTCAGCCCTCTTAGTGGCTGGGTTCACAAATCACGCTTCATCAAACTGGGAAAAGACCAAGCGGATACAGAATGCAGAATAACAGAGTTGAAAGGGGCCTTGGAGGTCTTCTAGTCTAACCCCACACACACACACACTCAAGCAGGAGACCCTATCCCATTTTTGACCAATGGTCATCCAGTCCCTTCTTAAACACTTCAGTGATGGAGCACTCACAATTTCCGAAGGCAAGTTGTTCCACTGGTCAATTGTCCTCACTGTTAAGGAATTTCTCCTTAGTTCAAGGTTGCGTCTCTCTTTGTTCAGTTTACATCCATTGCTTCTTGTCTTGCCTTCTGGGGCTTTGGAAAATAGTTTGACACACACCCCCTTCTTTGTGGCAGCCCCTTAAACATTGGAACGCTGCTATCATGTCACCCAGTTGTTTTTACTAGACTAGACATTCCTGCAACTATTCTTCATATGTTTTAGCCCCCCAATCATCTTTGTTGCTCTTCTCTGCACTCGGTGTTCGGGTGACTTGCTAACCTTCTCAAACTCTTTTGTTGAAAGGGAGAAACTGTGGCTGGGGTTAAATAGGGCTACTCAAGGCATGGTAAATGTTCACTTCGATCCCCCAAATAAAGAGATGGATGGGCTCTGGTGTACCCAAAATAAAACCCAGAACATTGTTACTCTTGATTTCAAGTGAGACAAAACACACATAAATCGAAAGACTGAGTTTATGGAATGAGTAAAGTGTGGTTAGTGGGTGACATCCTCTTGCTCCCCAGTTCATTTGGCCACTGCCAATGTTTATTCATTTTTATTTGCATCCTGCCTTTATTATGTTATAAATAACTCAAGATGAGAAACATATCCAACATACCTTCCTCCTCCTATTTTCCCCACAACAACAACCCTGTGAGGTGGGTTGGCCTGAGCAAGAGGGACTGACCCAAAGTCACCCAGCTGGCTTTCATGGCTAAGGCGGGACTAGAACTCACAGTCTCCTGGTGATTGGCCCAAAGTCACCCAGCTGGCTTTCATGGCTAAGGCGGGACTAGAACTCACAGTCTCCTGGTGATTGGCCCAAAGTCACCCAGCTGGCTTTCATGGCTAAGGCGGGACTAGAACTCACAGTCTCCTGGTGATTGGCCCAAAGTCACCCAGCTGGCTTTTATGGCTAAGGCGGGACTAGAACTCACAGTCTCCTGGTGATTGGCCCAAAGTCACCCAGCTGGCTTTTATGGCTAAGGCGGGACTAGAACTCACAGTCTCCAGCTTTCTAACTTTATAATTAAATTTATATGTCACCCATCACACCATCCAAAGCAATAAAACAAACCTCCTTGGCTTGCTTCCATTTGTCCCTACTCACTTACCCTCCCTCCCAAAGCACATGTCCATCCATATCTTTAATAACCCAGTGTTTTATTCCTTGGCTCAAATATGCATATTTTGATTAAAACCTACCAACCTGGATGGAACGGGTAATTCAAGAACTATTTTGCACATCCCTAATTGCGTGATTTTGACTTGGAACGTCTTGAAAGGTTTCACTTTTATATCTTTAGACATCATCTCCTTTTTTTGGGAGATGCATTATTCTTTCTGTTGATGTGAGTTACCTCCCACATCTTTCACTGTTAAAAATTGCGAAGAAAGGTAGCTCAAGATGGGTGAAACAGCTTCGCCATCCTCAAAGCGTTATGTAATTAGACAGTATGTGCTGAATAAATATATTTAATCTAGCCTGCTACACATGAGATTTCATGTGTTAAGCAGCCTAGCAAGGTTATTCTTGAGACCGCTTACAGCATAAAATGCAAAACTGTCATTGAAAATGCAGCAACATAAAATAAGCATTTTCAGCATTAACCACTCCAGGGAAAGTAGATACGTTTCAACAGAAGACTATTGTCTCTCATTGTAATTGTACCTGCTCTATTTTTATGAGCAATTTGTTTTTAAATCACTTGTAATTCCAAAATTTTAATCCATGAGCAAAGGGGGCTCATATTTATTTTCCCTAATGCCAAAGGCTCTTAACAATATGAAGGGCGCGGAAAACTGATTTTCGTTCTCCAGCCATCAGTTTCCGCATAATAGGTATGTAATTTGAGAAAATATAGATATTAAACTTTGTCTCAGTCACCTGATTAGATATCAAGGCTTCTTGGCAACTTTAATAATGTAATAGGAGAGATTGAAAAAGTATTTTAATGAGGGGTTATTCAAAGGCAAGCTCTCTCCAGAGGGAAATCCAGATTTATATTCTGGCATCTCCACCTCTCACTTCGATGATGATGATGATGATGATGATGATAATAATAATAATAGAAGAAGAAGAAGAAGAAGAAGAAGAAGAAGAAGAAGAAGAAGAAGAAGAAGAAGAAGAAGAAGAAGAAGAAGAAGAAGAAGTTGGAAGGGACCTTGGAGGTCTTCTAGTCCAACCCCCTGCTCAGGCAGGAAACCTTATACCATTTCAGACAAACGGCTGTCCAGTCTCTTCTTAAAAACTTCCAGTGTTGGAGCATTCACCACTTCTGGAGGCAGGTTGTTCCACTGGTTAATTGTTCTCACTGTCAGGAAGTTTCTCCTTAGTTCTAGGTTGCTTCTCTCTTTGATAAGTTTCCATCCGTTGCTTCTTGTCCTGCCTTCAGGTGCTCTGGAGAATAGCTTGACTCCCTCTTCTTTGGGGCAGCCCCTGAGATATTGGAACACTGCTATCATGTCACCCCTCACCCTTCTCTTCGTTAAACTACACATACCCAATTCCAATTTTCCTCACTGCTAGGAAGTTTCTCCTTAATTCCAGGTTGCTTCTCTCCTTGACTAGTTTCCATCCATTGCTTCTTGTCCTGCTTTCAGGTGCTTTGGAGAATAGCTTGACTCCCTCTTCTTTGGTGCAACCCCTGAGAAATTGGAGCACTGCTATCATGTCCCCCCTCGTCCTTCTCTTCATTAAATTAGACATACCCAATTCCAGCAGCCATTCCTTATATGTTTTAGCCTCCAGACCTCTAATCATCTTTGTTGCTCTTCTCTGTACTCTTTCTCTGATCTAATAATAAGTCTGATCCTCTTATTTTTCAAGGGTTGAATCATTGCCTTGACTCTTGGTTTTTTGTTTTTTTCAAAATTTTATTAGTTTATCCAAACACAAAAAGAAAAATGAAAGTAATGAGAAAGTAGGGGAGGAGAAAAGGAAGAGGAAAAAGTGTAGCGTAAAAGGGAAAAGAAAGAAAAAGCATTGACTTTCAACTCTTTAGCACAATAGAACAAGGCATCATCATCATCATAGTAATAATAATAATAAGGCATACAGCCTGAATATTTTACTTTTGCATGATATCAGTACTCCTCAACTTATGACCACAATTGAGCCCAAAATTTCAGGGTGCCAAACAAGACAGTTGTTAAGAGAATTTTGCCCCATTTTACGACCATTCTTGGAACAACTTGACTCCAGAAGTTGTAAATGCTCCAACATTGGAAATTTTTAAGAAGACATTGGACAATCATTTGAAATGGTGTAGGGTTTCCTGCCTGAGCAGGGGTTTGAACTAGAACACCTCCAAGGTCCCTATTCTGTTCTGTTCTGTTCTGTTCTATTCTATTCTATTCTCTGCTCTGCTCTGTATTCTATTCTATTCTATTCCATTCTATTCCATTCCATTCCATATTTTCTGTTCTATTCTATTCTATTCTATTCTATTCTATTCTATTCTATTCTATTCTATTCTATTCTATTCTATTCTATTCTATTCTCTGCTCTGCTCTGTATTCTATTCTATTCTATTGCATTCCATTCCATTCCATTCCATTCCATTCCATATTTTCTATTCTATTCTATTCTATTCTATTCTATTCTATTCTATTCTATTCTATTCTATTCTATTCTATTCTATTCTATTCTATTCTATTCTCTGCTCTGCTCTGTATTCTATTCTATTCTATTCCATTCCATTCCATTCCATTCCATTCCATATTTTCTATTCTATTCTATTCCATTCTATTCCATTCCATTCCATATTTTCTGTTCTATTCTATTCTATTCTATTCTATTCTATTCTATTCTATTCTATTCTATTCTATTCTATTCTATTCTATTCTATTCTATTCTATTCTATTCTCTGCTCTGCTCTGCTCTGTATTCTATTCTATTCTATTGCATTCCATTCCATTCCATTCCATTCCATTCCATATTTTCTATTCTATTCTATTCTATTCTATTCTATTCTATTCTATTCTATTCTATTCTATTCTATTCTCTGCTCTGCTCTGTATTCTATTCTATTCTATTCCATTCCATTCCATTCCATTCCATTCCATTCCATTCCATTCCATATTTTCTATTCTATTCTATTCCATTCTATTCCATTCCATTCCATATTTTCTGTTCTATTCTATTCTATTCTATTCTATTCTATTCTATTCTATTCTATTCTCTGCTCTGCTCTGCTCTGTATTCTATTCTATTCTATTGCATTCCATTCCATTCCATTCCATTCCATTCCATATTTTCTATTCTATTCTATTCTATTCTATTCTATTCTATTCTATTCTATTCTATTCTATTCTATTCTATTCTATTCTATTCTATTCTATTCTCTGCTCTGCTCTGTATTCTATTCTATTCTATTCCATTCCATTCCATTCCATTCCATTCCATTCCATTCCATTCCATTCCATATTTTCTATTCTATTCTATTCCATTCTATTCCATTCCATTCCATATTTTCTGTTCTATTCTATTCTATTCTATTCTATTCTATTCTATTCTATTCTATTCTATTCTATTCTATTCTATTCTATTCTATTCTATTCTATTCTATTCTATTCTCTGCTCTGCTCTGTATTCTATTCTATTCTATTCCATTCCATTCCATTCCATTCCATTCCATATTTTCTATTCTATTCTATTCCATTCTATTCTATTCTATTCTATTCTATTCTATTCTATTCTATTCTATTCTATTCTATTCTATTCTATTCTCTGCTCTGCTCTGTATTCTATTCTATTCTATTCCATTCCATTCCATTCCATTCCATTCCATATTTTCTATTCTATTCTATTCCATTCTATTCCATTCCATTCCATATTTTCTGTTCTGTTCTATTCTATTCTATTCTATTCTATTCTATTCTATTCTATTCTATTCTATTCTATTCTATTCTATTCTATTCTATTCTATTCTCTGCTCTGCTCTGTATTCTATTCTATTCTATTCCATTCCATTCCATTCCATTCCATTCCATTCCATTCCATTCCATTCCATTCCATATTTTCTATTCTATTCTATTCCATTCTATTCCATTCCATTCCATATTTTCTGTTCTATTCTATTCTATTCTATTCTATTCTATTCTATTCTATTCTATTCTATTCTATTCTATTCTATTCTATTCTATTCTATTCTATTCTATTCCCTATTCCTAGCGAGCCAACCCTAGCTGGGTCATCTTCTCTGGGCCTATAGTGGTGCATCTGTCCTCACAATGTCTTCTTCTGTGCTTCCTCCCCACAGGTATGACCATGGATGAAGTCCGCTTATACGAGAAGGAGACCCAGCAGGCCACCAATGATATTGTGGGCATCATGACGCCCACCATCTCCATCAGCGAAGTCCACCTGCCCCCCAGCACTCAGAGCGCCCCCTCCAGTGCCCCCTCCACACCACTCAGCGGAGAAGCCCCAGAGTTCCTCCATGTGCCCAAGGACCGCCAGCGGAAAAAATCTGCTCCAGAAATGCTCTCACTGCCCGTCCTGCGGGAACGTTCCAACCTGGAGTAACCACTGCCTCACGTTCAGAGTCCCCATCCTTGCAAAGGAGCTCCCTAGTTCATTTCCACGGAAGTGGGTCCGGCGTCCCTAATGTCCTTGTTTTGTTTTTGTTTTTTTGCTTTTTTAAAAAATGTTCTTTAATTCCACACTTTGCCTTGTAATCCAGCAAGGTAGCAGAGGGAACTCCAGTTGATGGAGTTCATGCATTGTTAAATTGTGTGGATGCCTTGGGAGAACTTGGAGGATCCCCAAATTTTGGGAGCATCTTTAAGCCTTCTGGTCTATTCCTAGCTCCTTCACTATTACATTCCTGGCCTTGTCTTTGCTACCTTGGACCAAAAGGGTTTCCGGGGTGGGGGGGAGCATACCTGGACCATTGCTTGGCCTTCTAGCCTACATAGCTCAACTAACATGAATTGGGGTCTCCTCCCTCTGTGTGTGTGTGTGGGGAAAACATTGGGCATTGCTCTGTTGCAGATGGAAAGCTGGTCAGCATAAATTCCATGCCAAAAGATCCACCCTGGAAATACATCTATGGTGAGGGGAGGCTAACTCCCCATTACATCACATGTTCTAGCCTCCTTGGAGCAAAGGCAATTGTTAAATTATGTCTGTGTGCCCCACATTTGGGTTATATCCACATCTAGAGGGAGTACAAATAATCCGGATGCTAAAAGCTGTGTTAAATTTACAGAGATGGCTCTGATTAAACCGTCTTTTAACAGTGGTACTTCAGAATAGCCCTCTTGCAGCACCAGCCCTGTGCAATTGTTTCATGAAGCAACCCAGAGGACTTCAATCGAAGTTCACAGCCTGGTTGCAAAAGAGATTGGGTGAGGCCTCTGGAAAGGATTCCCGGCCGCCTTGTGGAAGCCTACAGTTTGCAAGACAAGAGAAAACTGTCAGAGAAAAAGGGGATGTCAAAGGAAGATGGGCCGCCCCAACCATTGCTTCTTCAGTCTGGCTGTTTTGTGGGACCCAACGATTTACCTTTCCTCTGGCCCCATTGCAAAGCAAAGGTAAAAGGCATTTTTGCTTTTCTTTGCTAATTGCACACTGGCAAGCCATTTGGCTACATCAGGCATGTCAAACACAAGGCCCAGGGGATGGATCCAGCCCGCGAAGTGGTTTCATGCGGCCCGCGAAGCCATCCTGGAAACAGTGAGGGAACATCCCACACTGCTTGGCCCTGGCCCAGAGACCCTCCTTCTGCCAGAGACCCTCAGATCTGTCCCACTCCTGCCCAGGCCCCCATAGGCACCCTTGATGCGAACGATGTAGAGCTGGCCACACCCACCCAGTAGGCCACACCCACCCTGGCCATACCCACCCGGCCCCTTGAGGGCAACCACAATGCTGATGCGGCCCTCAATGAAATTTGAGTTTGACACCCCTGGGCTACATGCTTTCCTGCTGTTTCAAGCAGGCAAAAAAACCCCACCCTATGTTAAATTCTCTTTGCATGTTGATCAACTGCACGTTGGCATTAAGAGCCCTGTTGGTGCTGTGGTTAGAAGGCAGTATCACAGGCAAGCTCTGCCCACAGCATGGAGTTCAATTCTGATGGATCTCAAGGTTGACTCAGCCTTCCATCCTTCCAAGGTCAGTAAAATGAGGACCCAGATGGTTGGGGCCAATTTGACTCTGTAAACCACTTAAGGAGGGCTGTGAAGCGGTATATAAGTCTAAGTGATATTGCTGTCTGCCAATAACTGCTACAGGTAAAGAATTGCATCCAACATCTGAAACCCATTGACCAAGAGGGTGTAGTCCCAAAATGATTCAGAATGCAGTAAAAGCAGGATTCTCCCAGTTTTTCTGCAGCATGAACTCAAGTCATTCTTTGCTAACTACCAGTTCTCAGGTGGATCCTGAGAATCCCAACAGCCAGATCTTCAATTTAAGGTGTCTTAAATTTGTGGGATTCTCTTGGGTCTCTGGGAGACTTCTCCAATACCATACAGGCCTATAAATGCATCCTCTTGAGCAGAGGGTCTTCAAACATGGCCCTTTTATGACTTGTGGACCTCAACTCCCAGAATTCCTCAGCCAGCATGCCTGGCTGAGGAATTCTGGGAGTTGGAAGTCCACAAGTCATAAAATGACCAGGTTTGAAGACCCCTGCAACTTGAACCATCAGCTTTATTCCCATGACAGCTGATGGCCTCTTTATGGCTGGGGATCTTACAGCAAAGGTTCCTTCTGGAGGTCCATCCATGGGATCAAAGTATAATGCCTTGTGGCCAATTTTCCTACCATCACTAACTGCCCTTACTGGGAAAGGAACCTCTGCTAAGTGGGGTCACCAGTTCCCTGAATGCTGGCCTTTCTAGTCTTTGTACAAGCACAATTTGTATTTGCACTGTTGCGCAGGGACAGTCCTGCCTCCCCTTCCTCTGCTTAAGCATTGATTCCCTGTTTATGTTGGTGGGTTTGTGTCCTCTTCCTCTTCTCTCCCCTGTAAGCAAAGTTTGGAAGTTGTACCTTCAGTCCATCAAAATACAGACGGATTCTAGAGGCAAGCAGAACAATGAGACATCCAGACAAAAGTTTGCACAGTTGAATAATCCAACCGAGAAGCAAGAACATGGTGTCTGAAGTTGCTCTCCTGTAAGTTTCTGGATTCCACCATCCATCCAGGAGGAAAGCAAAGTTGAGGTAGATATGGAGTCTGCCTCTGCTACAGTATCTGTTGGAGGCATTGTGGGTTGTCCATACCTGATCCGTTGACCACCACATGGATGCTACACCGCCAACTCCCATCTCAAGCCCCTGACATGCAGATTTGGGAGAGTAACCATTCAATCCTTTCGAAACTGTGCACTTCCAAGTTTTGAAGAACCCACATATCGAGGCAGAAGAATCAGAGACTGTTCTTACAACCATCGGTAGCCTTTAGTCCAGGGGTAGGCAACCTTGGCTCTTTTATGACTCGTGGACTTCAACTCCCAGCATTCCTGAGCCAGCTATGCTGAGGGGAAAGAGAGAGGTTTCCAATTTGAGCCATGCTGGCTCAGGAATTCTGGGAGTTGAAGTCCACAAGTCATGAAAGGGCCGTAGTTCCCCCATGCTGGCTCAGAAATTCTGGGAGTTGAAGTCCACAAGTCATAAAAGAGCCAAAGTTGCCTACCCCTGCTCTAGTCCATAAAACGTGGCCAAGAACGAACTTGTATTTTCTCCCCAGAAGGAGAGAAGAGAAGCAGGAAGAAAAACCCTGTAAATATTTTTGTGAACTGTGTGGCAAGTGTTCTGTATGGTTCTGCTTTTATTTTATTTTTTTAACTGGGGTGATAAAGGCCGCTTCTGATGGAAAGTTGTCATGGGATTGTTGAATTGTTTTGAAACACTTATGGAGGGCACATGGCATTAGCAAACAACTGCTTGACTGATCTCTCTCTCTCTCTGTCTCTGTCTCTCTCTCTCTCTCTCTCTCTCTCTCCTTCATATACCACCGAGTCTCTACCTTCCCATTTATCTTCAGAGCGGGTATGTGTAGTTTAATGAAGAGAAGGGCGAGGGGTGACATGATAGTAGTGTTCCAATATCTCAGGGGCTGCCCCAAAGAAGAGGGAGTCAAGCTATTCTCCAAAGCACCTGAAGGCAGGAAAGAAGCAATAGATGGAAACTAATTTCTCCTTAATTTAGGGTTGCTTCTCTCCTTGATTAGAGAACTTAGAGAGAGAGAGAGATTAACTTTATTTTCATTTCAAATGTACACCAATCTCATACATTACAATGCAAGAGGAAGTCAAGCTATTTTCCAAAACACCCGAGGGCAGACAAGAAGCAACGGATGGAAACTAACCAAAGAGAGAAACAACCTAGAACTAAGGAGAAACTTCCTGACAGTTAGAACAATTAACCAGTGGAACAACCTGCCTCCAGAAGCGGTGAATGCTCCAACGCTGGAAGTTTTTAAGAAGGGACTGGACAACCATTTGTCCAAAATGGTATAGGGTTTCCTGCCTGAGCAGGGGATTGGAGTAGATGACCTCCAAGGTCCCTTCCAACATTATTATTATTGTTATTATTATTATTATTATTATTAATTCTCTAGAGCCATTATGTAGCTTTCTTTAGCTTTTTGCTTAGCCCAAGGTACAAGTCCAACATACGATGGGCAAACAGCTGATTATCACCTAGTACATTGGACGATGTGAGTGGGTCTCCTTGACAGTCCCTGGGAATGGCACGGCCAAATGGAGCTTCTGAATCTGGGCTTTCTTTAGGCTTCTAGGCAATTTTGACCTGAGTTCCCTGGGCCTCATTGTAACATCTAGAGCAGACCTGGGCATTTTATGGCTCATGGGCTACATCCAGCGGTAGTGGCCCTGCACAACACTCCCAGTTTCTCATGAAAATTAATTGCCCACCCCTGACCTTGACTAGCTGCTAATCCATTATTCCAGTGTGTCTCAACCTTAGGAACTTCAAAATATATTGACTTCAGTTCTCAGAATCCTACAGCCAGCAGGCTCCTGGAAGAATTCAGAATCCTGGACATTTAAGTCCTTTTATCTAAAACAAGGCTTTTCAACCAGTGGTACAGGTACCACCTGTGGTACATTGACACCTGGCAGGTGGTACACGACCATCCTAGAAAAGTGGTAGCGGGGGAGGGGAACGAGCTGAACCAGTGGCAGCACCGCACAAGCCTGAGCGAGAGAGGGCTGGAGCTGCAGGGCTGTCAGGGCTCAGCGGAAGTGCCAGGATCAGCGCTTCTTCGGGGCTGTCAGGGCTCAGCGGAAGTGCCGGGATCAGCGCCAGGCTCCAGGTGGAGCTTGGCGCTGATCCTGGCGCTTCTGCTGAGCCCAGAAGAAGCGCCGATCAGCTGGAAGGTTGCAGCATCTCCAGGGTCTGGTGATTTACATTCAGATGCTTGGCAACTGATTCATATTTATGATGGTCACAGTGGCCCAGGGTCATGTGAAGCAACCACCCAGCAGACGGGGGGGGGGGGGGGGGAATAAAAACCAAACACCCCCCACCCCACCCTCACTGCCAATCCTCAACAGAAATGCTCACAACAATGAAAACCTCGGACAGGAGGAAGAGCACCGCCGGGCGGGCAGGTAAGCGTCTTGCTCGGCTGTGGCTTGGGGGGCACTTTTTTCAGTGCCATTGTAACTTCGAACAGTCACTAAGTGAACTGTTGTAAGTCGAGGACTACCTGTACTTCATCATTTGGTCATCAAGTTTTTAACACTTTGCTAGGAGGAGGAGGAGGAGGAGGAGGAGGAGGAGGAGGAGGAGGAGGAGGAGGAGGAGGAGGAGGAGGAGGATGTTGCCATATCCTAAAAGTGGCACAATGGGTGAGAAGGTTGAAAAGCCCTGATCTAAAAGTTGCCAACTGGTTCTTGATGACTTCGGCAATTTGACTTTGGAATCTTGAAGGCAATTCAGCCCAAAGCTAACATCCTGGAAACACTTGGACCAAGAGTTCATGATGGTCACTGAAATGTAGGATTATATAAGGCTGATCAGTGAGAAAACAGATGTGAGAAAGACCTACAACATGTTTTTGCATGCAAAGGACAGAGGAACAACTTCTGCGAATCCTTAGAACAGGGGTCTTCAAACTTGGCCCTCTTACGACTTGTGGACTTCAACTCCCAGAATTCCTCAGCCAGCATGCCTGGCTGAGGAATTCTGGGAGTTGAAGTCCACAAGCAGTGGTCTTCAAACGTGGCCCTTTTATGACTTGTGGACTTCAACTCCCAGAATTCCTCAGCCAGCCTGGCTGAGGAATTCTGAAGTCTACAAGTCATAAAAGGGCCAAGTTTGAAGACCCCTGCCTTAGAGCTTTGCAGGCAAGCTCTGAGGTTTGTAGAACTATTAGTTTGTCTATGCTAGCTACTGAGGAGAAGAACGTATCTTCTCTAACGACGTAGGGTTTTTTTTTTAATTGGGGAATAAGAAATATAGTGATCGTGAGCTCCAGAGCACACACAGACATGCTCTTCAGACATTTTTCTAAGGGTAATTTTAATTAGGATTTAATAAAATGGGAATTTAATTTGTTAGTAGGAAGCCCATCCAGCATAGCATTGACCTTTAGCATCCACTTTATTTACAAAATTGCTTCCCGACTCCCCTGGGTCCTGTAGGCATTCACAGAAAATGAAAAGTGGGGGTATGTAATCTGATGCTTAATTTGAAATTTTGCCCATTATTCATTCGACACGCAGCCATTTTGGAGGCAGAGGGAAAATCACAAGCAACTGTGTTCCCAAACAAAAATGGGCTGGATTCCAGTGAGTGAGAATGTCATGTCTGTATGTTGATTCATACGGCCACCCATTAAGCAGATATGACTTTGAGCAGTGAACAATTAAAATTAACCATTTTCAGATGTGCCTTTTGTTTTATTAAGTTTTTACATTGCCCAGGTTTGCTATTAAATCCTTCCGAGGGCTGAGAGGATATCTGGCCCAAAATGTTAACTCTGAGGGGTTACCACAAGGAAGAATGGCTCCACTTATTCTCCAAAGCACCTGAAGGCAGGACAAAGAAGCAATGGATGGAAACTAATCAAGGAGAGAAGCAACCTGGAATTTCCTGACAGTGGAAACAATCAGTGGAACAGCTTTGCCTTCAGAAGTTGTGGGTGCTCCATCACTGGAGGTTTTCAAGAAGAGACTGGACAGCCATTTGTCTGGAATGGTATAGGCCAGGGGTAGGCAACCTTGGCTCTTTTATGACTCATGGACTTCAACTCCCAGAATTCCTGAGCCAGCATGGCTGGCTCAGGAATTCTGGGAGTTGAAGTCCATGAGTCATAAAAGAGCCGAGGTTGCCTACCCCTGGTATAGGCTCTCCTATTTGAACAGGGTTGGACTAGAAGACCTCTAAGGTCACCTCCAACTCTTTTATTCTGACTTTCATGCCTAAAACAGGACTAGAATTTATAGTCCCCCTGCTTCCAATCCATGCCTTTAACCATTACACCAAACTGGCCCTTCTCTTCAGCTTGAAGTCCTCCAAATATGCCGGATATAACAGCTCCCGAAACTCCAAGCTGGCATTGCCTTTGGTTGGGAATTTCAGAAATCCTAACTTCAACGCATCTGGGAAGTCCCAAGTCAGGAGACAGCTGATTTACATATTTTAAATTGGGAGAAGTTTGCACAGAAGATATTGGGAGTCAACGTGCTTTGTCTATTAGCAGATAGGACTAGACTCGACAGCTGCTAATAATAGCCTGGGATCTTTAGTTGCAGACAGAAAGGCAACCTTCACTATCACCCAGAGATAGTGAGAGTTGCGTTCCTGAGATCTTAGCTTGTGGCATGACAAACTGAGAGACGTGAAGCTACCACTGGAAGTTAGGTTGTAGAGCTCTAAGCTTGCTGAGATCTCTCTTCTTGTTCCTCATCCAGTTCTCCTATGTCATGTTCCTCTGGAGGACTACCTAAACCATGGAACGTAAGGTAGTGGGAGTTGGCATAGACAGGTGGCTTGTTAGGGTTTGAATGGGCCTGCTCCGGTTTGAGGGAGGCAAAGGGGTTAGCCCCACAGCTTATGATCTGGGTCTCCAGCTCCATCAAGATTCTGAGGGACTGTTTCAGCTCCTGTTCACTAAAAGAAGAAAGCAAGGAAAGGATTAGTTACTGGTTCGACAAACTAAAATGGCTCCAATTTCACTTGGAATTAGGCTGTAGCCTTACAGCACAATCCA
Organism: Vipera ursinii; assembly: GCF_947247035.1. NCBI lineage: Eukaryota > Metazoa > Chordata > Lepidosauria > Squamata > Viperidae > Vipera > Vipera ursinii. The sequence goes on from NC_139526.1 coordinate 10,073,830, forward strand.
AAGTCACCCCTGGTTGTTTCTTCACTAGTTATTACTCTGCAGTTGTTGTCGTTGATCTTCCGCCCACAATCCTGCAACCCAGAACATTATAATGCAGAAGGTCTAGGATCAACCTCTGGTGGGACGCAAACAACAACAACCATGGAGTAGATGAAAAGAAAGACCCGGTGCCCCACAGATTCCATGGTCGTCTGAGAAGACATCTCTTAGATCAGGAATGTCCAACCTGTGGACTTCAACTCCCAGAATTCCAGCTGGGCTGGGGATTTCTGGGAACTGAAGTCCACAAGTCTTAAAATTGCCAAGATTGGACACCCCTTCCTTAGATGAACCCTGTCCTCTGACCACTGGCTTCAGAAGCTCATGGATTCTGCAGCTGCTGCTTAAGCAAAGAAGAAGGCTGTCCCGCATTTCTCCCATGGTGGACCAAGGAATGAGTTTCTTCTGGTTGAATCATGGTGCAGATCCCAACGAATCAGGACCTGGAAGGAGAGTGTTACCTGTACATGGTGAATAAAGAAGGGATCTTGTAATCTCGTAGGAGCAGCAACGTGGGAAGCCAACTTGCCATCAGATCAGGGCAGGCATGAAACCCTGCGAAATGAGTGGAGACAAAGCATGGGCTTCTTCTGAAAAGCCCTCTAGGTGGATGAGCTAGGCTGGCTAAGAATTATGGGCACTGAAGTCCTCACACCTCAAGGATGCCATGTCAGGAAAAGTTTCTGTTTATGGTTTTTGGATTTAACTTGTATACTTCTTTTATGTTCACTTTGGTAACGGCTGGAGAAATCTGGGAGTTGAACTCCACCCATCTCAAACTTGCTAAGTTTGACAAATGGTGAAAGAGATTGTCACCACTTATATTAACCGAATAACAGAATTGGAAGGGACCTTGGAAGTCTTCTAGTCCAACCCTTTGCTCAAGCAGGAGGCCCTAAAGCATTTCAGACAAATCATTGTCCAATCTCTACTTAAAAACTTCCAGTGTTGGAGCACCTACAACTTCTGGAGGCAGGTAGTTCCTCTGGTTAATTGTTATCCCTGTCAGGAAATTTCTCCTTAGTTCCAGGTTGGTTCTCTCCTTGACTAGTTTCCATCCATTGCTTATTGTCTTGCCTTCTGGTGCTTTGGAAAATAGATTGACACCCCCCCTTCTTTGGGGCAGCCCCTCAAATACTGGAGCACTGCTATCATGTCACCCCTAGTCTTTCTTTTCATCAAACTAGACATATGCAATTCCTACAACCGTTCCTCATATGTTTTAGCCTTCAGTCCCCTAATCACCTTGGTTGTTCTTCTCTGTGCTTTTTCCAGAATCTCAACATCTTTTTTACAATATGGTGGCTGAGGAATTCTGGGAGCTGAAGTCCACAAGCCTTAAAGTTGTCAAGCTTGCAGACCCCTGGTCTAGACCATCTAAACATTGAAATGCAGCATCATTTATATTGGGGGAAAAAATCAGATACTGGACCAGTAGATGCCCTCAGCTTACAGCTGGTCACAATGTGATCGACAGTTTGAGGTGGGACCCCCCGCAGTCCCACTGAGGGGAAGATACTATGCCCCGTTTATACAGAGAATCCTGGCTACACTGGGAGAGGTGTAAATCTTACTCAGGATTGCCCATTACTGATGTGCTAGTTCAAAGCCTGGTGCCTTTTTAGTCAGATCATTTAGATGTCTTCCTATGTCTGGCCGTTCAGTGACCCATTTGGCTTTTTATCACCTGATTGGTTCTTTGACAGTTGGGACTTGAGACAAGGGCACAGCTGACCACTGAACTGGATTCTCCATACCTCTGAAATTCAGCTTGGTGACACAATAGGAAAAGATTTCTCCCTTTTGCCAGCGGAAAAGGCCAGCCTCGTAAGGTATGATGGAACATGAGGCTGGAATCTCTGCCTTGCCGACTTGGAAAGGCGATGAGAATTTCTGTCTGTTGCACATTTAAATCTCAGCCTGGCTCTGAAGGTGACAATGTCTGGAACACACCCAGGAGAAGAGCAAGAATCTAGCTGCTTGTACAGCTGGTAGCACAGCCTTGCACATTACAGCTGCCGAACGTGACCAATGGTGAGCTCCGAACTCTGAGTTGTTGTTGTAATTTTTTTTTAAGTTTTATTGATTTTTTACAACAACAATCCAAACTCTGGGTTTAAATACAGCTAGGCTAGGCAGATAGGAAACCTGGAGCCAGTTTGCTAAAGCTTCTCCGGCATTCTGGAAGTTTGAGGGATGCGACAAGGCAGTTGTATATTTAGAAAAGCGTTCTGCTGCCTGGAGGGCTTCATAGCGATGGAATGTTACTGAAAGAGATGATCAAAAGTACACCTCGTTCCTGGAAAGAAACCTCCCTGCTACACCAGAGAATTCAAGAGAGACATTCTGCAGAATGACTAAATAGCTGAAATTGACCAGGTTGTCTTTCAGGCTTTGGGAAAGCATCTTCGCAATGGCTTCCGATGGACAGGCTGATCAAGGAAGAGACTCAAAGAGCAGGTCAACACCAGCCTTGAGAAACCAATGCTCTGAAACAGCAAAAGAGGGAGCCGTTCAGGTCAGTTTGTCTGTCAACCTTATATAGCCTGAGTTCAAATCTGTCTTTTGGACCCCTGACCATGTGGGCATTTGTATCCTATTAGAATTTCATTATAATATAAAGAGGAGTATGTCAAAGAACACAAGGCAGACCCAGAAGAAGATGGAGAGACAACCGCAATGACATAGTCCAACAACATCAATTAACAGTGGTTAAGGGACGTGGTGGCTCAGTGGGTTAGGACACTGAGCTTGTCGATCAGAAGGTCGGCAGTTTGGCGGGTCGAATCCCGAGTGCCACGTAACAGAGTGAGCGCCTGTTACTCGTCCCAGCTTCTGCCAACCTAGCAGTTCGAAAGCACGTAAAAATGCAAGTAGAAAAATAGGGACCACTACGGTAGGAAGGTAACAGCGTTCCATGCACCTTTGGCATCTAGTCATGCCGGCCACATGACCACGGAGACGTCTTCGGACAAGCGCTGGCTCTTCGGCTTTGAAACGGAGATGAGCACCAGCCCCTAGAGTTGGAAACGACTAGCACACATGTGCGGGGGAACCTTTACCTTTACCTTTAACACCTCCAAAAGCCAGAACTTCATATCTCCCTCAACACTCAAAGAGAAGGAGGAGGAGGAAGAGGAGGAGGAGGAGTTGTGGGAATGGAACCTTCCCCCATACTCATTGTGAACCTTATCAGAGCCTCTTCTCTCACACAGGCAACCCACAACTCTACAAGGCATTAAGGTCCCCCAGTCTCAGCATCTGTTCCTTGCACACCATCTCCCCTTGCTATTGTCCTGTAGAAACTGTCATTCAGAGGTGTGGAGTTTCCATAAAGCCAACTTGGCCACACCAATCTAGTTGAAAGAAAAGAAGGACAAGGAGTGACATGATAGCAGTCTTCCAATATCTCAGGGGCTGCCACAAAGAAATGGGAGTCAAGCTATTCTCCAAAGCCCCTGAAGGCAGGACAAGAAGCAACGGATGGAAACTAACTGAAGAGAGAAGCAACCTAGAACTAAGAAGGAATTTCCTGACAGTGAGAACAATTAACCAGTGGAACAACTTGCCTCCAGAAGTTGTGAGTGCTCCATGATTGGAAGTTTTTTAAAACAGTCTGGACTGCCACTTGTCCAGAATGGTATAGGATCTTCTGTTTGAGCAGGGGATTGGACTAGAAGACCTCCAAGGTCCCTTCCAACTCTGTCATTCTGTTTTATCATGCTTTTCCAAGAGGTTTAGGTGAGAGACAAATCTTAGAAGAAATAAGCCAGCTGTCCCATCTCTTTGCTCCTAATGGATGGAAAGAGATTAGAACAAGAATCATATCTCTAGATGTGCCCACCTACTCTCCATTCATTCATATAGTTAACTATCTCAAATGCCTGTTTCTGGGCAATTATGATTATCCTCAACTAGGATAGCCATTGTAACTGAGGATGTAAAGGATTGCAACTCAACACATTTGTGATGCAAACTTCCTGAACCAGTCCCCCTCCAAAAAATCTATTGTGCTTTAACCATGGACATCCGTAAGGGAAAGGGGAAGTGATGACATGCAACTTTTGATATCGTCACCTAAGCTGTGGTTGCACATGGTAACATTATGGCTTCTATCAGACATCCCTGAGCAATTCTACCTGATGCATAGGTCTTTATTTGCAAAGGACTACAAAAGTTGAAATACCCCTTGTCAACGCTGCTAACATAGGATGTTCTTGCTTTGACAACAGATGGAAATGCAGCCATTTTCCTCTATTGCTTTTAGAGTTAGTCGATGCTGGGAGGAGGAATGTGGATGAGTGTCCAGCTAGTCATAGCAATAATAACTCAGCCGTGGGAACCCAAGGTCATTGGGCCCAGAGTTGATAGAGTTTTGGCAGGCTGGAGAGCTGGGTAGAAAGCCCGTACTTCAAGCTAATTGGGGAATGTGATTTATGGCTGTTTATTGGAGGAAGGAATTGTGCTTTGATACTTTGTATCCAGAGAAGGGGACTTTAGTTTTTGGTTTCAACCATGTAGTACCGATACTTTGCTTCTCGAATAAAAGATGCTTTAAGGTAAACAATGCCTCAAAGTTCTTTTGAAGAGTTTCATCTGTCGGAACCATGACACCCCATCTTGCAGAGCACTAAGGATGGAAGAGCAACTCTACAGGTAGCCTCCCTAGCCAACCAACCTACCAACCAACCAACCACACTTCGTGGACCAGAGTCTGGCTGAAGAGCTGGGAAGTAACCAGGAACTTCTGTGTGAGAAGGACTATACACAACCCCAGTTGCTTGAAACAACTGAGTGCTGCCTTCAAGTGCTTCATACCACCTTGAGGTACCACCTTGAGTAGTTAGTGACTACTCTGTTAGCAAGCTGATTAGCCTCATCCGTATTTCAGAGATTGATAGCATCCCTCTTAATCCTGACCCTTTGGGCCTTAATTCCACAGCACTGATAGGCAGCAAACAGCTGATTGGCAACAGCCCAACCTCCAATAAGGCAGAGGGACCAAATTTCTCCCTCCCTCCCAAGTTGAGTTGAGGTCCACCAGTTATTCTGCTGAGACATTCTGGAATCAGGAGCTCCTCTGGGTGAGAGCACCTGTTGCATATCTCACATTATTGGCTGGGACCAAGGATCTCTTATGGCAAAAGGCTCAAAGGCCACCTTAGTGGAAATGTTGCTGACAAGCCGCATCTCCTTCTAGGTGTCTACAAGTGCAAAAATCGGAGGCATCACAGCAAGCTTGTGAGAACTTCCAGACTGCTGGGTGGCTAAATATATCTGCAAGCTTAGCTTACTTTGGAAAGGGAATCAAACCAATTAACAGGTGATACTGCTGAGAAGGACTACAAATCCCAGTAAGCGTATTGCTTAGGTTTGCACCTTCTGGTAAGCCATGGCTTGCTCCATCCCAAATAGCTGACTAAGCTGCGACTGGCCTGGTTCATATACTGTACTAAGCGCAAATCAAACAAAGCTCATAATAAGATTTTGGGGGAATGTGTGAACGTAGCTAATATATCTTTCAATTGCTGGATTCCCAGACTGTTCAAGTATCATTCTGTCCCCCAGGCAGGTTGATCAATGCTTGGCAGATGAAGCCTGCACACGGAACACATCCTGCCCTTTAAGAGCTGGGCTTTCATCAAAAGTAAGCTATCCACTTCTGGGTAGTTTTCCCTTTTCCATTGAGGTTTTTAGGGAAGAAAAACCTCAGCATGCCTGGCTGAGGAATTCTGGGAGTTGAAGTCCACAAGTCACAAAAGGGCCAAGTTTGAAGACCCCTGGGGTAGACTCTTGTGAAGCTCCAATGGCCGAGATGCCCACAGTCAGGTGCTTGGCAATACAGCTGCATTTACGCCATTTGGAGCAACCTGCAGTCACACGACATTTTACGATGGCTTTACCAAAAACTGACATTTATTTCTGGTTTAGCCAAACAACAAAAAACAACAAGCCATTGGTTTTGGTTAATGGCCTCAGCATTCACTTAATGATGGGGAAAAAAAGATCCTGAAATCACATCAGTCACATGTGACCTGTTTTACAATCATCACAACTTATGACCATGATGGAAAGACTCCATTATACTCATCAATTACCCATAGACTCCTCCTGATTCCGTGTTTCTCAACCTTGGCAATCCTTCATGGCTGGCTGTGGAATTGTGGGAGTTGGTCCACACATCTTAAAAGTTGCCAAGGTCGAGAAACACTGCCATAGATTAACACAGCTCTCTTTCTACGATGCATTTCAGACTGGAGAGGATCAAAACATGTACTTGAGCAGTTTCTGCAGAAGAGCAGGCAAAGCCAGGGGGTAGGGTTAAGTATGTCATCAGCCTAGAATCATCATGTTGTATAATGGACTGGTTGGCACCAAGTTTAGCACTGAACTTTAGTTGAGCAGATTCTTGTGCATAGGCTTGAGCAATAAATCTCACGAACTGCAACTTAACGTACGATCCTGATCCTTTGAATTGGACCGTTTCCAGCCTTCCCAGCGAGGACGGCAAACGGCAGCCAAAGGCAGCAACGGGTGAAAATTGTTCTTTTCCCATTGAGCTGGGTGTAGACAAACCCTTTCCAAGGCAACATTGTTCTAACCTGCAGTGACTTAAACCCAGTGCTTTTTTTGTAAAAGAAAAAGGTGACGGAACTCACACACGTCATACAACCCGCCTTGCCTACCCTACAAGGTTCCATCCAAAAAAGGTGCCGGAACTCCGTTCTGAGCGTTCTATGAGGAAAAAAAAAGCCCTGCTTAAACCTGTCTGTCTGCTGGAATTCTTCTCCCACAGATAAGCTACTAATCTCTTCTGGAATCCCATTGCTCATAGCTCATAGCTCAGACACTGGTTTAGAACTGATCTGAATGGCAGGACGGGGTTTGTCTTGAGCCCTCCTCCTTTTTTCTTGGGCTCACAAGAATCAGGGGCCAGTTTGAGACAGACACACATACCGAGGCAGATTTTATAAGATTACTGACAGACCTGGATTTCCTCAATAAACAGAAGTCCTATTGGAATTAATATGCGCCCGGTGTGAATTTTAATCTCGTCTTTCAATTGGATTCATTTGTAAGGTTAGAAGGAAAGGGTGGGCCAGGATGTGGTCAAAGAAGTCAAGATGGCAGTTGGGGACGGTGCAATCAAAACTCATGACTTTTTCTTTTCTTTTGTTACAAGTATTACGGTCAGTGTTTCTCAACTTTGGCAACTTTAAGACGTGTGGACTTCAACTCCCAGAAGCTGGCTGGGGGATTCTGGGAGTTGAGATCCACACGTCTGGGAGTTGGTCCACCAATCTGGAAGGGGAGGAAGACACTTGTTTTGAGTAGAAAGCAAAGAGTGGGTCCCCGACACCATACAATAGAACTCGAAGAGCAGCAAATTTAGGAACGAAAATTAGCAGCGGTGTTTGGCTGGATGCCTGATGAATCAATCCACCTGGCATACGATGTTGAAGCATAATGACGCCTGTCAGGTTTCAAGACCGTACTAAGCCAGCTTTAAAAAAGCAGCCAGTTAAAACAAGATGAATGAATTGCCCCAAAACAGCTGCCTTATGTTTTCAAATTTTCTGGGTCATTGCTTTGCTGGACCTCAACTTTGTGCTTCCTATTGGTGTAGGGGTCTACAGGATCTGAAGCTTTGCCCAAGCCAGCTTTTCCCATCATGTTGTCCTCTGACTGTGCTGAGCTCTTGGGCCTCCCAGGCTCTAGGTTAACATGACATTGCATTGAATCTCATGGTGCTAGATCAGGGGTTCCCAACCCACGGTCCGTGGACCAGAACCGGGCCACAGCATGCCAGCAACCGGTCCACACAAACAAGCTAAGTCCCATCTGTGGGATGCAGGCAGCACACAAAACCACGCACTCTTCTGTCCATGGAAAAACCTCTCTCCACGGAACCGGTCCCTGGTGCTCAAAAGGTTGGGGACCTCTGCTTTACAAGCATGGCTATTGTAACTATTGGCTGCATTTGCCCTTAACACTAAGCTAGCAATTTAAGGATGGGTTAATGCCCTGGCATTGCCTAGTTCAGGGGTCCCCTGGTCTGCACAGACAAGCAAAGCCCCATCTGTGAAATGCAGGCAGCACACAAAACCACGCAGTCTCCGGTCCACGGAAAAACCTTTCTCCATGGAACCAGTCCCTAGTGTCCAAACGTTTGGGGACCTCTGTGCTAGACAATCCAGGAACACAAGAAGAATGCACTAAACCTTCCTACCTGCATGGAAGGCAACCACGAGGTCTGGTCGAGCTGCTTGCTGAGTTTCCACCTGTGATTCCCAGAAGTGGTGATAAAGGTCCTTGTAGCTGCTGAGGTAGACCCTTTGCCGGGGTCCAAAGGCCACCAGTGGAGGTCTCATGATGGGTCCATCTACTACATCCACCCCCACCATGACCACCTCTATGCCTTGATGCTTTGGAAACATCTGGGATAGCTCGTCATAATCTGTCACCCGGGCGTTGAGAGTCTCGACATGAGAAGCTCCAATCACATGCACTGTGATTGGTTTGGCATAAGGATCCAGATGGACCATGCTCAGCCCGAGGCCAACGGTGACTGGCCTGGAGACAAAGTCTGTGGTCACCCTCTTGATTGACTCAGTCAACTCTATCTCATTGGGCTTTGGTTTGCCCGCATTGGCCCAGAGGGTGCTCATGTAATGTCCGGCTTTGATAGCGCTAAGCTTTTCATCCAGATGTTCCTGCATCAAGAACCAGTCTTCCCAACCTTGTAGGTCCCGGATACTTTTTGTCCATGCACTTGTGTGGAAAGGGATGTCACCTACGGGGAGATAATGAGGATTTAGAAGAATCTTACACTCCTAGAACTGAAAAAGGCCAATGAGACCATTACATTCAACCTCTAAAATCAGTGCATAGATCAGAGGTCTTCAAACTTGGCCCTTTTATGACTTGTGGACTTCAACTCCCAGAATTCCTCAGCCAGCATGCCTGGCTGAGGAATTCTGGGAGTTGAAGTCCACAAGTCATAAAAGGGCCAAGTTTGAAGACCCCTGGCACAGAGCATCTGTAGGAAGGCAACCACATGATGTGAAGGCCTGGCTAGAACTTCAACCACATAGTTATGGCCACCACCTTTACTTCCCCACTATCTAGAGCTTCTGGTGTGGATCATTTCTAATGGAGGAGGCATTCAAATAGATCACATCCAAGGGTAAGCTGTTCCTCTAATTGATTTTTCTCATTGTCAGGAAATTTCTCCTTTGTTCTACATTGGCTCTCTCTTTAATGATCTTCCATCCGTTGCTTCTTGTCCTGTCTTCAGGGGCCTTGGAGAATAGGTTGATCCCACCTTCTTCATGGCAGCCCTTTAGTTATTGGAACACTGTCATCATGTCACTCCTAGTCCTTCTCTGTTAGACCAGACATACCTAGTTCCCTCAATCGTTCATCTTCTGGTTTAGACTCCAGGCCCTTAATCATTTTTGTTACTCTTCTCTGCACTCTTTCTAGGGTTTCAACATCTTTGTTGAAAGATGGGCGCCATTGTGCCCACAGTAAAAATGGGCACCATTGTGCCCACAGTAAAAAAAATGACAAGAAAGATGATCTTATTTTTTTTGTGGTGACCAGAACTAGATGCAATATTCCAAGTGTGGAAGTTTTCAAGAAGAGACTGGACAGCAATTTGTCCAGAATGCTTGAGCATGGAGTTGGACTAGAAGACCTCCAAGGTCCCTTCCAGCCCTATTATTCAATGCTATATGAAACATTCCTGACTAACACATTAACCCCTTGTGTGTCTAACCTTCATTTTTTAACTAAACCACAATCGGTTGGATTTGCACAATCCACTAAAATGGGATCCAACCCTATTCTCTGTGGGTGCTCCGGCATTATGGAACCAACTGCCGGTTGAGCTCCGGACGGCATCGGACCTTCGATCCTTCCGTCGCGGGTTGAAGACCCATTTATTTGAATTAGCTGGTCTGGCCTGATAGGGGTATATGGGTTTTTTATTGGTTTTTATTATTTTATCATTCTTGTATTTTAATTGGGCATTGGTTTAATTTTCTTTTAATTTTGTACTGTTATTTATATATGCCCTGTGAACCGCCCTGAGTCCCTTAGGGAGAAGGGCGGTATAGAAATCTCAATAATAATACTAATAATAATATTATTCTACTGTATATCCTCTGTTCTAAACCTCCACAGGCTACCTGTGAACACAAGCCATTCTGTAAGTCGGTCAAGGGCTGCCAGATTCAGTTTCTTGCAGAATTTTTTGTGGCTGGGCCAGTTCAACCGTTGGCACTCGGAGCCACAATAGTAGACATTCTGACATCTAGAAACAAAAGGACAACAATTGATCAGTCCTAGATTTGTGAGTTAAGGGGTCTTTGGTGCTCTCTGAGCCAGCTTCTTTCCTTCCAGATGTTTCGTTACTCAAACATGGTAACATCATCATTGTAGTAGACTACACTGTGACTACTACACCGATGATGTTACCTAGTTTGGGTAATGAAACATCCGCAAGGACACAAGCAAACTCAGAGAACACCAAGAATCCCTCAGTCCTCTCCTCCTCCTCGTCCCTTCTCTTCCACTCTACAAAGCCCACTCCCTTCTAGCACTGATGATGTTACCTAGTTTGGTAATGAAACGTCGGCGAGAAAACAACCAAGCTCAGAGAGCACCCAGGACCCTACAGTCCTCCCCTCCTCCTCCTCCTTTCCCTTCTAGCACTGATGATGTTACCTAGGTTGGTAATGAAAGGTCTGTGAGAAAACCACCAAGCTCAGAGAGCACCAAGGACTCCTCAAGTCAACCCTGAGCTACAAATATTCCCCTTTATTAGTATTTCTAAGTTAGGTGCATTATTTGACTTCCAGTGACCTAAGTAGTCATGAACATGTGCAATTGTGGTTTCCCAGTCTTCCAAGGACATGTCGTTATCTCTTTGATTCTACCCATCTCTTTTGTCCATTGCCTTTCTTCTACTTTCTTTAATCTCAGCAGGAGTTTTATGGGGGTCTCCACATGATTTGCGTCTAGTATCTGTGAGTTTTTGCTTGCTGGTCCAAAGTTGTCGTCAAATTACAGAGGATACCCCAAAGAATACATCAAGCTACATAAAGTCTACCTGCTCCATTGATTTTTTTTTAAAAAAAACTACAGGTAATCCTTGAAGTCACTGCTAAGCAAGAGGGCTGTTGCTCCATTGTCAATGTCAAATCACGTCCTTTGTAAGATGAAAGCAGGAATCTCCAAGCAGGAACGTGCGACAAACAAAAGGCTTTACTCAGCTCAAAAGCACAAAAGCAAAGTCAGCGCTGGGAGTGAATTGCTCCCAGTGCTTACATAAACCACCCGGAGGCAGGACCCCGCCCCCAGGTCACAAACCAGCATCTGCCCTCAACCCTTTATAATCCCTCCTCCCCCTTTGCAATATCTTTTGCAAAACAGCTCACGCTTCTCCATACCACCCTCCACCCTCCATGCGTCCTACAAGCCTCCCCCCCACACCATGTCCCACAGTCAGCTGCAAACCAGGTAACCTGGTCAGGCAAGTCCCACTCTTAAGCCCGGACGACCGGCCATGGGAGTCAAGCTGCCAGCTGGGAGGCGGTGAGGCCGGCAGAGAACCCGCGGCGACCGGCGGCATCAGTGGCGCTGGGCACGGAGGCGGCACTGTGGGAAATGGCCCAGTAATGCCCTTCAACGTTTCCAGGGTCCCGGCGAGGCTCGCAGCAGCCAGCTGACAGGCAGAGGGACCGGCATGCAGCGACCAGCTGATAGGCAGCTGGGTTGGCGGACGGCTTGCGGTGGCCCGCTGCAGTGGCGGATGGACAGGAGGCTAGGGAGGGGAGCCATCGCGGGACTCTTCCTGCCCCCCTTGCTGTATGTCGCGCCCCCAGGGCTCGACAGTCAACTTCTTTGCCAACTTCTTTGTTAAGCGAATCACTGCAGTTGTTAAGTCAGTCAGGCAGTTGTTAAGTGAATCTGGCTTCCCCCATTGACTTTGCTTGTCAGAAGCCAGCTGGGAAGGTTACAAATGATGATCACTTGATGCTAGGACAGTGATGGCGAACCTTTTAGAGACCGAGTGCCCAAACTGCAGCCCAAACCCCACTTATGTATTGTCGGGTGCTGGGTGGGTGTGGCCCATTGGGTGTGGCCCGTTGGGTAGGCGTGGTCCATTGGGTGGGCGCAGCCCATTGGGTGGGCATGGCCCATTGGGTAGGCGTGGCCCATTGGGTGGGCGTGGCTGCGGTGGTAACGGCAGAGTGGGTGGGACTAAAAAGTTCAATCAATCAATTCCAACTTTGCGAGATCTTTTTTTTTCCCCCGCAAGAAGTTGAAATTGATTGATTGATTGAACTTTTTCTCTTTTTTTTTGCCCACGGCGGCCGAGGCCTAAAGCGAAAAGGTTTTATAAAACTCAGCTGAAAGGCTAGGACTGGGGTGATGGCGTGCGTGCCTGCAGAGAGGGCTCTGTGTGCCACTTGTGGCACCTGTGCCATAGGTTCGCCACCACGGCACTAGGACAATGCAACCGTCATAAACCCAAAACGGTCCGAAGTCACTTTTTTCCAGTGCTGTTGTAACTTTGAACGGTCACTAAATGAAACGTTGTGAGTCAAGGAATACTTGTATTTTCAAAAGTTCTACTTTGGGACACAAGGGAACCATCACAAAGAGTGCCGCCGAACTTTACCAACAGGTGTTTTCTGCTTGCTGAGACATCGACTGAGACAAACCTTCCGAGAGAGGAAGATGTCATTTCCAACCACATCTTGAGCCAGGGACCACCAAGGCTGTCGGCCTACCGCCTTCTTTTCTAAGACCTCTTGGTTTTTAGCAGAAAGACACAGTTGCTTAGCAATAGACACACGAGGCTTGGAATACGCTTCTCGCATTTATTTTGGCTACGGTTTATTATTCTGAGTACCCGTTCTGTGTCGACCCTCTCAATCAGGCCAATTGCACTCCCAAAATTTAATCCTCATCACTAATTGCAAAAAAAAGGGGGTGGAGGGGGCACAGTTACATGTTGGATCATGTTAGATTGCTGAATTGATTAATGCTTAGGCATCTGGTATAAACAAACCCAAACTACTTCACAGGGTTGTTGTGGGGAAAACTGGAGGTACCATGCAGGTGGTCTTGAAGTCCTGGGAAAAAGTCAGGACATCAGCCTAACAGGTGGGTTGAACGCCTTCGCTGGAGCCCTAACATCTCAATATTAAAAGAAGTCCCTGCAGATTTTGCTCTGCTAGTCGCTACTGACTCTAGGGGGCGCTGCTCATCTCCGTTTCAAGGCCATGGAGCCAGCGCTGTCCAAAGATGTTTCTACGGTCATGTGGCCAGGATGATGTCATGGAGCGCTGGTACCTTCCCACCGAAATGGTACCTATTTATCTACTTGCATTTGCAGGCTTTCGAACTGCTAGGTTGGCAGGAGCTGGGGCGAGGACGGAAGCTCACCCCATCAACATGGCGCTCGGGTTTCAAACCTCAGCTGCCGGCTTTTCAGCCAGCAAGTCCAGCATCTTAACCGCTGAGCTGCCGCACCACCCTTATCGCATCTCGGTAGCAAGGTCTAAAATCCAAACTTGCATTCTTCGCTTCTTTCAGAGCACTTGCTGCCATTTTGCACGTTCAATTTATTTAATGATTCTGCTGCCTTAGAAAGCTTTCTAAAGCATATACGTGTGGGGGAGTCTGTAACAATCGAAAAAGATTGTTGCCCTCAAGTTTGACGACTTACCTTTTGCAACGGCGTAGGCTTCTGGGATCAGGTAGTGAATCGGGAAGCTTCTTGCACTCGACGCAAAATTTGAACGTGTCTTCCATTTTCTGAAACATCTCGAAGTAGGATCGGATGCCAAACTCCGTGCAGAGGGTCTTGCCCTCCAGCGCGGATCTAGAAGGAAGCAGGCCATGCCAAAGAAATGCCAAGGAAGAAACCATCCTACTTCAAGCCAGAGGACCATTCCCAAGGTCCCAGAATACCTGTGCCTCGAAGAAGGAAGGGGTCAATTCCAAGAGACCTCCAGAGATTGTGTGTCAAATGTCAAGAAATCAGAAAATCCAGGCAGTTCAAATGAGTGTAAAGATTTATTGTAGGCTAAAGCTCTCTACGAGAATCTGAACCTGTATGGTCAAAGAAAATTGGTGGTAGATAAGAGTCAACGGAATTCAAGGTGAGCTGGACTCAGATCTCTTGTGGGCATGAAGGGACTCAAGACTGATGACGTGTTTGACTCCTCCCTCAAGCTCAGCCTGGTCATCCCCTACATTGTTTAAAGGTGTTGCTTCTGACACAATTGATTAGAAAAAATCCATGACTGGCCAATAATCATACTAATTTATACAAATGAAGTTAAATCAAATGTCATTTTTGTCTTGCCCTTGCTAGCTTTTTCTGTAGATTTGACCTCTGTAAGATATTGAAAAGATGAAGTACAGACTGGAGAAATATGTGTGCTTTGGGCCAAGGCATAATGTAGCTCACTTGGTTTTTCCAATAGATGTGCTACATGCATACCCAGCCACTGAGGTCTTTAAACCTTAATAAAAGGTCTTTAAACCTTTGTCAACATATGGTACAAATCGGATCAATGGTTCTGTAAATGCAGTAATGCAGGCAAACTCTGCCCATAGCCTGGAGTTCGATCCTGACTGGTTCAAGGTTGACTCAGCCTTCCATCCTTCCGAGGTCAGTAAAATGAGGACCCAGATTGTTGGGGGCAAGATGCAAATAAGGCTTCTACATTGTAAACCGCCCAGAGAGTGGTGTAAATCACTATTGGGGGGAGGGGTTATATAAGTATAAATGCTATTGCTACATATTATGCAATTATTTTATAATCACGCCTGGATTTGGTAAAATGGAGGAGCCCAGCTACCTCTGGTCTTGGTGTACCCCTGAAAGATTTGACAAGTCAACCTGTCCTTTGACTTCCTTTGGTCAGTTTGTCTAGAGCAGTGTTTCCCAACCTTAGCCATTTTAAGATGTGTGGACTTCAACTCCCAGAATGTCCCAGCCGGCACTGGGAATTGAAGTCCACACATCTAAAAATGGCTAAGGTTGGGAAACGCAGGTGTAGAGAATAAACAAGGTGACCTTGACGTATAAGATGTATAAGAACCATTTCCAGGCAAAAGGGGTTAAAACATTTTTAAAGTCCAGAACAGGGAGATAACATTTGGAAGTGAATCAGGGAAACAGCTCCTTCATTCACTGAAGTATAAGAAGAAGGAGAAGGTCCAGCACAATGAGATCTGGAAGATTATCTTATAACCAGTCACAATAAAAGTAATTTCAGCCTTCCGGCGGAGCTGATCACCTGGCCAGGTCTGGTCTACCCAATGGAGCTGATGGTTTAGTAGCAAGCTCAAACATTGGCCATTTTAGACCTTTGGTGTCCAACCAGCCTTGCCCACACCAATCTTTCCCTCATTCTGTTGACTAATTCAACTCACCTATAATCATCATAATTCTTCATGTTGAGTTTCTGAAGGATAACTTGGGACAACCCAGGAACGTTACTCTCCATCGCTTGGAAACCCAGCGAATCCATTTTCGCCCCAGCGAAATGTCCACTTTTGGAAGTCTTTTTTTTGCTCCGGTGCGACATCTTTAGCAGACGTGGGAAGGTCTAGACTGGAATCCACCTATTGAGAGGAGAAGTAGCCAATGTCATCTCCAACCTCCTTAAGAGGTGGTAGGTCTTACATGAGGCCAGGGGTTCCCAACCCGGGGTGTGAGATGATATTCCAGGGGGGTGTAAAAACTTGGGTTTAGAAGTTTCAAAATTATAGTGTATATGCATAATTCATTGCTGTTATTTCGAACTTTTGTAAGGGGTGCGAGAATATATCAGAAGCATTCTAGGGGTGCGGGCAGTGGTGGGATTCAGCCGGTTCGCACCACTTCAGCAGAACTGGTAGCTACTTTTTGGCTGCCCAGGCCCAGAACGGACTTCTGGAAGTGCCATCCACACAGAGAACCACTTGTTCGCATATTTGAATCCCACCATTGGGTGTGGGGTATAGAAAAGGTTGGGAACCGCTGCATTAGGCATTCGTGAATGGAATAAATTTGTTGGGTAAGCAGGACATCATATTTAATATTATATACAGGTAGTCCTCGACTTACGACCTCAATGGAGCCCAAAATTTGTGTTGCTAAGTGAGACATTTGTTAAGTGAGTTTTGCCTCATTTTACAACCACTCTTGCCACAGTTGCTAAGCGAATCACTGCAGTTGCTAAGTTAATAACATGGTGGTTAAGTGAGGCTGGCTTCCCCTTTGACTTTGCTTGAAAGAAAGTGGCAAAAGGCAAAATCACATGACAGACCACCACCCCCCCAGGACATACAACCGTCATATATATGAATCCATCACCAAGCATCTGAATTTGGATTGCATGACCCTGGGGTTGCTGCAACGGTCGTAAGTGTGAAAAATGATCATAAGTCACTTTTCCCAGTGCCGTTGTAACTTTGAACCGTAGCTAAACGAACTGTCCACCTTGCATTAATTTAATATTATATATTAAATTAGAAAAGCTTTGCAAGTGGGGCATCTTCCGAAGAGATGAAATGTGCATGTAGGAAATAAATAAGGTGCTCAAGAAAGAAAAGCAAAATGTTCTAGTCCAGAGATCCCCAACCTTTTGGGCACCAGGGACCAGTTCCATGGAGAGAGGTTTTTCTGTCGATCGGAGGGGGCCTGGTTTTGTGTGCTGCCTGCATCTCATGGATGGGGCTTTGTTTGTTTGTGCAGACCGGTTGCTGGCATGCCACGGTCCAGTACTGGTCCACGGACCTGGGGGTTGGGGACCCCTGAACTAGGCAATGCCAGGGTGTTAAACCATCCTTAAATTGCTAGCTTAGTGTTAAGGGCAAATGCAGCCATTAGTTATAATAGCCATGCTTGTAAAGCAGAGATCCCCAACCTTTGAGCACC
Source organism: Vipera ursinii (assembly GCF_947247035.1). Taxonomy (NCBI): domain Eukaryota; kingdom Metazoa; phylum Chordata; class Lepidosauria; order Squamata; family Viperidae; genus Vipera; species Vipera ursinii. The sequence continues at coordinate 10,090,820 of NC_139526.1, forward strand.
ATGGACCAGTTCCGTGGAAAGAGGTTTTTCTGTGGACAGGGGAGTGCGTGGTTTTGTGTGCTGCCTGCATCCCGCGGATGGGGCTTTGCTTGTTTGTGCAGACCGGTTGCTGGCATGCCCGGTACCGGTCCATTGACCGGGCATTGAGGACCCCTGTTCTAGACAAGCTTTCATTTTGCCTTATTATTATTATTACGACTGTATGACACACCTAACAACTGCAGTCATCCACTAAACCACCATGCCAGGAAAGGTCATCAAGTCGGGCTTGAGTTACTTAACAACCGCCTTGCTTAGCAACAGAGAATCTGGTCCCAGTCGTTGCAATTCAAGGATTACCCATAGCAGATACAATGAAAACTCTTCCCTTCCCCTGCCTGTTGAATTGCCCTGTTGCAGCAAATCTATTTGCAGTCCCAGGGTCCTCTCCCATTTTTCTCCCAGCAAACAGCCTTCATCGTCTCTCTTGCTTTGCACCTGCTCCCCTAAATCAAGCCTTCCTGGCAGAGACGATGAGGTCGGTGGGCCAGCTGCCAGGCGGAGAGACAGCCCAGCCAATCTTCATTCGACAGCCTGCCAGTCCAAGCCGCTGTCCTGCCAAAGATCTGTCAGCTTGTTTTGCAAGACGCTTTTGGATGACACCCCAGCCTGAGTCGGAATCGAGACCGTCCGCAGAATTCACGCTAGGCCCCCTGTTTGCTTTTGGAACATGCAACCCAGTAAATATAGGGGGGGGGTGTCTTTGTCTCACAATCAGAATTGAGACCTGAATTCCCAAAGCGGTTGCTAAATGAATCAGGCCCAATTTTAGGACCCTGCCACAGTTGTTAAGCGAATCACTGCAGTTCGGAAAATCACACAGTGGTTGGGCAAGTCTGGCTTCCCCCATTGACTTTGCTGGTGAGAAGCTGAGCAGGAAGGTTGCAAACGGGAATCGTGTGTCCCTGGGATGCTGCAACCATGGCAAATACATGCATTTTGGCCACGTGGCCGTGGAGGATGCTGTGATGGTTGTAAGTGTGAATAACCGAGGACTATCTGTCAAGTATTTCCAATATGGAACAGTTTCTGGGTGCATGTCTGGAGTGTTAGTCCCACATCAACAGGAGAAATGCAACTGAACAAACAAGACAAGGGGTCCTACACAGGGCCACATTCTCGTGGCTGACTTGTGGGGGGATCAAGATGCACTGAAGATGTGGCACTTAGACAGCACGGGGCAGAAATATCTGCTTTCTCCCTCACCAGGTTTGCAGGAGAAACGATACAGAAAATAGATCGGTTAAGCCTTCCAGAGGTTTAACCTACCACTTCAGATCTTTGTTGGGGTTTTGGGGGGAAAAAGGATAGGGTAGCATTTTGCCACCAAACGTTCATTATTTTGTTCAGAAACCTTGCAGAAACGGGTTGGGGGACTCAACAAGAGGCTGCCCCTCTTTCGTTAACATCCCTGCAAAGAGTGGAAAGTTGCATTTGGCGGCAAATCCCTGTATAGGCTGTCCTGAACTTACAAAATAGCAATTTACAACGATTTTGCCAAAAATCAGCGGTTACTACTGCGGCATTAGCAGCAATCACCTTACAACCACCAGGTTCAAATAATGACCATTGGAATAGAATAGAATAGAATAGAATAGAATAGAATAGAATAGAATAGAATAGAATAGAATAGAATAGAATAGAATAGAATAGAATAGAATAGAATAGAATAGAATAGAATAGAATAGAATAGAATAGAAAATAGAAAATAGAAAATAGAAAATAGAAAATAGAAAAGAATAGAATATATAGAATAGAAAATAGAAGAGAATAGAAATAAGAATAGAAATAAGAATAGAATAGAATAGAATAGAATAGAATAGAATAGAATAGAATAGAATAGAATAGAATAGAATAGAATAGAATAGAATGGAATAGAACAGAATAGAAAATAGAAAATAGAAAATAGAAAATAGAAAATAGAATAGAATAGAATAGAATAGAATAGAATAGAATAGAATAGAATAGAATAGAATAGAATAGAAAATAGAATAGAATAGATGGAATAGAAAATAGAATAGAATAAAGAATAGAATAGAAATAAGAATAGAATAGAATAGAATAGAATAGAATAGAATAGAATAGAATAGAATAGAATAGAATAGAATATTTATTTATTTATTTATTTAATTTATATACCGCCCTTCTCTCAAGAGACTCAGGGCGGTTAACAGGGCAATACGTAAAAGACAGATACAAAAGTTAAAATTATTAAAACATGATTAAACAATGCCCATAGTACAAATTTAAAATTAAAGTCATAATAACAAACCCACCCCATCCCATCAGGCCAGGCCCGCTTCCTTAAAGAGATGGGTTTTAAGGTCGCGCCGGAAGGAGCGGAGGTCGGGCGCCATCCGGAGCTCTACCGGAAGATGGTTCCATAAGTCCGGTGCACCCACAGAGAACGCTCTCCCCCTGGGGGCCACCAGTCGGCATTCTTTGACCGGCGGCACCCTGAGAAGGCCCTCTCTGTGGGAGCGTACTGGGCGGAGGGAAGTTGACGCCGGCTGCAGGTGCTCCCCAAGGTATTATGGACCCATGCCATGGAGGGCTTTGTAGGTCATTACCAACACCTTGAACCTCACCCGGAAGACAACTGGCAACCAATGCAGCTCGCGGAGCAAAGGTGTAACACGGGAGTATCGGGAGACCCCCGACACAACTCTCGCGGCTGCATTCTGTGCCAGCTGGAGCCTCCGAGTGGTCTTCAAGGGTAGCCCCATGTAGAGAGCGTTGCAGTAATCAAGACGAGAGGTCACGAGCGCATGAGTGACTGTGCGCAAGGCATCCCGGTCTAGATAGGGCCGCAACTGGCGCACCAGGCGAACCTGGGAGAACGCCCCCCTAGTTACAGCTACAATATGGTCTTCTAAAGAGAGCTGTGAATCTAGAATAGAATAGAATAGAATAGAATAGAGCTGGAATGGACCTTGGAGGTCTTCTAGTCCAGCCCCCTGCTCAAGCAGGAGGATTTATACCGTCTCAGACAGGTGACTGTCCAGTCTCCTCTTAAAAATCTCCAGTGGTGGAGCACCCATGATTTCTGGGGGTAAGCTGTTCTTGTAAATTACTACCTGTAAATCCTCAAAGCTCGTGCTTAGCACAGTCTCTTCTTTTACAGGCATGAAATCCTTTAAGCAATTTGTTTTTGGCCAAACACGAAAAACACAGCAGCACCAAAATCTCTACTGAGCTTTAGCGGCGGTGTGCATAATGAAGCAGATGGCCGTGACGAGAAGTTTGTTCTAAGTGTACAGATGGTCCTCACGTTACGATCACAACGGGACCCAAACTTTCTGTTGCAAAATGAAACCTAGGTTAAGTGAATTTTGCCTCATTTTACGACCTTCCTTGCCACAGTTGCTAAGTGAAGCACTGCAGTTGTTAAGTTAGCAACACGGTTGTTAAGGGAATCTGGCTTCCCCACCGACTTTGCTTGTCAGAAGGTCATAAAAAGGGACACTGCAACCGTCATAAGTGCGTGTCGGTTGCCAATTTTGATTGCATGACCGTGGGGAGGCTGCTACGGTCGCAAGTGTGAAAAACGGTCCTGAGTCACTTTTTCCAGTGCCGCTGTAGCTAAATGAACTGTCGTAAGTCGGGGATTACCTCTATTTGGGGAGGGGAAAACACTTTGCTTTATGAAAAGAACCGAGGGAATTTCAGGAGATGCATTCCCAGGCTTAACTCTGGCTTTAAGATCTGCTACCCTGCAGAAGTCATCAGAATGCAAAAGATGACTTTCTGTCAACAGAGAGCCGAGAGAGAAGCTGTCTATTTGGCATGCCGGGCCTTGTTAGCAGTGCGAAATGGCACAGGACGCCTGGCGTGTGCCTGTTTATCCCATGCATAGAGTGAAATTCCTTCCATTAATATCCAATTAACCATGGCAGAGTAACGGGCAGGGATGTTCCTTCGTGGAGCTCAGCCTGAAGTATTTTTTTCTAAGCCCTCCTTCCAGCTGCAGAACTCAACGAGTGACATCCCATCCGACTTGTGACACTTCCAGACTTCGGTATATTTTTAGACTTCTTTAAATTAGAGCTGAAGTCAATCAGGAAGAAAAATATATATTCCCTTCTCCAGTTTCAGATGTTCTACGTTGCTGGGGTTGGGGGCTTGCAGACCTGCTGCTTGCGTTCTCTTGCTGTGACGGGGTTACGAGGCAGAGTTTGGCCACGTAGGACTTCTGGAGACGGAAAGGGGAAGTTTCGTGGCTGTTAACTGCACAGCAGGCGATCTCCCTCCCAAACATTTCAGAAGGGAATAATAGCTTTGACGGTTTATCTTTCTTTTAATTTAATAACATATTGCTAAGCAATTTTGTTCCGGAGAACTTTTTTTTGAAATTTTGCTGGGGCACCTTGGTAAGGGGGATGGATGGAAAAAGGAAAGGCCACCAACACATATGTAGATTGAAAGAAAGAAAAAAGGCCAAATGTCAAAATGCAATTGTGGAGACAGACAATAAGATTTTTGGTGCTGCTTACAAGGAGAGCACCACAGCTTGTTCACCTATTTCAGGGGTAGGCAACCTTGGCTCTTTTATGACTCGTGGACTGCAACTCCCAGAATTCCTGAGTCATCTGGCTCAGAAAAATTCTGGGAGTTGAAGTCCATGAGTCATAAAAGAGCCGAGGTTGCCTACCCCTGAAATAGGTGAACAACCGGTTCTCTGTGTGGATGCCACTTCCGCTTCCGGAAATCCGTTCTGGGACTGAGCAATAAAAAATTAGCTACCGGTTCTGCTGAAGTGGTGTGAACCGGCTGGATCCCACCACTGGTTATTTTTATTTTATTTTATTTTATTTTTATTACATTTATATCCCGCCCTTCTCCGAAGACTCAGGGCTGCTTACAAGCTTAGCAGTAGCCTTCATTCTATGTATATGCCTGCTTATTAGGGCTTTCACCACCACCCCCAAGCGGCATTATTACAAAGTCAGCTTATTGCCCCCAACAATCTGGGTCCTCATTTTACCGACCTCAGAAGGATGGAAGGCTGAGTCAACCTGGAGCCTGGTGGGACGCGAACCTCCACTAATTGCAGGCAGCTGGTGTTACTTAAGGAGGCATTAGCCCACTGCTCCACCAAGGCTCTTTTTCACAATATGACCCTTTTTCACAATTACGACTGTTGCAGCAGCCTGTGGTCACGGGATGGATGCCAATTTCGGATGCTCGGCAACTGACTCATATTTATGGCGGTTGCAGTGTCCTGGCACCACGTGGTCCCCTTTCCCAACCTTCCGACAAGCAAAGTCAATGGGGGAAGCCAGATTTACTTAACGTCTGGGTTGCTAATTTAATTACTGCACTGATTGATTGAACCACCGTGGCAAGAAAGGTCGTAAAATGGAGCAAAACCTCACTCAACCAACGTCTTGCTTAGCTAGGGAAATTTTGGGCTCAGTTGTGGTCGTAAGTTGAGGACTACCTGTACGGACCTCCCCTCCCCCCAACATTTCACCACTACCCCCTATGAAATTCAAATACAGATAGGCCTCCGTTTACGATCACAATTAGCAGCAAGGCGGTTGTAAAGTGAAACATGCCAGGTGTTATGACTTTTTTTCTCTCTCCATGATGGTTAAGCAAATTCACTGCAGTGCTTAAGTGACTCAAAACCTTGTTAAGGGGATCCCCCTTCCCCCATTGCCTGGGAAGGTCAGAAATGGGGATCACATGAGCACAGGATACTGCCATCATCGTCCATTGCCAAGCCCCCGAAGTTTGGTCATGTGAACATGAGGACGCTGCAACAAACGTTAAGAGAAAGGACCAGCTGTGAGTTATTTTTCCCCCAGTGCTGTTGTAACTTTAAACAGCCGCTAAACAAATGGTTAGTAAGTCAAGGACTACCTGTAAGGTTTTTTAAACATGAGGTAGGCAAAATGCCTATAAACAGAATAACAGATTTGGAAGGGACCTTGGAGGTCTTCTAGTCCAACCCCCTGCTCATGCAGGAGATCCTATGCCATCTCAGACAAATGACTGTCCAGTCTCTTCTTAAAAACCTCCAGTGTTGAAGCACCCACAACTTCTGGAGGCAAGCGGTTCCACTGGTTAATTGTTCTAACTGTCAGGAAGTTTCTCCTTAGTTCTAGGTTGCTTCTCTCCTGGATTAGTTTCCATCCATCCGTTGCTTCTTGTCTTGCCTTCTGGTATTTTGGAGACAGGAGGATCCATTTGACTGTTTTCTTAGCTAGTCATGGTCCTCTCCAGACTCTTCTCCAACACCACAGTTCAATTCTATCAGTACTGTTTCTATCCTGCTTCTTCAAAACTTCTTATGCTTAATTTGGGCAAAAATGAGAGGATTGCAGAAGAGGGATGGTAACCATATTGAATTGCCAGTAACCTCTTATGGTTTAAAAAAAACAAACAGCCAAACTCAGCCAACATGGGTGAGGTAGCTACTATTCCAGTCCGGTACCACCCGCACATCAGCCAATCAGCTTAAATGAGTTGATTGGAGCTAAGGAACAGAGCCAGGAGAAAAGAAATAGATTCCGTGGAACATCTGGAGATCTTCCAAGCTCATCTTCCATCAGAATGTTCCTCTGCCTCTTGCCACGTCTACACTACAGTCCTTGACTTAACAACCTTTCATTTAGTGACTGTTTGAAGATACAATGGCACTGATGGCTTACAACCAGTACTCATACTTACTCACAGCATTCCCCACGGTCACGTGACCAAAATTCAGGTGTTTGGCCTGTATTTATGACGGTTGCAGCATCCCAGGTCGTGATCACCTTTTGCGACCTGCCCACCCAGGTTCCAACAAGCAGAGTCTATGTGGGAAGCCAGATTCACTTCAGGACTATGTGATTCCCTTTAGTGATTTAACAGCCGTGGCAAAAAATTGGTCATAGAATGAGGCACATTGCACTTAATGGCTTTGCTTAACATTGGAAATTCTGGTCCTGATTGGTGTCATAAGACAAGGACTACCTGTAGAGTAATAATAGGGTATCTGCTCTAAGACCAATCTTGCACAGATGTAATTGGCTGTATTCACGAAATGCACCAATCCAGGGTTAAGGAACCATGGTTTGCAAAATGAACGATAAACCAATTCTACAGGTTCGGCTCAAACAACACACCGAGAAGCCCACCCCATTACAAGCTTGTCTACCTCACATGTCCAAGCACGTTAGCTCATGTTTACAGAGCTTTGCAAATTCTCTACAAAACGTGGGACACAGACATAAATAAATAGCAAATAAATGCATAAATAAATATTTTTCTTTCTTGTTTTAAAAAAAATCACCTAGGAAAAAGACCGGAATTTGTGATTGACCTAGGAGAAAGAACCTGAATTTGTTCCCAAAGAACACTTTCTCAAAAAAAAAAAAGATAAGAAAAAAAGGAGACAGAATAGAGAAATTGCCTAAAGATGGGCTCTAGCAAAAGTACGAAATTTCTCGTCCCAGTGACCGATCCAAATTCGATTTTGCATCGTTATCCTGGGACATGTATATTTGCCTCCATTCGAAATATCTTGTCTGTTTCTCACAGCCAGAACAAAAGCTGACTGAAAATTAAATGGGCCTGTTTTTAAGGCCTCTCAAGACCCATTTGTCACTTTTCCTAGCAAACTCAAATAGCTGGGGGCAAATTGATCCAAGCAGACAATAGGGGAATTTTTATTTTTATTTTTTTGTTGTTGTTTTTTGTTATTGGAAGAATTTTTGCTCCTTTGGCTTAAAGTACCGTGCAAGCTAATAAATAAATAAATAAAAATTAGAATTATTATTGTGCTATCATTATATTGTAATGGTTATATGTTCTAATAATTATTATTATAGACCACAACCCTAATTATTAAAATTAGATTTATTGTTTTGTTGTTTGTATGGACACGGTGAGCTTCTGAACCCGAGACAAATTCCTTGTGTTTCCAATCACACTTGGCCAATAAAGAACTCTATTCTATTCTATTCTATTCTATTCTATTCTATTCTATTCTATTCTATTCTATTCTATTCTATTCTGTTCTATATAAAAATTGCCCTTTGTCTAACTGGGCTCAATTTTTATGAAAATGCCAGTCAAACAAGGCACAATCTAAAAGGTTAGATCTAAAGTTTAGGAGATCAGCTCACCTGCTTGATGTCTTCGTTCCTTGGAGGTCTCGGATCCAGGAAAGAAACTCTGAAAGTTTCTTGTGCTGTTTCCAACTTCCCAACGCAGAAATGCTACGGGAGGCCTGTCATTCGTGAGGTCACAGCCAGCCCCCAATCTGAGAGAGGCGGATTCAGACTATTTGGACAAGAGAACTGTTGAATGCTGGATTTATTGTCTTCCCTGCCAAATAGCCTGAGCATCCTCCTTGGACTGCATCTGCCCCCTACAGGAAGACAGGGGACACTGCAAGAGCATCTAACCCAGTATGCTATACAGCAGAGGTCCCCAACCCCCGGTCCGTGGACTGGAACCGGGCCACAGCATGCCAGCAACCGGTCCACACAAACAAGCTAAGCCCCATCCGTGGGATGCAGGCAGCACATAAACACACCCTCCTGACCACGGAAAAACCTTTCCCCACAGAACTGGTCCCTGGTGGGGACCTCTGCTTTACAAGCGTGGCTATTGTAACTATTGGCTGCATTTGCCCTTAACACTAAGCTAGCAATTTAAGGATGGTTTAACTCCCTGGCATTGCCTAGTTCAGGGCTCCCCAACCCCCTATTCGTGGACCAGTACCTGTTCGTGGCATGCCAGCAACCGGTCCGCACAGACAAGCAAAGCCCCATCCGCAAGATGCAGGCAGCACACAAAACCTCACACACACACCCTCCAGTCCACGGAAAATCCCCTCTCCACGGAACCGGTCCCTGGTGCCCCAAAGTTTGGGGACCTCTGCTCTACAGGTAGTCCTGGACTTACACCAGTTCATTTAGTGAGCATTCGAAGTTACAACGGCACTGAAAAAAGTAACTTATGTCTGTTTTCCCACATTTATGACCATTGCAGCATCCCCATGATCACGGGGTCAAAATTCAAAGGCTGGACAACTGGTTCATATTTATGACGGTTGCAGTGTCCCAGGTTCATGTGATCCCCTTTTGCGACCTGTACGGCATCATAGAAACCTGTCATATTTTATGGATGTCCCTCTAGGGCAGGAGTGGGGAACCTTGGTTCTTTTAGGACTCGTGGACTTCAATTCCCAGAATTCCTCAGCCAGCCACGCTGAGGGAAAAGGGAGAGGTTTCCAAGCTGAGCCATGCTGGCTCAGGAATTCTGGGAGTTGAAGTCCACAAGTCCTAAAGGAGCCAAGGTTCCCCACCCCTGCTCTAGGGTAAGGTTGGCAACCTGCAGCCCTTGGACTTTTCTCCAGCCATGTGGACTCACAAGTGACATCTTATGTTTATTTTATTATTTTATTTATTTTAATTCCATTTATATCCCGCCCTTCTCCGAAGACTCAGGGCGGCTTACAAGCTTAGCAGTAGCCTTCATGTTCCTTCCATTTGGAAGGGAGGAGGCCGTGCAAAGAGCGGGCCAAGTTATAAGTAGTCCTCTACTTACGACCACAATAGAACCCAAAATTTCTGGCGCTAAGCGAGACAGTGGATTGAATTTTGCCCCATTTTAATGACCTTCCTTGCCAGCCAGCCATTGAATCACTGGAGTGGTTAAGTTAGTCACATGGTTGTTAAGTGAAGCTGGCTTCCCCACTGAGAAAGTTGCAAAAGGGGATCAGATGATCCGTAACTGTCATAAAGTTGCCCAGTGTCTGAATTTTGACCAGATGGCCATGGCGATCTGCAAGGGTCGTTAAGTGTGAAAAACTTGTCATAAGTCACTTATTTCCAGTTCCACTGTAACTTTGAACTAAATGAACTGTTGCATATCAATCTCCTCAGGGTACCCTCAGCTAGGCAATGTCGGCTGGCGACCCCCAGGGGGAGGGCCTTCTCTGTGGGAGCGCCAGCCCTATGGAATCAGCTCCCCCCTGATCTTCGGATGGCCCAAAACCTCCAATCCTTTCGCTGCGGCCTCAAAACACTCCTTTTTCCACCAGGCTGACCTGGACTGACAGGCATTTTAATTAATTTATATTTAGAATTTTTAATTTTTTTTTGATTCTTTAATTTTAATTTATTGCACAGATGATTTCAATTTTGATTTCTGTACTTATTATATGTTTTGTTGTTAGCCGCCCTGAGTCCTTCGGGAGATAGGGCGGGATATAAATCCCATCAATCAATAAATAAATAAATAAGGACGACCTGTGTATATCCCACTTTTAAAAAAACACCTAAGTCTGCTCATCTCATCCAGTGCAGTGAGGTGAGACCTTCCATTTCTGTTTTAGAATTGAATAGAGCTGGAAGGGACCTCGGGGGTCTTCTAGTCCAGCCCCCTGCTTGAGCAGGAGGACCTATACAACGGGTAGGCAATCTCGGCTCTTTTATGACTCGTGGACTTCAACTCCCAGAATTCCTGAGCCAGCATGGCTCTGCTTGGAAACCTCTCCCTTTCCCCTCAGCATGGCTGACTTAGGAATTCTGGGAGTTGAGGTCCATGAGTCATAAAAGGGCCGAGGTTGCCTACCTGTGACCTATAAATGGGTAGGCAACCTCGGCTCTTTTATGACTCGTGGACTTCAACTTCCAGAATTCCTGAGCCAGCATGGCTCTGCTTGGAAACCTCTCCCTTTCTCCTCAGCATGGCTGGCTGAGGAATTCTGGGAGTTGAAGTCCACGAGTCATAAAAGAGCCGAGGTTGCCTACCCCTGACCTATACCCTCTCAGACAAGTGACTGTCTGGCCTCTTCTTAAAAATCTCCAGTGATGGAGCACCCACAACTTCTGGTGGCAAGCTGTTCCACTGGTTAATTGTCCTCCCTGTTAGGAAGTTTCTCCTTAATTCCAGGTTGCTTCTCTCTTTGTTCAGTTTCCAACCATTGTTTCTTGTCCTGCCCTCTAGTGCTTTGGATAAGCTGCTTTCCATAAAAACAGCTTAAAATAGTTTAATTGAAATCCATGGGTTAAGAACTCAGCATTCTCACATCTTGGAATTATTCCACATTAACCTGCTCCAGTTTGGAATAGTTTAGCTCTCTCCTCCAGCGAGGGCAGTGGTGGTGCTTTTTAAGAAATATGGCAGTTCTTTCTTCCAGAAATGATTTCATATTATGATTTTATTCAATCTCAGAAAGCGACTGGCATCAACTTTTACAGCCCATCACCTTTGATTAAAGGGCAATCAGCATTCACAAAAGCCGCTGTGTTTTAATAAAATGCGTTTGTTGGAGAAGGTGCTGGCAATGTTTTCCAAGCTCTGCAATAACCTGGGTGATGATGGCTTGGGAATATGCATGTGTGTACACAGGTATCTTCTTTCACAGCTTCTCACTGGCTATTTCCTGAACAGCAAAAAACAACTCAGCATTTGCATGTTGCATCCTGGTTGCAATAGCTCTAAACCCTGCTTTTTTGCAATTAGCAGGGTTTGCATTCAAAATCTCCAGCTTCAACTTGTAGGCCTCAGCGACCACCACAAGCTACACCAGTATTTTCCAAACTTAACAACTTTAAGAGGTGTGGACTTCAACTCCCAGAATCCCCTAGCCCGCAGGAATTCTGGGTACTGAAGTCGACACCTCCTAAAGTTTGCGAAAGAGGCCGTTTGAAAGAACTTGCTAAGTTTGAAAAACTTGGGGCTAAAGAAATCTCGGGATACCTTAACGCCCCGTGCATTTGGAATTATTTTGGAAAACTAGACCAAACCCTCCTCCTGTCGTAGAGATAGGGAAGACAAGCGAGTGGCTTGTATTACATTCATTTCCGTGTCCGATACGACATACGGAACCGGAAATAGAAGACTCAGCCCAAAAGCCCTCGAAGCACTGAAAGGAGAGCCGCTTGGGGAATCTCCTTTAGGTAGAAGTGGTCACCTAAATCCCTACAGGATTTCAAACAACACGATAAATGCTTCCCCTATGTTTTTTTTCCCCTGCCCCGCAAGGTCCGTTGGGAACCGTTAGTGTTTTTCTCTCTCCTCCTCCTTGCAGACCTACGAACGAACCTCTTTGGAATCAGAGCAGAGGCAGTGGGAAAGCCGCGCGCCACGCCCTTCCCTTGCCCGCCACAAAAATGGCGGCCGGGGAAATCACGCTGGCGTCAGGAGCCGCGAATGTGACGCACGGCGTTGCTATGACAACGGGAAAAAACGACGCCGCTGGTGAGTTGGGTAGCGGGCAGATGCTCCTTTTCCTCCAGCAAGAGAGGAAGGGGGCAGTGGAGGGTGCCCCCCCCAGTCGAGCTTCTGATCCCGTGACCCTTTCTGGACTCACTGAGTGAAGGCAGAATAAAGCTGTAGAGTAAAGCTGTAGTAGAGGCGGAGTAGAGTTGTAGTAGAGGCGGAGTAGAAGAGTCCCTTGTCAGTGCCTGCAGGGAGCACCAAACAAAGCAACCTGGGGACCAGCTGGGCTTCCTTGAAGAGATCCAACCATAATTCTCCATTGTAAGGTCTATATCTTGAGGGACGCGGTGGCTCAGTGGGTTAGGATGCTGAGCTTGTCGATCAGAAGGTCGGCAGTTTGGCGGGTCGGATCCCGAGTGCCGCGTAGCAGAGTGAGCGCCTGTTACTCATCCCAGCTTCTGCCAACCTAGCAGTTCGAAAGCACGTAAAATGCAAGTAGAAAAATAGGGACCACTCCGGTGGGAAGGTAACAGTGTTCCGTGCGCCTTTGGTGTCTAGTCATGCTGGCCACATGACCACGGAGACGTCCTCGGACAAGCGCTGGCTCTTCGGCTTTGAAATGGAGATGAGCACCGGCCCCTAGAGTCGGAAACGACTAGCACGCATGTGCGGGGGAACCTTTACCTTTACCTTTTAAGGTCTATATCTTAGCTTGAGCTCCCCATGCTTTTAAGGTCAGGGTCCTCATTCCAGCCTCATAGAGCATTTTGGGAGCAGAGGACTTACTTAGAGAGGCTGAGAATGAGATGGGACCGATTGGCCAGGTTAAGATAGAGCTTAACTATGGTTTGTTGCATCAACTGCAATGGGTTGGATACCCAGTATGCCAAAGCCATACCTGACTGGCTCTAAGGCATCTTCTGTTAAGATTTTTTTCTCTTTATAATTCATTCTTTTTATAGTGAGTTGCACAAGGTCACTCTGCAAATTGGGTAGCCATTTAAGAAATCAGTAAATAGAATGAATGAACTGCTAGGTTTAATGACTTCTGTTCTTACAATATTCTAAGCTGCTTCCAGGGAAACTGTAGTACGGGGTAGAATTAAGAACCCAGCAGTCGTGGCTTGGCTGATAAACTATGATTTGAAAGTCATAGTTGATTACAGGGAATGAATCTTGCAGAGATTAAATAATGTACTGTACACTGCGCAGAGTCCCTCTTTGAGTAAGGTGGGCAGTAATCTAGAAATGAGATTGGTGGATGGACAGAGAGAGTAAATATAGATAGATAGATAGATAGATAGATAGATAGATAGATAGATAGATAGATGATGGATGGACAGACACATGTGGTGATCTTCAAATGTTGGACCACATCTCCCCAAAACTTTTGCCAGCATCGAGATTTTGCCTGAGAATCTGGGACCCCAGAAGCTCACTTGCAGGATTTTGAGCTATTGTTTCTTCCTCAGCCTCATTTACCTGGCAGGATATGGAGAAATTTAGGGGACTGGAGGCTAAAACATAGGAAGAACGGTTGCTGGAATTGGGTATGTCTAGTTTAATGGAAAGAAGGACTAGGGGTGACATGATAGCACTGTTCCAATATCTCAAGGGGTTGCCACAAAGACGAGGGAGTTAAGCTATTCTCCAAAGCGCCTTAAGGCAGGACAAGAAGCAATGGATGGAAACTAATCAAGGAGGGAAGCAGCCTAGAACGAAAGAGAAACTTCCTGACAGTGAGAAGAATTAACCAGTGGAACAACCTGCCTCCAGAAGCTGTAAATGCTCCAACACTGGGAGTTTTTAAGAAGAGACTGGACAGCCATTTGGTACTATAGGGCAGGGGTAGGCAACCTCGGCTCTTTTATGACTCGTGGACTTCAACTCCCAGAATTCCTGAGCCAGCTGGCTCAGGAATTCTGGGAGTTGAAGTCCACGAGTCATAAAAGAGCCGAGGTTGCCTACCCCTGGTATAGGGTTTCCTGCCTGAGCAGGGGGTTGGACTAGATGACCTCCAACGTCCCTTCCAACTCTGTTGTTGTTGTTGTTGTTAAGTATAAGGAAGAATGGGAGGCAAGTCAGGTGATAAATAAATAGTGATAAATAAATAACTCTTGATTATTATTTACTCCTTGTCTTCTCCTTAGGCTCTAGCTACCTCTCTATACCAAGAGATTTTTCCTTCTCATGGCGGGTTCACCTTCCTTTCCTGTTGAACCACCGGGGAAGACCGTCAGCATCACTGTGCTGGATGGCCATGACTTGGTAATTGTCCTCTTATAGTTCACACTGGAATTCCTGAATTGAGGATCATCAGAGTGCATCATCTATCAGGAGTAGGCAACCTTGGCTCTTTTATGACTCGTGGACTTCAACTCCCAGAATTCCTGAGCCTGCATGGCTCAGCTTGGAAACCTCTCCCTTTCCCCTCAGCATGGCTGGCTCAGGAATTCTGGGAGTTGAAGTCCACGAGTCATAAAAGAGCCAAGGTTGCCTTCCCCTGACCTAGCTGAATGACTATCATCCCAGAATGTTCAGATTTCTTAAAATCAGTACAATTAAAGGGCATAATATTTTACTAATTGAACCACATATTAATATCTTATTTTCCAAGGCACTCAAAAGCTGGTTACTGGTTTCTGGATTTATTTTCTTTCAGATTACTGGTTCCCATCTGTAATTGGTTTGGGATGCCAATTGCCTTAGGAAGAAGAAACATTAAATTGCTTGAAAGCAGCTTTCTCGTTTAACAAAAAAAACCAACACGCTTTGTAAATTTTATTTAACAGCTCTTGAGATTTTGCCCAAGCTGGTTATGCCATCCAAGATCGGGAAAAGTAAAAATTGGTTTTGCTCTGGGAGGTGACGCTACCACTTGTCCTGTCCTGAGTGTTGTGGTCTCTCTTCTGTAGAAAGGCCTCAAAGGAGACAGTCCGGTTACATTTGTGCGCATTGAGTACAATGGCTTCGTCCTGGGTGACTCCCCCAAAATGGATGCCTCGGCAGAAGGAAACGTGAGGTATAATTTCACCACGTCTTTTGACAGCCATCCTGAAGGGTTCCACACCTTGGATGACATTGCCCATAAACCTGTGATATGTGAGTAACACTACCTCTGCTCTTTAGCTTTAACGGCTGGGAAAGAATACAAGTAGTCCTCAGTTTGCAATCGTTCCATTTAGTGACCATTTGACCTTGCAACAGCACTGAAAAAAGCGACTTACAACCGGTTTTCACGCTTAACGGCTGTTTCAGCATCCCCGCGATCAGGTGATCAAAATTCGGACGCTTGGCAATTGGCAGGGCTTGATGACGGTGGCACTGTGCTACGGTCACGTGATCATCCTTTGTCACCAGCCGCCTTCCGACAAGCCAAGTCAACGGGAGAAGTCCGATTCGGTTTACGACCGTGCAATTCGCTTAGCAGCTGCCGTGATTCACTTGGCCACTGTGGCAAAAAGAGCATAACGTGGAGCGCAACTCGCCCAACCACCGTCTCGCCTAGCAACAGCAATCTTGGCTTCCATTGTGGTTAGAAGTCGAGGACTACCCACAGGTCCTTTCCATTTTGCTGAGGTAAAAAAAAACCTTGAGGGTGATGGTGTTCAAATGGAGGCTTGTCGGTCATTGTCAGGGATGCTTCTGTTTGAATTTGTGCACTGAGAAGACTCGGGAGCCTGCACGGCCCCCTCATATCCTGGCATTCTCAGCCTAGCCATCATCCACTCAGTAAAATTAAAGTAATACGGGTAGTCCTCAACATACGACTGGTTTGAGGATAGGACCGATCCAAAACAGAGGGCTTATGACCCAGATCCGAAGATCCGAGAGCTGGATCCCCTCCATAATCACGTGACTGAACTTCAGTTGCTCAACAACATGGCTGCTTTTACAGCCATTTGTAGGGCCCTGTTGTCCTGTGATCTTTTACAAGGGTTTTGCTGGAAACTGGCACTTCCATTTTCTGGCAATACTGTGCCCCTAAGCAAACCACTGTTTTGCTTTATGACCACCTCAGACAACATTGTAAAATCGGGCTGGTCACATGACTGGCAGTTTTTATGACATACAGCTAGAATGGGCAGGCTCCCTTACGGTCATATGTCGAGGGTAACCAATAAATGCTTTGCACCCAAACATGACAGCCAGCCTTACAGACTCCAGTAAAGCACGTGTGTGAAGCCACAGTAGCTTATTCAATAAAGGCTGGTTAAAAAAAATGGTGGCCTACCGCACTGGTGGAATAAGGCAGTCCGGTTATAAAGTGCTGCTGTATTAGAATAGAGTAGAGTAGAGTAGAGTAGAATTAAAATTAGAATAGAATAGAATAGAATAGAATAGAATAGAATAGAATAGAATAGAATAGAATAGAATAGAATAGAATAGAATAGAATAGAATAGAATAGAATAGAATAGAATAGATGGAATGGAGCTGGAAGGGACCTTGGAGGTCTTCTAGTCGAGCCCTGTGATCAAGCAGGAGAACCTATACTATCTCAGAGAAGTGACTGTCTAGTCTCTTCTTAAAAATCTCCAGTAATGGAGCGCCCAGTTTCTGGTGGCAAGCTGTTCCACTGGTTGATTGTCCTCACTGTCAGGAAGTTTCTCCTTAATTCCAGGTTGCTTCTCTCCTTGATCGGCTTCCAACCATGGTTTCCCGTCCTTCCCTCTGGTGCTTTGGTGAACAACCTGGCCCCCTCTGCCTTGTGGCAGCCCCTCAGATACTGGAACGCTGCTATCGTGTCTCCCCTATTTCTTCTTTTCTTTAGACTGGCCAAACCCAAGTCCCACAGCCGTTCTTCATGTGTTTTAGCCTCCAGGCCTTTGATCATCTTAGTTGCTCTTCTCTGAATTTTTTCCAGACTCTCAACACCTTTTTTGTGGTCTGGTGACCAAAATTGGTTGCAGTATTCCAGGTGTGGTCTTACTATCTTATTGCTCTGACTGAGTGGGGTTTTTTTTTATGCTCGGTTTCCCCAGTCACTGTGATTGAAGTCCTGCCAAAGGAGAAGAAGCAAAAAGAGGAAAAAGTGGTGTCCCTCGGACAGGCCGTGGCGGACCTCCTCCCTCTCCTGCAAGGTGAGCGAAAGAAGAAAGCTGGGCTGGGTTGTAGTCTGGAATTGCAGAGAGTGAAGGGGCCTGGACTGTCTGGTAGGCAGGAGGAGGGCAAAGGCGGACCCTCCCTAGCAGTTCACAGAGGGTATTAGAGCAGATGGTCCTTGACTTACAACAGGTCATTTGGGGACCATTGAAAGTTACAGCGGCACTGAAAAAAGTGACTTATGGTCGTTTTTCACACTTGCAGCATCCCCATGGTCACATGATCAAAATTCAGATGCTTGGCAACTGGTTCATATTTATGACTGCTGCAGTGTCAGATAGATAGATGATTGATAGATAGATAGATAGATAGATAGATAGATAGATAGATAGATAGATAGATAGATAGATAGATAGATGAGAGATGTAAGTAGAGAGAGCGCTAATAGATAATTGATAGATAATAGAGAAGAGAGATGTAAGTAGATAAAGAGCTAATAGATAATAGATAAGTTGAGATAGATAGATAGATAGATAGATAGATAGATAGATAGATGAGAGAATGTAAGTAGAGAGAGCTAATAGATGATAGTTAGATGTAAGTAGAGAGAGAGAGCACTAATAGATAGATAGATAAGAGATATTAGAGAGAGAGAGCGCTAAGAGATGATAGATAGATAGATAGATAGATAGATAGATAGATAGATAGATAGATAGATAGATAGATAGGAGAGAGATGTAAGTTGAGAGAGCGCTAATAGATGATAGATAATAGAGAAGAGAGATGTAAGTAGATAAAGAGCTAATAGATAATAGATAAGTTGAGACAGACAGACAGACAGACAGACAGACAGACAGATAACCTTTAGTGTCATTTTTTACTGTGGGCACAATGGCACACATTAAAAAATGAAATTTAGTTGCTTGGTCTCAAAAGTGTGCACATACGTAACACACATTTAAACATAATATATACAACACATGTATAGACCTACACCCTTACATATAAGAACATATAAATATTAATCACTGTCCATCTTGAATACATAATGGAAAGAGCAAGCTTTAGAGTTCACAATCTGTATGTTCTGCTTTGGATACCACGGAGCCCCCTCCTCCCAGAAGGTAACAAGGAAAACAGGTCGTGGAGAGGTGTGTAGTGTCCCAGACAATCTTACGGGTCCTGCTCGTGTGCTATGTCCTCTTTTCTCTGCAGGATTGTGTTCATTCAGTGTAACACTTCCCCTGTATCCATTGCCTGGTTCTCCTCTGGAGGCCCTCCGAGCAGAAACCAAGGTATTTTTTATTTATTTTTAAAAAAAGGAATATAGAGATATGCTTCCCAATTTTAACACCCCTATCTCAGAGGGGACTCGGAACTAGTTTAGGTGGAATAGAGGGTAAATCATTGAAATCTGAATGAGATCTTCAACATTTATTGTAAAACAAAATCAGTAGAGTGCTTGGAAATGTAATTGAGTCATTCTAAAAAAAAAGCTTTTGTTTCGATATAGGGCCCCCCAAGTCCCCATTTAGTAATAATAAAATTTAATGAAAAGGGGTCTAGATACTAAACTGATGAACAACTTGAGAGAACTAGGCCTGTCTAGTCTAACAAAGAAAGAGACTAGGGGAAAATGATAGCCATCATCCAATACTTGAGGGCCTGTCAGAGAGAGGAGGGGGGGTCAACCTATTCTCCAAAGCACTTGAAGGCAGGATATGAAATAACGAATGGAAGCTTATCAAAGAGAGATCCAACCAAGAATGAAGGAGAAATTTCCCGACGGTGAGAATAATTAGCCAGTGGAACAGCTTGCCACCAGAAGTTGTGGGTGCTCCATCACTGGAGGCTTTCAAGAAGAGACTGGACAGCCATTTGTCTGGAATGGTGTAGGGTCTCCTACTTGAGTAGGAGGTTGGATGAGAAGAGCTCCAGTCTTACTGTTTTGCATTCTCTCATCTGTCGCTGAAGCTCCACAAATGCAAGCGCGCTCATTATAAGGGGCTTAGCTAAATCTTCCGTATTTAACCATGTGTCCAGTGGCTCGAATCTTGTGTGCGTACTTCGGTGCTGTGGAGGATAAGCCCATAACCCTCTTTCTTGTGACAACACTTTGTGTACTGAATGATTGCTATCGTGTCTTCCCCCTTAGCCTTCTCCTTTAAGCTGAGCATCCCAAGTTCCTCTAACTCAGGGGTCCCCAACCTTAGCAACTTTTAAGACCTGTGGACTTCAACTCTCAGAATTCCCCAGCCAGCCATGCTGGCTGGGGAATTCTGGGAGTTGAAGTCCACAAGTCTTAAAGTTGCTGGGTTGGGGACCCCTACTCTAACTAATCATTTCTTGTCTGATTTGGCCTCCAGGTGCTGACCAGCCTCGTTGTGCTTCTCTCCTTTTTCCCAAGTTTGTATATTTGACAGGTCTGTCTCAAGCTTGCTTTGATTTTGCAGTGTTCCATCGATGTCTTAGTATCCGTCCAGGAGAGCCTATTGACTCAAATCCAGCTGTCCGAAGGCAATCTGCTGAGAGTGACCGTAGAAGCTCTCTATTCTGCCCCCGAGGCATTTATCTTCACAGGCCCCCAATATAATTACATGGTTGGCTTTCAGGTGCCAGCCGTTGGTGAGGTGAGTTGCTGAAATCCCACGTTCTTTTATCCCTTCTTTCTCCACATCTTCTTTTCTTTTGCCTTTCAGTCTGGCAAATGTTGTTTTTCATTCTCAGCCCCTCCAAAATATAAGACGTGCTGCAGGTCCCAAGGGAAGCACATTGAGAGACATCAAAGGTTAAACTTTATGGCTTCGAGGTTCTGATTTGAAGCCTTCACCGCCTATGCCTGATCGAACCTGTTTCTCCAGGCTTTTACTGCTTTTCTGTGAATTTGGCTTTTGAGTTGTATATGCATTAAGAAATAATTCCATTAGCACATCTCAGTCAATCATGCGTTGCGTTAGTAACCTGGTCTTTCCATAGCCTCTCTTCTGAGACCCATCTGAATTTATAAATGAAGCTACCTTGATGGAGTTAATTAACTGTGATTCTCCAGATCCAGGTTTCATGCACGTCTGGAAGGGATGAGCTTGGTGAGGAAACAGGCCCTAATAATTCCGTGGCCTCCAGGCCAAACTGGTTTATCCTCATTTATAGAGCAACCTTTGTCGAGTTAAATCAAAGAAATAAATAAATTACAAGTCAAAAATCGGATTCATACATTGTCTTAAATCAAAACGGTTTGGTTTAAGACGTGAACTGGATATTACAATTTGCAAACCCTGGTCAATTAGTGATGCACAAAACATGAAGCCAGCTCGCTGTGGCTTATTCTGTGATGTGTGAACTCAGAATCTGCGTTCATGAAGAGCAAGGGAGAACCAGCATGAACATTTGCTTGTGGTACTAAACTTACGTTACATGTGAGCCGTTTCTTTGTTAACAACAAGGAAAAAAAATGGAAACTTGCCTCACATACACAAGAAGCTCCTTGCAAATTAAAGGACCCATGTAAATGTTGGTTTAGGACAGGTAGTCTCCCTTCTGTAGCTATTTTAGAGGATGTTTTCCAAAATGTAACCCTGTCCAATCTATTTTCATTATGTAACGGCCGAGTTCGCAGAAGACATGTAACCTGAAACGAATTAAGCCGCTTTCTGAGCTTCCATGTGAATAACCTACTAACCAAATGGGTTGGTCCGTGCCAGCACCAAGCAAAGCAAAAGTCTGAATACGTGGGATGAATATGTTGCAAGAACGCAACTGCTAGCTCTTTGTCAATGTACTGGTATGAGTGACTTGTTAACTCTGTCAATTCAAGATTTATTTATTTTTTTCCTATGACCTCTCCAGAAAGAATGTCCCTTCCTTTTCAAGAATGGGACCCTGAAACCTGGAGGTGAGAGAGAACCTCTGCCTCGGCCCAAGAAGTGGCCAGTGGCTAACATTTTAGCTCCTGGAGGACAGAACATCCCAGAGGCTTTCATTACCGGCGGGGCCTTTGAGGAGGAAGATGGAGAACTGAATACTCCAGAGGTGAGTGTGGGAGAGCTGGAGAAGCAGATTCCTTAGAACAGGAGTTGTGGTCCTCCAGATGGGGGTCAGCTACAGTTCCCAGCTCTCTTCACCTTTGGCAATACCAGTGAGAGTGTAGCATCAGCAATGTCCCAGTTGCCACCTGTTCCATCTACCCGGGCCTATGAAAACTAGCGTACTGGATCAGATCAGTGGCTCCTTTCTCCCTAGAGTCCTTTTCCTCTAGCAGCCAAGGAGGAGCATAGATTTGGGTTGATCGCGGTATCCATCCCACTGTGACTTCCATTGTACAAAATATGCGGTATCGGTTGATGGCAAGCTTCTTCCAAGGCCAGGTGCCCCCTATCATTCTTTTATGTTGTTCCTCCTTCAGAAGAAAGACTGCCCCTGCTATTAGTTGTTCTTCTTTTTTACTTTTTCTGTGTCATGTTATTTTTTTCACCTAATCCACCAACAAATATTGGTTCCAGTCTATTTTCTTGATTTCTTGAGCTCTAGACCTGAACAGACTGGGTGTCAGAATCCATTTATATCACATTCATAAATGCATGTTTAAAACATTATTTCCCCCCCCCATGGATTCTGCCATCTCCCGAGGAAGGAGGAGCGCATGTGGATTCAGCCTGCCTTAGGTTATTTCAAAGACCAAGGGAAACCTTTTGAACTGGGTGAACAAAGGGGAGGGTTAGGGAAGAAGGCATCTGGCCTGTGTCTCCATTTGAATCTGTAGAGGAAGAAGGCAATAACCGTAAAGATCCGAAGTTCCCTTTTTCCCACGAAAGGGATGACACGAAGTAAATGATGGGGGGCTGACCAAATGGGGTTGAGGGAAGGGGGGTTGAACCGGGAACTCTTTATAAAGTTTCAATCTGTAGAACAATACCAGGTCCTGTCTTGTATTTCCACAACCAAACATGTCCTAGTAAAAATTCCTTTTGGACTAGAACTGACTCCAAGAGTTTTTGTTTTCCTAAGACGTGGATTAGGGTGGGTCCTGACACTGGGTTCCTTTCTCCTCCTCCTCCTCCTCCTCCTCCTCCTCTTCCTCCTCCCCCCCTCCTCCTCCTCTTCCTTGCCTTCAAGTCATATTGACTCCTGGCAGTTACCTAGACAAGTCCCTGGGGCTTTCAAGGAAAATATTCAGAAGCGGTTTTCCTATGTTTTTGTTCTTCCCAGGACTGAGTGGGGAGGATTGCCACCCAGCCAGCTTTGTGCCTAAGACAAGACTGGAAAACCTGGTTTCCCTGTTTCTAGCTTTGTGCCTTACCAACTACACCTAACTGGCTCTCTCTATCTCTCTCTTTCTTTTAAAGGACCGGGAAAGCAGGCTTCAGGGTGAAACTATTAAGAAACGGATTGTGTGGGACTTGGAAAGGCGCTGCTACCTGGATCCTATCGCTGTACTATGGTGAGAAAACTGTCGTTCTCCAGCCACTCAGAACTTAATGAGATGATCTGTGGGAGCCAGGCAATTAAGAGCAGAGACCTGGCGATTTTACCCTCAATTCAGACTCCTGGCTAGCCTTCTCCAAGTTCTTTAACTGAAGCTGATCTTGATTTGCTGAGTTCTGTGCATTAATGGGTTCCTTCAGCTACAGCTCTGCATAAATATTAATAAGCCTTATTACAACAGCCTTGCTTCTGCTGGTGTTTGTGCTGCATTTTGCACATTTACTGCTTGCTTGTCCATCAAGAAACTCAGCCCATTTATTTATTTATATCCCACCTTGGTTATTTGTATGTGCAACACAAGGTGGCGAACATACATAAATACTTCTCCCTGCTCCTGTTTTCCCCACAACAACCCTGTGAGGTGGGTTCAGCTGAGTGAATGGCTCAAAGTCACCCAGCTAAATCCAATCGGAAGCATCTCAGTTCTGACCGTTTTCTGCACACTGCCCATTCCCACCTTTGCCGTCCAGGTGGCACTGATGGAAATGCACGCAATGCCCTTTTGCGCATCAGACCACCCAAACAATTGTTAACTGGTTTGCTATCGGTCTCTTCCTGTTTGACAGCTTTCGCAAGCGGATCGCTGACTGTCGGTGTTGGCCTGTGGAAATTACCAGAGTGCCACTGGTCACATCCACGAAAGTCAAAGCTGGCAAAGGAGACAAGGTAAGGTTCTGGTTCATTACCACCACCACCATCATCATCATATTTTAATCCCACCATTTTTTTTTCCTTTTCAAAAAAAATACTTCATCAGCTCAAGGCAGCAAACATACTTAATACTGCTCCCTTCTATCGTTCCCACCACAACAACCCTGCGAGGTGGGTTGGGCTGAGAGAGAGAGAAACGGCCCAAATCACCTAGCTGACTTTCATGGCTAAGGCAAGACTAGAGTTCACCATCTCCCGGTGATTGGCCCAGACTCACCCAGCCGGCTTTCCTCCTAAAGGGAGGCCCAGAATTCATCACCTCTTGTTTCTAGGCCAGCACCATCCTCACTACCCTTAACTGGCTCTCTTGAGTGTAAAGTAGGTTTGCTAGGATTAAAGGTAGGTGTGGTTTTACATGTGCTACATAAATACTATAGAAGGGATTCTGGCTGTGGACGGTCCTTGACTTATGGTCGGTAGCTTGGTGACCATTTGAAGTGATGACCCAGATTCAAAATTAATTCTTTTCTTTTAATAATAATGTATTTATTTTCCAATTTTACATTTAAGTATTTAAAAAGCAACGTGGTGATCAATAGTTCGATAACAAAATCTTTAGTGCAAAGTTGCAACATCAGATATTTCTTCTCTTTTTCCCTTAACATTTACTGTCTCGTATTCAAGCTAGTACAGTTCTTATTATATCAACTCAGTAAAAACATCGTTCTTACATTTATCAATACATTTTTAGCTTATACGTATCTTAATTACATTCAATCTTCATAGACAATCCATATCCTGTTATTAATTTTTACCCAATTTTTAGTTGCTCATCAATATTCCAATGTGCTAGGATTAAACGTAGGTGTGGTTTTACACGTGCTTCATAAATACTATAGAAGAGATTCTGGCTGTGGATGGTCCTTGACTTCTGGTCAGTAGCTTGGTGACCATTTGAAGTTATGACCCAGATTCAAAATCCTGATGGTTCCCTTTCCCGTCCTGTAGTCGTGGCGCTGTATTTTAGTGTTAAGTATGCTTGCCGCCTTGAGCTGATGAAATAACAGCTGTTTGCATCAGCCCACAATCATCTGGCCACATTTTACTAGGGTTTTGCCCAAAACTAATATTTACTTCCACTGGTTCACTTAACCCAGAGGTCCCCAAACCCCAGGCTGCGGCCCACGACTTGAGTGCTGTGCAACTGGGCCACAGAAGTGGCAGGTGAGCACACACACATTCTCCCTAGGGCAAGCAGCAGGCAAGTGCGTGTTGCATGTGTGCGCTTGCCCACCACTCACATGGAACCATCCTCTCTTTCCCCCCTACCCCACCGGCCCGGTCCGCAAAGTCAGAAAGGTTGGGGAACTCTGGCTTAACCACCATGTCGTTCGTTTCACGACCACTGCAAAAAAGATTGTAAAATCAGTCACACGAGCAGACTCCATTACGGCCATAACTCGGCTAGCTGTGCTCCATTCGGGCTGCTTGTGGCCATCAGCAGGGAAGATGGTCATCCCAACTGTCCTTTTCTAGGGAGGTGCAACTATTGGTGGAACAGAGGAGGATCCGATTTCCTTTCATGGCGTGGCTTATGTCAGCTTAGTGCCGCTGCTGTATCCTGGAGTGAAGCGGATCCGGGGAGCGTTCCGAGTTTTTCCTTACCATGACAGCGAAGTGTGTGAGAAGGTAACAGCTTCATTTGCGTGGCTCATCAGCCGAGATTCTCTTGCTTTAGATTTTGTTTGAAATGGTTATTGCCATCTTGCTTCCAGGAAGCTTAGAGCAGACAGCAATCAATGAGAATAGAGCTGGAAGGGACCTTGGAGGTCTTCTAGTCCATCCCCCTGCTCAAGCAGGTGACTCTATACCATTTCAGACAAGTGACTATCCAGTCTCTTCCTAAAAACCTCCAGTGCTGAAGCACCCACAACTTCTGGAGGCAAGCGGTTCCACTGGTTAATTGTTCTTCACTGTCAGGAAATTTCTCCTTGGCTCTAGGTTGCTTCTCTCCTTGATTTTACTTCCATCCATTATTTCTTGTCTTGCCTCCTGGTGCTTTGGAAAATAAGTTGACCCCCTCCTCTTTGTGGGAGCCCCTCAAACTGGAACACTGCTATCGTGTCCCTTTGAGAGCGGGCAACTAAATTTCGTTTTTGATGCATGCCGTTGTGCTCACAGTAAAAAATTGACAATAAAGGTTATCTTATCTATCTTATTCTCACTTGGTGCCTCTTTTGTTTCAGACCAAGTGCCTCTTCAGTCTTTTTCGTGACGTGGGCCATCAGGCAATCCTTAATAAATTTGGTCCCTTGGGAATGTACAGTCCGCACACTAAAAGCATCCTTGGGAAGAACGTCAAAGATGACAAGCAGAGAGAACTAATGATGAGGAAGGTGAGAATGGCAAAAAAAAACTAAGTGCAAAGAGATTAAGTCCTCTCCAACAGGGGTCTCCAACCTTGGCAACTGTACAACTTGTGAACTTCAACTCCCAGAATTCCTCAGCCAACCATGAGGAATGCTGGGAGTTGAAGGCCACATGCTGGCTGAGGAATGCTGGGAGTTGAAGGCCACATGTTGGCTGTGGAATGCTGGGAGTTGAAGGCCACATGCTGGCTGAGGAATGCTGGGAGTTGAAGGCCACATGCTGGCTGAGGAATGCTGGGAGTTGAAGGCCACATGCTGGCTGAGGAATGCTGGGAGTTGAAGGCCACATGCTGGCTGAGGAATGCTGGGAGTTGAAGGCCACATGCTGGCTGAGGAATGCTGGGAATTGAAGGCCACATGCTGGCTGAGGAATGCTGGGAGTTGAAGGCCACATGCTGGCTGAGGAATGCTGGGAGTTGAAGGCCACATGCTGGCTGAGGAATGCTGGGAGTTGAAGGCCACATGCTGGCTGGGGAATGCTGGGAGTTGAAGGCCACATGCTGGCTGAGGAATGCTGGGAGTTGAAGGCCACATGCTGGCTGGGGAATGCTGGGAGTTGAAGGCCACATGCTGGCTGAGGAATGCTGGGAGTTGAAGGCCACATGCTGGCTGAGGAATGCTGGGAGTTGAAGGCCACATGCTGGCTGAGGAATGCTGGGAGTTGAAGGCCACATGCTGGCTGAGGAATGCTGGGAGTTGAAGGCCACATGCTGGCTGAGGAATGCTGGGAGTTGAAGTCCACAAATCTTACAATTGCCAAGGTTGGAGACCCCTGCTCTTTGAATTTAGAAGATGGAAAATGTGTTTGTCTCCTCAGTCGGAGCTAGAGCTTTGCGTTTGGAGGATCCAAATGAGGTTTGCTTCTTTATTCATGTCAGAAGCATCACAATTAAAATAAGGCATACTATATGACGTAACATTTAAAATATAAAACACATGATTGAAATATGTACAAATTAAACAGATCCTGCCCAGAAACTAGCAACATTAATTGTGTTCTGTCACACTACCCTGAGGTCCTCAAATGTACGCTGGTTGGGACACAAAGGGCAGCAAACATACCTAATGCTCCTTCCTTCTCTTATTTCCCCCACAACAACCACCCTGTGAGGTGGGTTGGGCTGAGAGAGAGGGACTACTAGCCCAAAGCCACCCAGCCAGATTTTATGGCTAAGGCGGGATTAGAACTCGCCATCTCCCGGTGATTGGCCCAGTCACCCAGCCAGCCTCCATGCCTTAGGCAGTACTAGAACTCACAGCCTCCTGATGATTGTCCCAAAGCCAACCAGACAGCTTTCATGCCTAAGGCAGGACTAGAACTCCCCCTCTTCTAGTGATTGGCTCAGAGTAACCCAGCCAGATTTCATGCCTAAGGCAGAACTAGAACTCACAGCCTCCTCATGTTTGACTCAGAGTCACCCCACTGGCTTTCATGCCTAAGGCGAGATTAGAACTCACCGTCTCCTGGTTTCTAGGCCAGCTTCTTCGCAACTAGACCATGCTGGCTCTCTAGAAAAGATTAGAATAGCTTTCAAAGCACCACATAGCCCTAAGAGTTGCAACAGGACTAATTGCAGAATAAGATTCACATAAATGCAGAACAGGGTGGTCTGTACCATTGTTAAAACCACACAGATTAAAAAAGTGCCCAGATAAAAAGAAGAACCATCGATTTTAATTTAAAGCTTTAGCTGAAAGCTCATGCCTCTTACCAACTTTAAATTAGGTGACCCCCCCTTCCAGAAGTCACACAAAAGAAGCTTTCTGAAATGATATCCAGTAAAAGATATTTTTTTTGCTTCCTCTTCAGCCATCCAGTATTGTAAAAAAGGACACCTCCGAGATCACAGTAGAAACTGCGGTATCTTTATGCCAGAACCTGGAAGGACAGGTAAAGCTATTGCTTAAAAAGATGCCAAATATACAGGATTTGTACATACCACCTGGACTCCCCAGTCTGGATCTGGAGTCACATGGAAATTGTGAATGAGTGCTTCTGACTATCTGCATCTCTCTCTCTCTCCCTCTCTCTCCCTCTCCCTCTCCCTCTCCCTCTCCCTCTCTTCCTCCCTCCCTCTCCCCCTCTCCCTCTCTCTCTGCTCCCTCCCTCTCCCTCTCTCCTCCCTCCCTCTCTCCCTCTCCTCTCCCCCTCTCTCTCTCTCCCTCCCCCTCTCTCCCTCCCTCTCTCTCCCTCTCTCCCTCTCCTTCTCTCTCCCTCTCCCTCCTTCCCTCTCTCCCTCTCCGCTCCCTCCCTCTCCCTCCTCTCTCCTTCTCCCTCCCTCTCTCCCTGTCCTCTCCCCCTCTCTCTCCCTCTTTCTCCCTCTCCTCTCCCCCTCTCTCCCTCTCTCCTTCTCTCTCCCTCTCTCTCCCTCTCTCCCTCTCTCCCTCCCTCCCCCCTCTCTCCTCTACTATGTCTTGGTACAAGGGCTTGATGATAACCTAGCTGTTCTCCATATGTATAGATTTAAATTCCCACAAATGAAACCTAATGTGTTTGGGTTAAATTTTGAGGGGATGTGGCTGTGGAAACATCCTAGGAAGTGGGCTATGCTCCTGAAGAAATATCAACCACTTTCTTTTTCCAGCAATATGTAGAAGGTGGAAGTTTTATTGTGATAGAGTTTACGCTGGATAAAGCTTTAGTGCCCAAGCGTCTGCCAGAGGAACTTGCCAGCCGGTGAGTTTTATATATTTAAATATACTTATTGGGTCAGATCAGTCAATACAAAGACTGAGGGTCTTATTAAATTCTGATCTCATTGTAGGAGAGGTTGGTCACCCAATAACACACTGCATCAAGGCTGATTTCAGGACCCTGGAGAGCGTCATTTGCTCTTACAAAGTTTATAACTCAGCTGAGTTAGGTCTCTACAAAAATTTATGTGGGGAGACCTTATCCCCGATTCTCCCAAAGGTGTTGTGATTCGGTGTCAGCCTGTGATCCCAGCAGCTGAATCCGATGAATCTGAGGAGGAGGAGGAGGGGTTTGGAGAGCCTTTGGTGTCAGAGGGAGGCTCTGATGCACTGCAGGACTCTCAGCCTGGCCCCTCCAGTCATGTTCCTCATGAGGCTCAGCTGTGTGAGTACGAGGTGTCGGACTCAGAGGAGTCACAGCTGAGTCTGTTCAGAGACACTAGAAGCAGAAGGCAATCCAGCAGAGCAGAGCAGAGCAGAGAAAATCAACGAGGCAACTCAGTGAGAGGAGGAGAAGGCAGTGAGAAGCCATGCCTTGGGACTGATAATCAAAGGGGAAGGTGTGGGCGGTGCTGGTTGCTGAAGGCAACCATTTGGAGATATTCAAAGAGAATCCTGGTCTGTTCTTGTTACTTCTGTTTAACTCTTGTTTGATATTTTGATTCATTTATTCTGTTGCTTTTTTGTTTGAACTGTAAATAAATTTGAGTTGGGTTTTTCCAGCCTATTGACTGTAAAAAGGAAAAAGGGGTTGTCCCTGATACACAAACAGGGCCGGTCATAGGCTGGAACAGAACAAACGGTGCTTTTTCCAAGAGGCAACTGAACTTACTTTTCTTTGAAGACGTTTAGCTTCTCAACCAAAAAGCAAGAAAGTCCAGTTGCCTCTTGGAAAAAGCACCTCTGGGGCAAAGCGTTGACCTGAATGACTGAGAATCTCCATGGACCCTTATCCCAGCTTATTGCCAGCACAATTCTTTTTTGTGCTAATTCTGTAGCTGATTGTGTTAAGTTTAATGGAATTGACTTTAAAGTCAACTGTGAATTTATTTTTATTTTAATCCCATTTATATCCCACCCTTCTCCGAAGACTCAGGGCGGCTTACAATTTAAGCACAAACCAATGTGCTTAGCAATAGCCTTCATTCTATGTATATGCCTGCTTATTAGGGCTTTCGCCCCCCCCCCAGCGGCATTATTACAAAGTCAGCTTATTGCCCCCAACAATCTGGGTCCTCATTTTACCTACCTCGGAAGGATGGAAGGCTGAGTCAACCTTGAGCCTGGTGGGACTCGAACCTGCACTAATTGCAGGCAGCTGGTGTTACTTAAGGAGGCATCAGCCCACTGCTCCACCACGGCTCATAATGGAATGGGGTGGCGAAATGAATTGTCAGATGATCAGAACAATCCACCTTTGTCCTTTCTTTCTTCTAACACAATCAGA
This sequence comes from Vipera ursinii, assembly GCF_947247035.1. NCBI lineage: Eukaryota > Metazoa > Chordata > Lepidosauria > Squamata > Viperidae > Vipera > Vipera ursinii. The sequence continues at coordinate 10,120,770 of NC_139526.1, forward strand.
GTGAAGGACATGATTCCTCCACACCCTCAACTCCCTCGAAGGACTGCAGGAGCCATGAAGGTATGAAACAAGCCTACTTGGTAATTCTACTCCATTTTTTAATACTTCAGAGAAGTTTTTCCACGCAGTAAAATAAAACACATTTGAAGTTCAAGATAAGAGAAAAAAGAAAGGGAAAAAAAAGAAATAAAGGAAAAGAGATGGAAATGAGGAGCAGCAGTCTGGGATGCAGGGAAGAGGGGCTGGTGATATAATAATCATAATCATAATCATAATCATATTAATAATAATCATAATAATAATAATAATAATAATAATAATAATAATAATAATAATAATAATAATAATAATAATAATAATAAACACCCCAGACTTAACAGTTGTCGATAAGAAACACAAAAAAGTCTGGATAGTGGACATGGCAGTGCCTGGAGATAGACGAGAAAGAATTGGAGAAGATAACAAAATACAAAGACCTACAAATAGAAATAGAAATAGACTGTGGCAAAGGCAAGCAAGGGTAGTACCAAAAGTAATAGGTGCCTTGGGTGCAATCCCAAAACAACTGGAGCACCACTTGGACACCATTACAGGCATTGACAAATTCGCCATCAGTCAATTGCAAAAGGCGGCCTTGCTAGGAACTGCTTCCGTCCTGCGGCGATATCTGTAATACCATCCAACATCCACATCTGCCTATCTCAGGTCCTTGGTAAGGATTCGACAGGTAGACTAAAATGCCAAATCCAGTCTGAACATCTGGCTGACTGTGCAATGATTAATAATAATAATAATAATAATAATAATAATAATAATAATAATAATAATAATAATAATAATAATAATAATAATAGTTGGAAGGGACCTTGGAGGTCTTCTAGTCCAACTCCCTGTTCAGGCAGGAAACCCTGTACCATTTCAGACAAATGGTTGTCCAACCTCTTCTTAAATACTTCCAGTGTTGGAGCATTTACAACTTCTGGAGGCAGGTTGTTCCACTGGTTAATTGTTCTAACTGTCAGGAAATTCCTCCTTAGTTCCAGGTTGCTTCTCCTTTATCCAGAAAAAAACTTTGCCAGCCAGAATTCACCAATGATCGCTGTTCACAGATGCAGCACCATTTCTGCTCCTTCGGAGACATCTAGCCAACCATAGAACCTTACCCATAAGCCATAAGCCAACATGTGCTTTTGGCCTCATGCCTGCTACTTAGTCCTCCCTCCACACTAGGAGCTGTGGGGTCCTTGTTGCTGTCCGAACCTGGCGGTTTTCTTGCCGATGCTTCATTACCATGCTAGGTAACATCATCAGTGCTGGTGTAAAGGCCGGCCTCAGCTGTTCCCTCAGGAAAGCAAACACTCAGGAGCACAGGCATTGTTTCAAAGAGGATCTTTCGCTGAGAGAAAGTGATTGCAGAGGGGGGGGAAGGCGGAATCTGAAATTTCCACGCAGAGCACGAAGCTAAAAAGTCCCGTTTCTTCGCCCGACTCCGATGCCCGAGTCATCAGCTGCCAATCCCCTGGCATGAAGATGTTATGAGAACTTCTGGCTAGGAAGGTGATAACTGACTGGCTTCCCAGGCCCCTGTGAAACCAGATGGCCCCGAAGGCATTTCCCACCCCCACACCCCACCCCTTGATTCCCATGCGAATACATATCAGAGCAAAAGCAGAAACAAATGTTAGAGAGTACAGGAACATCCTCAGTCCACATTCATACGAGCTCCCATTCCTGAGGGTTAGGGTTCCAGAGGGACCTGACAAATAGCCTAGCTTGATAATGAAACATCAGCAAGGGAAACCACCATGCAAGTAGAGCTGCCCCACCGTTCAATCCTGAGCTGCAAATATTCTCTTCTGTCAGTACACAGGAAGCCCTTTGCGTCTAGCTGCACAAGGATGAGCTTGTACTAGACTTGATGGATTGCGGTGTGTGTGACAGTTCAAGCAGTGGAGGTCAGCAACCAGGAAGGTTTGCCAGCAGCGTATGCCACCTTCTTGAGGAGAAATTTATTTCTGTCAACAAACTCCAAGGTTTCCCTGACTTCTTTAGGCCGTAGAAGATTACCACACGCAGATCACCAATATTGCTGCGTCTATCCTAGACGAGTATCACGAACTCTTTGGAAGGCAGGTGGTGGAAGGCCTTGTCGTTGATTCTCAGACCCTGGAAGATCAGAAATGTCAACTCAACTATGAGCTGAACACCTCAGGGAAATATTTTGCCTTTAAGGAGCAACTCAAGGTATGTTGTCACAATGCAGGTCTCTCTTTGTAAAAGTGACATTCTATTAACGCGGAATAATACGTTGGAAGTGTCACATTTCCTCGTCATCTGAGTCCTCTTTTAGCATTTAAGAAGCCCCCTCCCCACCCTGGTCAAGTGCCACCTTACGCTTGCTTGTGCTTCACCACCATGCAATGACTATGCCCTGAACTCTGGGCAGGGGAATGCCTGGGGGAAAGGAAAAGTAACGGCTGTATCTCCCTGAGACGCTGCTTCAAGGTCAACCGGTGGAGGAAGGAAAGCAGCTGCATACCGTCCAATGCTTGAAGTGACCGTTCTGAAATTATCTTTCTTGAACCTGATTGGTCATGGGGAGGCCAGTGATGGGGGACAGTTAAGGGAGGAAAAAGTTGAAAATAGGGATTTTGGCGTGTGATTCTCAGTTTGGGCTTTGCAACCCTGCAATATGCTCGGCTTCTAATCAAATTAGATCTTTCTCAACAAACAGAGCCAAAGATCGTTTCTGTTTAGAGGTTTAAGTGACAGCAAGTCCGACAGCCCCTTTTTTAGATCTGTAGTGGCCCGTCAGGCAAGGGAATCTAGCATCTCATACATTTGTTGCTCCCTTCCGAATGTGTGGTGTCCTTGTGACAGAGTCTTTCCCTTCCTTGTAGCACGCAGTTGTTAAAATTGTGCGGGAGAAGTACTTGAAGACCACTGCCTTTGAAACTCTGGACCAACTCCAGGCTTTCCTCAGTGAGTTGTACGTCTACCTGATGGATCAGATGCATGTTGCGCTGAATCAGGTGAGCTTGGGAAAAGCAACCCCTCCTTTTACTGCGGAGGGTGTTGGGTGCCAGGCAAGCCAAGGGAAGAGTCATCAGGGCAGGTTGGATCAATCCGGCTTTGGGCTTGCAACAGAGCGGTTGTGTGTCTCACACCCTGAGGGTGAAAGTTCAAGAAGACACCTGGTCATTTGCATTCTTTTAGGAAGACATTGAAACTACTTGTGGGTTTATCTATGTCCTCAGGGTCAGCTGAATAGGGTCACCCATTTGCACTACTCAGGCACCCCTGAGGACAGAGACAAACCTCCAAGTGGCCACAACGAATCTCTAAAAAGACGGCAAATGACCATCTGTCTGCGAGGAGTATAAATCCTCCTGTTTCCCACCATCCAGTCAGAGCTGAAGAAGTTTCTCAGATGAGAAGCGAAACGTCTTCAAAGAAAAAAACAAGAAAGTCCAGTTGCCTCTTTAAAAAAAAAGCACCTTTGGGACAACCAGGACCTGGATGACCGGGAATCTCCATAGACTCTATTTGAATACATGTTGCCAAATGCTGAGTTGACCCCCTCCTTTAACTAAACCAGCCTGAATGTCACGTTCATTATTTCCCTGCACTGGCCAGGTCCTGTCCCTCCAGACTCCAAGTCCTCCTCCTCCCGTCTACACCACCTTGGAGCAGCTCCAGCTCTTTGCTCGAGAGGCCCAGGTCAACGGTGACTACGGCTTGGCATCAACTTACTATCAGGAGGTAAAGGAAACAACTGTGAAAACAACGAGTTTTCCTGAAAAAGAAGAATATATCTAAATCAGGGTTGACATTAAGGGGTCTTTGATGCTCTGGGAGCTTGGTGGTTTTCTTGCAGATGTTTCACGACCCACCCTAGGTAACATCATCAGTGCTAGAAGGGAGTGGGGTTGTTAGAGAGGAGGAGGAGGAGGAAGAGAAGAAAGAACGACTGTGAAGTCATTATTCCTCTCTGAGCTTGGTGGTTTTCTTGCAGACATTTCATGACCCACCCTAGGTAACATCATCAGTGCTAGAAGGGAGTGGGGTTGTTAGAGAGGAGGAGGAGGAGGAAGAGAAGAAAGAACGTCATTCTTCCTCTCTGAGCTTGGGGGTTTTCTTGCAAACGTTTCACGACCCACCCCAGTTCTGGCACTGGGTCATGAAACATCTTCGAGAAAACCTCCAAGCTCACAGAGCATCAAGGATCCCTCAAAGAGCTTTCCATTTTCTAAGAATTAGAAGCGTTTAGATGCTGTAGTCGCTTCTCTTTCAGTGGAAGGCTGGCTGGGGAATTCTGGGAGTTGAGGTCTACACACCTTGGTCTTGAGAGACTCTTATTCAAGAATTCCTGGAAGAAAACCTGTCTTGAGAGAGACGTGAAGGCTCAAATCAAATCAAATCGAGCCGAGATCAACCTTTCATTGCATCGGGAAGCTGACATCCTATTTTTGACCTTCAGATCTTTCCATTCAAAGCTTTGAAACAGAATGTTAATTTACGCGAGGGTCCTTCTGCCCCCAGAGGTTGTCACGAAACCCCCAAGATAGCCAGAGCTGGTTGGATTATGGAGCCTTCTGCCTGCTGACTGAAGACAATCTCAAGGCTCAGGAATGTTTCCGCGAGGCTGTCAGGCTGGATGCCAATCACCTGCCCAGGTAACTGCTTCGTCTGGAACTGTGGTCAGACATTAACCATGTTAGCAGCAGAGCTCACGGTAACGTGGGGGGGGGGGAAAAAGGATACCTAAATTTTATGCAGGATATGTATGTACGTCCTACACATGTAATGCAGCGTACATATGTGCACTTCAGCAGGCACTGTAATGCACATTACTGCACATGCGTTGGGCACCCTTTTCAACCTAACACCCTCCAGATGCGTTAGGAGTACTGGCGGTCCTTGACTTACGACCACAATCGATGACCCGATTTCTGTTCCTAAGTGAGACAGTTCTTAGGTGAATTTTGCCCCCCATTTTACGACCTCGCTTGCCACGGGTTAAGTGAACCACTGCCGTCGTTAAGTTAGTAACATGGTTGTTAAGTGAATCTGCCTTCCCCATTGATTTTGCTTGTCAGAAAGTCACAAAAGACGATCATGTGTCCTTCGGACACGGCAACCATCATAACTACGAGTCAGTTGTCAAGCATCTGCATTTTAATCACGTGGCCGTGGGGATGTTGCAACAGTCGTAAGTGTGAAAAATGGCCATAAGTCACTTTTTTACTTCCATTGTCACTGAGCGGTCACTAAATGAACTGTTGTAACTCGAGACCTACCTGTGCAGATCCCATTATCTCGTACATCTAGAAGTTATTTAAGGTGCATTTCACCAGAAGGTTTGACTCTAGCAGGACTCTTCTTACCTACATCTGTATATTACTAACATTCATGTGTCTGTAACCTTTCGTTGAATGAAATCGTACGTCACAGTAGGGCAAAACATTCTCAACCAAGGTACCTCAAATGGGCTAATTTATTAGAATGCGTCTAAAATCCAGGAATCGTGATTCCCACGGACTTTAAATTTGACAACTTCTGTAAAGCATTTTATGACAGAAACATTGTAAAGCACTTTATGACATTACAAACATGTCATAAAAGGTTTCCTGGGGTCCATTCCTCACGTATGACTGTTCTGTACAGTTCAAAAGGGACTCTTTTCAAGGCAGACGTTCAGAGGAATGTCTCTCTAAATTTTTCAGAACTTTTCCAGCAAAGGCAGTACATTAAAAACGCTGACATTTTTTTTTAAAAGGAGTCCGCTAATGAAATAGCTCTGAAACAATGACCCAATGGGTCACGGGTTGTCTAGTCTTCTGAAGTATATCTCTGACATAAGTGAGGCTCAATCCCCAGGACATATAAATAATGAAGTGGAATGAGGGCTGATTTGGAACAGGTTGGATATTCTTCCTGAATAAAGGTCCCTTGGGGGCTCTCTGAACAATCTACCGTGATAGGAACAAACCCAGGCTCTAAACAATCTACCGTGATAGGAACAAACCCAGGATTGTTCTTACAATGGGGCTCTCCTTAGGTTTGTCATTTGTTGTCTGTTCAGTGTCCTGTTGTGTGGGATCATGGCTGTGATGCTGCAGAATTATGAGGAGGCCGAAGTCTTTTTCGAGGATGCCACCTGTGTGGAGCCAACCAGTGTCGTGGCCTGGACCATGTTAGGTATGAATCTGGCTAATTTAACGTGGAAGATTTGGAAATGTTGATTGCCAGAATGTTGACACCATCACTACTGGGCACAGCTTTCTGAATAGTCTCTTAAGTGGTCCTGTAGAGCCAGGCTACCTATGGAACCGGCTTTGCCCCATCGCATCAGCTCATCCCACTAGTCCAGGGAGGGAAGGCATGCAACAGACCCCAGCGGTCAAAGAATTCCGACTGGTGGGGTCAAGGAAGAGGGCCTTCTCTGCCACAATGCCCCTGCATTGTGAAAAATCTCGGTCTTGGAAGTCTCTTGGCCTTCTGCAAAGGGGTCAAAACCTAGTTGTGTAGCCTTGTGTGGAAGACACAGGGGCCCACATAGCCATGGGCCTGATTGGCCCCATGAGAATCCCTCTGCCTGCTTTAACAAATCTTAGTCTCCCCATCTTGGATCCCCCCGTCTGTTTCAATTTCTTACTTCTTTTTAACATTTTTTTAAAAATTACTGACATTATTTGATTATTTTTTAAAAATGTTTTGTTCCATGGATTAAATTGTACATCGCCCAGAACCCCTTTCTGAAGGAGACGGGCGGTTAAGACATGTGAAATATAAAGTGTGAAATATAAATAGGGGGCAGGTAGTCCTCAATTTACGACCACGAAGGACCCGAGAATTTAGATAGCTAAGTGAGAAATTTGTCAAGCGAGTTTTGTCCCCTTTGACGACCCTTCTCGCCACATTTCTTAAGTGAGTCACGGGAGTTCTTAAGTTAGTAACACAGTTGTTAAGTGAATCTGGCTTCCCCATTGACTTTGCCTGCTGGAAGGTCACAAAAGGGGAATCACGTGATCCCGGGACACCGCAGCCGTCATAAATATGAGTCAATTGCCAAGCGTCCAAACTTGGATGGCGTGACCAGGGGGATGCTGCAACGGTCGTAAGTGCAAAAAATGGTCATAGTTCACTTTTTTCAGTGCCGTTACAACTCCAAACAGTTACACAGTGTGTTCTGCTCCTGCCTTAACGGTGAAGACCAGCTGGGTGACTTTGGGCCAGCTCTTCTCTCTCTCAATCCAACCCACCACGCTAGGTGGTTGTTGGGAAAACAAAAGGCAAGAACATTTAAATACATTGTTTTGAGTTGCACGAAATAAAGGGGACCCATCAATCTATTAAATAATAATAATAATATCGTCATCATCGTCGTCATCATCATCATTGCAGTCATAGAGAACCGAAGCGTACAGCTGATTGTTATCGCTGTACCAGGAGATGCCAGAGTCAAAGAAAAAGAACTGGGAAAAATTATGAAATACCGCGACCTGGCCATCGAAACGGCGCGATTACGGGTGAAACGCGTAACAGTGATACCCATCGTCATCGGGGCACTGGGAACTAGGTCCAAAAGCTTTGCAAAATACAACAAGAAATTGCAGCTTCCTGCAATAACTCCAGCAAAGCTACAAAAAAACTGCGCTACTCGGAACATCTTACATTTTAAGGAGATACCTGGTTGATACCTAGGGTGCTGGCAGCAGCCCGTGTCAACCATTAGTGCCAGTCAACTTGAGTGTTCAGTTGACTGAGTTTCATGTTTTATGAATAAAAGTTTTATATAATCATCCTCATCAGAATAGACGAGAAAGAACTGGAGAAGATAACAAAATATAAAGACCTACAGATAGAAATAGAAAGACTGTGGCAAAGGCAAGCAAGGGTAGTACCAACAGTAATAGGCGCCTTGGGTGCAATCCCAAAACAACTGGAGCACCACTTGGACACCATTATAGGCATTGACAAATTCGCCATCAGTCAATTGCAAAAGGCGGCCTTGCTAGGAACTGCTTCCGTCCTGCGACGATATCTGTAATACCATCAAACATCCACATCTGCGTATCCCAGGTCCTTGGTAAGGATTTGACAGGTAGACAAAAATGCCAAATCCAGTCTGAACATCTGGCTGACTGTGTGATGATCAATAATGATGATGATGATGATGATGATGTCGGAAGGGACCTTGAAGGTCATGTAGTCCAAATCTAGTCCCTGTTCAGGCAGGAAACCCTACAACATTTCAGACAAATGGCTGTCCAGTCTCTTCTTAAAAACTTCCAGTGTTGGAGCATTCACTGCTTCTGGAGGCAGGTGGTTCCACTGGTTAATTGTTCTAACTGTTAGGAAGTTTCTCCTTAGTTAGTTTCCATCCGTTGCTTCTTCTCCTGCCTTCAGGCACTTTGGAGAATAGCTTGACTCCCTCTTCTTTGGGGCAGCCCCTGTGATATTGGAACACTGCTGTCATGTCCCCCTGAAGATGGAGAGTGCTCTCCATCTTAGGTGGGTAACCAAAGAACCTGATAACCCTGGTGCTTCTATGCCTCCTTCAACATCACAGTAATTATTTCCTGAGGGAAATCTTTTTCTTTTTTTCCCCCCTTTTCCCTACTTTTCCTTTAGGACTTTTCTATGATATCCAGGAAAACTACATCCGGGTCGAGATGGCCTTCCGCGAGGCTACCAAACTCCAGAAGGCCCGTCTGCCCAAAGAGAAACCAAGTCCTCCGAGCACAGAAGAAGGAGGAAAGAAAAGAACTTCGTACCTGGCATCACGGGCGCAGTCTCTGGATGGCCCGGAGGAGTCTGGTAAGTTGATGATGCCCATCGGGGCAACAAGCCACAAACTCTACACTGTTCTTCAAGATCGGGGAAAGTGTTACAGGAAAAAAGGATCGTTGGCCAAGAACGTTTGCAGGAGAGGCTATTTTGAGATGCTTCTCCCAATGTTTTCTGGGTCAGAGGTCTCCAGCCTTGGCAACTGTACAGCTTGTGGACTTCAGTTCCCAGAATTCCTCAGCCAGCCGTGCCAAATTCTGAGGGTTAAAGTCCACCAGTCGTAAAGCTGCCAAGGTTGGAGACCCCTGGTCTTGGTGGACCTCCATTATGACCTTAGGTCTACAAGGGAAAACCCAGGTAAAGTTAACCTTTTTTTTGGCCTGTCCTCATGTTCCACTCTCCCATTCCCATTGCTAGCTGAATATACTGTTGTATTTATTGTTTTTAGATATAAAACATTTTGTTTTAACATTTTTGCTTTGTTTGAACCATTTCCACTGGAAGAGGTCCTACTTCGAGTGCAGGCTGTTGGTTCTGAAGGCAAAAGGCCAAGTCGGTCTTTCTATTTTGACCTTGAGAGCCAAATAGCTGTTTTCACATTCAAGTTGGGGCAATTTTGCTTCAAACCAAGACCTTCAGATTAGGGCAGCAGCTGAGATTCAAGTCTTTCGCACAGCCTGATTGCAGATTTGTAAAATGAGTGAGATTTTTTTTTTTGAGGTGGGATCTTGTAAATGTTTCTGTTCTTGCTCGGCTGCAAATTTCTGGGTCACAGCACCAGAGGATTTCAGCTATACCTGTCAATGTGGCCAGATGCCATCCTTTCACCTTTTATCCTGGCAATTTTGACTGCTGCAGCCTTTCTGTTGTTTCCATGGCGACTTCTCTGCATTGAGAAATGTGGTGCCTTAAGTCCAGCTTAAATCTGGCATCTACAGTGTAAGGTCGATGGACACGGGAGACCCGGTTTTGAAACTAGCCTCTGTGTTGCCCTCCCTGACAATAGCAATAGCAATTACAGTAGATTTACAAACTGCTCCCTAATACTTTACAACACTCTCTTAAGTGGTTTTACAATGTTGCCCTCCAGCAATGCGGGTCTTTGTTTTGCTTTCCTTGGAAGGATGCAAGGCTGAGTCTCCCTTGAGCTCCATCAGGATCAAACTCCAGGGTGTGGGCAGAGTTAGCCTGCAATACTGCAATCTAACCACTCTGCTCCCAGGGCATCTCAGACCCATTATCTTGGGCCCAGGAAAAAGCAATCTGGAAAAACAAAGAGAATTATAGAACTATAGGGCTTCACCCCATGCCCAAGGCAGAAGACATTATACCATCCCAGACAAATGGTTGTCCAGTCTATGTTTGAAAACCTCCAGCGATGAAGCACCCACAATTCCAGGAGGCAAACTGTTCCATTGATTAATTTCTCACTATCAAGAAATTTCCCCTTAGGAATTGGCTGGTGGTGAGCGTCAACGAAGAGGGTCTTACCAGAGGACTGACATTGTTCCCATGGATCCCCTGGCCAACAGACTGTGCCCCGCCTAAACTCAGGAAGTTAGTTAAGCTCCTGACCAGCGCTAGACAAGTTGTAGGCTTGTCAACCGGAAGGTTGGCAGTTTGAGACCTGAGCAATGCACGACAGCTTGAGCTCCCGTTCCTTACCTCATCTCCTCCCCACCTAGCAGTTCGAAAGCATGCAGATACAAGTAGATAAATAGGTACCACTTTGGTGGGAAAGTAACAACATTCTGTGCGCCTCGTGTACAGCCATGCCAGCCACATGACCACGGAAGCGTCTTCAGACAACAGTGGCTCCCCCGGCTAGGAAACAGAGATGAACACCATCCCCTAGAGTTGGACATGACTGGAAAGGGGAAACCTTACTTTTAGATTTTAGTTAGATGGAGGCTTTCTGCAGAACATACTTCGGCTACCCAGTTAAGAGGCTATAATCAAATTAGGCTGGCTTTTGTGTTCTCATATGGGTTGGCTTCCTTTTTATCTCCAGAGGTATCTCCAGAATCCGCAGCGAAAATCCAAGCAGAGTCTTCAGAGCGAGCCGGCTCGCTTCGTGCAACAGAAGAGGATACTACCATACATAAACCATTCAACAGATTGTCCGTTACACCCAGCAAATTTAGGCTGAGCACTCAGAGAGGTAGGCAGCTTTAGGGGATAGCAATAGCACTTAGACTTACATATCGCTCTGCAGTGCTTTACAGCCCTTTCTAAGCGGTTTACAGGGTCAGCCTATTGCCCCCAGCAATCTGGGTCCTCATTTTGCCGGAAGGATGAAAGGCTGAGTCAACCTTGAGCCAGTCAGGATCGAACTCTTGTCAGTGAGCAGTGAACTAGTCTGCAATACTGTATTCCAACTGCTGCGCCACCACAGCTCACGCTAGCTACAGAGACCTCCTTATCTTTGTGAGGGCCTCTGCTTTCTCCAGGAAGCAACTGGATTTTCGTGGACTTTTTCAGCTTCTTGGATGAGAAGCAAAACATTTTCAAGGAAAAAAAAACCCAAGAAAGTCCTGTTGCTTTTGGAGAAACATCTTTGGGACAACCAATGACCTGGATGATGGAGAGTCTCCACAGACACCTCTCCTTTCATCTTTCATTGGGGCTCCACCGCTGTCCTTCCCTCTCAACTCAGCGGCATCCAGCCATGCAAGGAGTTGTGTCACATGTTGAAATTCAAGGTGGGAACATATCGCGAAATCATTCTCATAGCTTCATAGCTCCAGCATTAGCTGTGGTTGGGTGGGCACAGATTGGCAATAGCAGCCTTGTGTTGTTGGGCTGCAACTCCTACTCCTTTGGGTATTCCATTGCCACATCACATACAGACACAGACACACAGACACACACACACACAGACACACACACACACACACACACACACACACACACAAGGCCCAGATCTTCCAATACAGTGCTGCAAACTCTGTTTGTCATTCTGATGAAAGTGGGTCGAGCCTGCTGCTGCACAACTTGAGGTCCAGCTGCAAACTTGATACAAGGCTGCAAAACAAGGTTGTAGAACTGAAATTCTGTTAACCAAGCACTAGGAAACAAAGAAAAATGGCTGATTCTCTGCTTCAAAATAAGATGAGCTGAGATAAGAGAGATGAGATATGAGATAAGATAACGTTTATTGACGCTTTTTTTCTGAGAACACACTGGTATGTATTAACAAATGAAATTCGGATACTCTCTCTCAAAAGAATACACACAAACACATCCAATAGTTTTAAAAATGCAAATCCCAGACATATTTATGCTAGAAAGTACAAAACCTTCAAACTCCGTGATAGGTAAAAAACAGCTGTTTATTGTAAAAAACAACCATTTGTTATACAAACAACTATCTATTGCCTTAGCTTTCGTTGGTCCCCTGCCAACGTCTTCAGAGTGAAAACTGGAAGTTGGAGAGTCTGCTTATAAACCTAGCTGTTCCTGCGCTCTGCTTATTGAGCGTGTAATAGGTCTATCCACTAGCCGTCCGTCATTGCTCTGACTGCACCCACCTGTCCGCATTATGGTGTTACTGTTTTTTCTCCTCCCATTGCTCCCTTCCTCGCCTGTTCTATTATGGCCGCCCCAGTCAATCCTGTTGTTGTGATTCAGTGTGAGCCTGTGCTCCCAGCAGCTGAGTCCGATGAATCTGAGGAGGAGGAGGAGGAGTTTGGAGAGCCTTTGGTGTCAGAGGGAGGCTCTGATGCACTGCAGGACTCTCAGCCTGGCCCCTCCAGTCGTGTTTCTCATGAGGCTCAGCTGTGTGAGTATGAGGTGTCGGACTCAGAGGAGTCACAGCTGAATCTGTTCAGAGATGCTAGAAGCAGAAGGCAATCCAGCAGAGCAGAGCAGAGAAAATCAACGAGGCAACTCAGTGAGAGGAGGAGAAGGCAGTGAGAAGCCACGCCTTGGGACTGATAATCAAAGGGGAAGGTGTGGGCGGTGCTGGTTGCTGAAGGCAACCGTTTGGAGACATTCTAAGAGAATCCTAGTCTGTTCTTGCTACTTCTGTTTAACTCTTGTTTGTTGACTCTTGTTTGATATTTTGATTTATTTATTGAAGGAAATATTCTGTTGCTTTTTTGTTTGAAATGTAAATAAATTTGAGTTGGGTTTTTCCAGCCTATTGACTGTAAAAAGGAAAACGGGGTTGTCCCTGACACACAAACAGGGCCAGTTGTAGGCTGGAACAGAACACCTGTCGTCTTTGGCTGCGTCTCGTCCATTGGTGTCCATGCAGATCTTGGGGCCTTTCCTCTCATCCCTGTCCCCTCCACCCACCCCGCTCTCACTTGGCTGTTTGGAGTTGTTGCCGGATCATCCTCCGATTTAACCCCCCCCTGGTAATTCCCGTGAGTTGTTGTATGCTCCGGTCTTGCGGCGTGCGCGTCGCCCTCTCATTGCGGGTCTGGCATTCCTCTCCTGGCTTCTGGGCAGGTCGTGTCGATGCACTCATTGTGCTTGTGTGTTCTCCTTCCCTTGCCTGCTCTTTGCTGTTCATCCCAATCGAGCTCATCTTTGCTGGTTGCGTTCCTCCCGTTGGAGTGCGGGTGGGTCATGACGTCTCCTCCCCTCGCTCCGTTCACACTTGGTTGTTGGAAGTTGTTGTTGCATCACACTTCAGTTCCTCTCATCTCCTAGCTCTGGTGGATCATTGTGTATCCTGGTTTACCGACGTCCTTTCTGTGTCGCGCTGTCCTCATGGATCCGTCGCCCCTCTCCTGGCTCTCGAGCAGGTCGCATCGGCATTTCCCTCTTTCAATTCGTTGTGCTAGCTAGTGTGTTGTTCCATAGGTGGGCAGCTTTGATCTTTTTCGCCCTCTTTTCTTCTATATGCGGGCAGTACTTTTTGTTGCTGTTCATGCCTTTTTAACTCTTGGTGAGCCATTAACAAATCTATGTGACGATTGATTGCATGTTCATCTGACTCTGAAGACGTCGGCAGGGTTCTGACGAAAGCTAAGGCAATAGATAGTTCTTTGTATAACAAACGGTTGTTTTTAACAATAAACAGCTATTTTTTGTACTTTCTAGTATGTGTGTGTATCTATATGTGTACACACACACACACACACACACACAAAACACCATTTAGAATGCAAAAAATAGTCTTGAGAGGTGAACTCAAGGTTAATACTATATGGTATAAAGCCATTATAGAACCTCGTTCTTCTTTAGATACCACAAAGCCTCCTCCCAGAAGGTGACAAAGAAGCTAACCGTTCATGGAGAGGACGTGTAGCGTCCCAGACAATACTGTGGACCCTGCTCAAGCATCGCTTATATGCCATGTCCTGGGTAAAAGGAAGTGATCCTCCAATAATAATCTTTTCTGCTGTCCTCACCACTCTCTGCACAGCCTTCCTGTCCAAAACAGTAATGCCTCCAAACCCCACAGTAATACGATACGACAGGATGCTTTCAGTCAGCCCTCTAGAGAAAGTGGTAAGGACAGTGATAGGAAGATGTGCTCTTCTCATACGATGCAGAAAATGCAGGCGCTGATGTGCCCGCTTCACCGGTGTCTCGCTAACCTGACCAAGATAATCTGCTATTCAGGTGTTTTCTACAAATTTCTGGCTCTCTGGTTTTATTTCAGAAATGCCCAAGCCTGCTGGAGTTTCATTTGAAGCAGAGCTGAGCCCAGCTATTGTCCCCCAGCAAACCAACTCTATTTTCATGGAAACAATAAAATTCCTCTTGGAAGTCAGCGCTCTTCAGGTGAGTGCGAGGTCAACCGAGGCTAGAGGAGGCCATGAAAACATTTAGGCACATTGAGTTAGGCGTTACCAAGAGCGCACCCAGCCATTGGTGTCACAGCCAACCATCCCTTTTTTTGCTCCAGCCGCGGAAGCAGAAAGGGCAAGGTTAAGGTTGCACAAATTTGTTTTCTGATGTCTTTGAGAAAGGGGTGTGATTGAGAGAGACTGACGTAGCAAGCTGGAATGTTTTTATTCTTCAATTTAATTTAACAATTTAATTTAATTTATTCGTTATTAAATTATTGATTATTTTATTATTCAGATTTATTATTCAAGGCAGCCCTGGACATAGCGACCACAACTGAGCCCAAAATTTCTGTTGCTGAGGGAAATATTTGTTGAGTGAGTTTTGCCCCATTTTATGACCTTTCTTTTGCCCCAGTTGCTAGCAGTCAATCCCTGTTAAGTTTAGTAACATGGTTGTTAAGTGAATCTGGCTTCCCTATTGACTTTGCTTGTCAGAAGGTCACAAAAGGGGGAATCACATGACTGTGGGACACTGCAACCGTCATAAACATGAGTCGGTTGCCAAGCGTCTGAATCTTGATCACATGACCCTGAGGATGCCGCAATGGTTGTAAACGTGGAAAATAGTTGCAGGTCGCTTTTTTTCCATGCCATTACGACTTCGAACATTCACTAAACGAACTGTTGTAAGTCGAGCACTGCAGTGATCTTTCCAAATTACATCACTGATTGTCGTTACTTCCCGAATGTCGCCCTTTTCCTTTCCCTCAGCTTAATCGTAGTAAATTTCCCTTTTCTCTCTAAAAGCCTTTCTGTAGCAATGCAACGTGGTGGGGCTGAGCGCTTGCTGTGCAGAAACAGCTGCCACCACACTGATAAATTGTGCTGGATCTCTCCGCCCGTCTTCTTTGCTCTGTTGCTGGGCCCAGCAAATCACCAGCTGGAGTTAAAACAGAGCGAAGGCATCATGGGGACAGGCAGTGGCTTCCTCAAACTGTTTTATGACTCTAATGAAAAAAGAATAGTGCCTCCAGTTTTGCTCACCACGAGACAAGAAAGATGTTGAGACTTGGAAAAAGTGCAGAGAAGAGCAACTGAGATGATGAAAGACCTAGAGACTAAAACGTATGAAGAACGGTTGCCGGATTTGGGTTTGGCTAGTCTAGAGAAAAGAAGGACTAGGGGGAACACGACAGAAGTATTCCAGTATTTGAGGGGTTGCCACAAAGAAGGTGGGGGTGGGGGTAATCAACTTATTTTGCAAAGGATGTGTAGCGTCCTTCCATTCCCCACCTTCGAGTCAGAGCTGGAGAAGCTTCTTGGGTGAGAAGTGAAACGTCTTCAAAGGAAAAACAAGAAAGTCCAGTTGCCTCCTGAAAAAAAGCACCTTTGGGACAACCAGGACCCGGATGATTGAGTATCTCCATAAACATTTATTTTCCACGGCACCAGAAGGCAAGACAAAAACCACAGATAGAAATGAATCAAGGAGAGGAGCAACCTGGAATTAAGGAGAAACTTCCTAACAGGGAGGACAGTTAACCAGTGGAACCTGTTGCATTTAGAAGTGGTGGGTGCTCCATCACTAGCAGATTTTAAGAAGAGACTGGACAGCCACTTGTCTGGAATGTTATAGACTGAGTCTTCTGCTTGAGCAGGGGGTTGGACTAGAAGACCTCCAAAGTCCCTTCCAGCTCTATTTTTAATTGATTAAGACAGACATGTCAAACACAAGGCCCAGGGGCCGGATCCGGCCCGCGAAGAGGTTTCATGTGGCCCGCGAAGCCATCCTGGAAACAGTGAGGGAACGGCCCCCGCTGCCTTGGCCCAGAGACCCTCCTTCTGCCAGAGACCCTCAGATCTGTCCAGGGCTTTTTTTCTCATAGAACGCTCAGAACGGAGTTCCGGCACCTTTTTTGGATGGAACCTTGTAGGGTAGGCAAGGCGGGTTGTATGACATGTGTGAGTTCCGGCACCTTTTTCTTTTACAAAAAAAGCACTGGATCTGTCCCACTCCTGCCCAGGCCCCCATAGGCACCCTTGATGCGAACGATGTAGAGCTGGCCACGCCCACCCAGTAGGCCATACGCACTCTAGCCACGCCCACCCAGTAGGCCACACTCATCCAGCCCCCTGAGGGCAACCGCCATGCTGATGTGGCCCTCAATGAAATTGAGTTTGACACCCCTGGATTAAGAAAATGACTGGATTTTTTTTTAAAAAAAGAATTAGCTCCCACTGGTTCCCCATAATTGCTGTGTCCCTTCCCTTCTTATCTCTTTTGTTTTGACTTCGCTATTGGGTAAAAAAGTCTCACAGTTAGACCAAAGCAGACTTCTTTTCTTTGCTTGACCAGTGGTCCTCAATGAAGGACTGGTCACTCATTTATAGTTACGACAGATCCCCCAAAATTACTTATGGCTTGGCTTCAGAGTTCTGATGGACACACATACACACACACAAACACAACACGGTCACATGACCGTATTTCAGATGCTTGGCAATTAGCCCACCTTTGCGATTGGTTGCCGCATTGTGCAGCCCTGTGATGTGATATATGAGATCTTTTTTTTTTTTTGCCAGCCAAAAATTCCCATACGAATCCATCGTTTCGGTTAACAACCATGGCACTCGCTTAACAACTGCTGTGTTCAATTAATGACCACTGCAGGAAAAAAAATCATAAAACTGGGTCCGGCCATGTGGGTGCCTCAACTTACGAACATCATAATTTACAAGAGAAATTCCAGGCTCTGTTATGGTCATAACTTCCTGTAGCTTCTCTCTGCTCTATGTAGAATTTGGTCGTTTTTAACAGGCTGGTAGCATCTTCATTTGCCCAAAGGTTTCCCCCTTTGTCTCAGCGCTCTGTCTGTTTCTGCTCTGTTGAAAAGATCTCTGTGCAATCTTTTTAAGGGAAGTGCACAGTTGCTGCTGTGCTTTGCACAACCTTATTATTGGAGGGACAGAAAAATTGGCTCCTTGTAAGCTTGGCAGAATGTATGATCCGAGCCATTGCACTTTGAAAATCAGAATTGTGCAAACCTTTTAGAGCAGCCGTCTCCAACCTTTCTGGCTTGGTGGACCGGCGGAGGCAGCAGTGGGGGGGGGGGGGAAGGAGGAGAGGGGATGGTTTCACGCACACACACGTGCCACTTTCACAAATACAGTTTCGCACGCGTGCATTCGCCTACCACTCTCACGGCCCCGGTTCCAAATGGGCCGCAGCCCCGGGGGTTGGAGACCCCTGTGTTAGAGGTATATTAACGAATGCGTGAAGGAGGCAAATTAGCTAGCCTAAGCTGTATCAGCGCTGTAAAGCAGAGCTGACTGGTCCCTTCTCCCTTAAGCTCATCCTTGCCCTTTTTTCTGGAAAAACAAAATGCGGGCATGAAGGCTTAACCGAATTAAGGACTACGACCACCTTTTTCATTTCAGGCTATGCTAAACAGTGACAAGGTCAGTCTTGGGCAAAGCTTAGCAGATGCCTCCCCAGTTGGCAGAATGCACTGACTCCCAAGGCTGGTAGATAGAGACAGATGCATTCCCAGCCAGCTTAGCTCCTACCTAGGCACTGCATTTTGGAAGCAGGTTCAGAGCTGAAATGCAGAACTCAGCTCTGGAAACTTACCAGACCGTGTTAGCCACAAACATCAGCAAGATACATTAGCTTGGTGTGGCTTGGCCAAATAGAATCTGAGCTGGAAAGATAAATTAATATCTCTTTATTTGTGCATAAGTAAGGAGAGGCACTCCAGGGATAAAAGGTGAGGGGGGGGTTATCTACAGTTCAAACCATATTGGGTTTGGCATGTGTTCATTGTTAGCATTGGTTGAGTCATCTGGGATAAACCATGCGTGTTCAGTAGCTTTATACGTACCATGTAACATTTCATAGCATCCCATAATGTTCCTGCCATGATCTTGTTAATGCTCATCCTTACATTCGGCATGTATGATTTTTACATGATAAGGAGGCATAATAAGTGTGCAAAGTAGTTCAAATCTTTGCCCAGTTCTTCCTTTTTTATTTATTTTTATTTATTTTAATTCCATTTATATCCCGCCCTTCTCCGAAGACTCAGGGCGGCTTACAAGCTTAGCAGTAGCCTTCATTCTATGTATATGCCTGCTTGTTAGGGCTTTCACACACACCCCAAGCGGCATTTTTACAAAGTCAGCTTATTGCCCCCAACAATCTGGGTCCTCATTTTACCTACCTCGGAAGGATGGAAGGCTGAGTCAACCTTGAGCCTGGTGGGACTCGAACCTGCACTAATTGCAGGCAGCTGGTGTTACTTAAGGAGGCATTAGCCCACTGCTCCACCAAGGCTCTATATTTATATTTATATTTACATGTTAAGGAGGGATAATAAGTTTGCAAATTACTAAAGTTCAAACCTTTGCCCAGTCCTTGCCTTGAACACGCAAGTTCTTATCAGTCTCTTCATTTGTGATGGAGAGCTCACTTTCTTTTTTAGTTCAAAAAACTAGAAACGTTAATCAAAGAAACTCCCAGTTACTGAAAATATTCCATCAATAGGGCAAGTTGTTGTTGTTGTTAGTTGCGAAGTCGTGTCTGACCCATCGCGACCCCATGGACAACCTTCCTCCAGGCCTTCCTGTCCTCTACCATCTTCTGGAGTCCATTTAAGCTCACACCTACTGCTTCAGTGACTCCATCCAGCCACCTCATTCTCTGTCGTCCCCTTCTTCTATTGCCCTCAATCTTTCCCAGCATTAGGCTCTTCTCCAGTGAGTCCTTCCTTCTCATTAGGTGGCCAAAGTATTTGAGTTTCAGCTTCAGGATCTGGCCTTCTAAAGAGCAGTCAGGGTTGATCTCCTCTAGGACTGACTGGTTTGATCACCTTGCAGTCCAAGGGACTCGCAGGAGTCTTCTCCAACACCAGAGTTCAAAGGCCTCAATTCTTTGGCGCTCAGCCTTTCTTACGGTCCAACTTTCACAGCTATACATTGCTAAAGAGACTCCCAAGAGTAGGTACAAGAAGACTAAGAGTAGCAAGGCGGGACAGTCTGGGATTACAATGTTCCCGCGTCAAAGAGGCAACCAAGGGTTGACGTTCTCCTTCCAGTTTGTTCACAGGGCTTTGGCACATGAACTGATCTCTCCACAAGGAGGCCCCAGCTGTGAATATTACTTGGTGCTGGCCCAGACCTACATGCTGAAGAAGGAATATGACCAGTCAGCAGAGAGCTTGGAAATGGCTATGCAGATCGATTACCTGGTGCGTACTTTGGGGCTCTCCAGTTACCCAAGATTGATTGATTGATTGATTGATTGATTGATTGATTTGCATGATTTGCATGCCACCCATCTACCAAACAGAACATGTCAGTTCGAGGATGCCATATATTTTATTCTTTCCTTTTGTTTGCAATTTCATTTGCAAACTCTTCCATTTGCAATTTTTTTTCTACTCTACATCCAAGGTGTATTTATTTGCATTTATTTGAACATAGGCTGGCGTCACCCACCCACCCACCCACACACACACACACACACACACACACACACACACTCTGGTATGATATTTGCCCCAGTGGCAAAAACAGCGATCTGCAGAACTACTAGGAATTTCTGCTTACACCCCAGTTTTGAGCAAAGTTGTGAGGGAAACGATTGGGAGGCCGCCTGCCAGAAACTCACTACAGCTGTGTTCCTCAAGCTTGGCAGCTTTAAGATACGTGGACTTCAATTCCCCAGCCAGCCAGCAATTCTGGAAGTTGAACTCCATGCATCATCAAGTTGGCAAGCTTGAGAAAGGCTGCACTAGAGATAGTTGGTTCTGCTGACCTCATTGTAGCCTTCCTGAGCAGAATTGCTGTGAAACGAAAGAGTTTAGGCTTCCCCACCCCAGCTTGAAATCACTACTAATGTTAGTCTCCCTAGATATCTGTGGAGATTCTCACCCAGGTCATGGTTGTCCCAAAGGTGCTTTTTCCAAAAGGCAACTGGACTTTGTTTTTTCCCTGGAGACATTTCGCTTCTCATCCAAGAAACTTCTTCAGTTCTTCAGAACCGAAGAAGCTTCTTGGGTGAAAAATGAAACGTCTTCCAAGGAAATGTTCCAACTCCCAGTGGCAGATTGACCAGCTTTATTCTAGATCACCTTCCCTTCTAGTGGGCTAAATTGCAATAATTATTCCTGGCTCCTGGGTAGAACACTCCTTTGTAAACATCCCGAAGGACCTTAATAATGTCAGAATTTCCCACTCACCAGCTCCATTACCTACTTAAGTTTTAAAACGGGGGGGCGGGGGGAAGTATTGATCTGACCAGGGTGATATAAGGTCATCCAGACCAGACAGTTGGACTAGAAGATCTCCAAGGTCCCTTCCAACCCTATGATTCTGTGATTCATTGCCAGCCTCCACAGGTCATGCTTAACCCCTCCATTTCTCTGCTACCTCTTTAGAATCCAGAGGTTTGGGCTCAAAAAGGCCATCTCTGCTACTTGACCGGCAATTTCAGCGAAGCAAAGTCCTGCTACGAACGCACAATCACCTTTGTGACGGACGCGAAGGATATGCATACTGTGTATCTGCGATTGGGATCCATCTATCTGGAAGGCAAGGAGGTGAGCAGGTAGAAACGGGACCAACAAGATCCTGGGGGATTCATTGTCTTGAGATGATTGCCCCATAGAACTTTGATGGGCAGGAAGGTTGTCTCAGTTTGCCCCCCAAGATCCCAATGACCCCCATTCTGGTGTTTATTGAGAAGAGCCATTAAGACCTGGTTCCAACAGAAGAGAACATTTGTAGCTCAGGGTTGAACTGTAGGGTCCTTAGTCCTTGTTTTCTTGCAGACATTTCATTACCCATCTAAGGAACATTGTCAGTGCTAGAAGGGACTGGGATTTGCTCTCTGTTTATGTGTTAGTGGCTTTCCCTGTCAGTTTTTGCTGGAGTGTTCTTGGTGGTTGTTCGATTAGGCCTTTGTTTTAAGGTAAAGGTAAAGGTTCCCCCGCACGTGTGTGCTAGTCGTTTCCAACTCAAGGGGCTGGTGCTCATCTCCAT
Source organism: Vipera ursinii (assembly GCF_947247035.1). Taxonomy (NCBI): domain Eukaryota; kingdom Metazoa; phylum Chordata; class Lepidosauria; order Squamata; family Viperidae; genus Vipera; species Vipera ursinii. The sequence goes on from NC_139526.1 coordinate 10,142,351, forward strand.
TTCAAAGCCGAAGAGCCAGCGCTTGTCCGAGGACGTCTCTGTGGTCATGTGGTCGGCCTGACTAGACGCCAAAGGCGCACAGAACGCTGTTACCTTCCCACCGGAGTGGTCCCTATTTTTCTACTTGCATTTTTACGTGCTTTCGAACTGCTAGGTTGGCAGAAGCTGGGACGAGTAACAGGCGCTCACTCTGCTACACGGCACTCGGGATTCGACCCGAGTGCTTTTGTTTATTGAGTTGGTAATTCCTGGGTCCTTCTTCACCCAGGAGAGACCCCCCCCTCTTCGTCACCCTTTCCACCTTACATTTTTCTCTTTTACGTTTTATTGGTTTGACTGTCTTCATTTGATCATTGTGAGCATCCAGATTTGTGGAGAGTTAAGTGAATGAATGAATGAATGAATGAAAAACAGAGGAAGGCTGTGATAGCAGACCTATCTTTGGACGCTTCTCAGAGCAACAAAACAGGCTAGGAACTTTGAAAGGGAGCCTGCATTGTGCGTTGTGTGCAGTGAAACTCCTCAGGACTTCAGATACTTCAAGGGTACAGCTTAGCTGTGCGAAGCTTTCTGGCCTCCAATGATGATGAGTTGGCAGTGAACCTTTTGAACGCTTTCAGATTTAGACTGCAACACGTCTCTTTGGAGAGTTTTGTTTTCACTTCAGGCCATCTGAGCAGTTCCAGGTTCTGCGACTGGATTTGTGCTTCGTGAGTTGTGGTTCGGTAGCTGCTTTCTTTTCAAATGTCCAGTCTAGCCTGCACAACAGGAGGGAGTCAATGTTCCTGTCCATGCTGCTGTTGGCTTAGACCCGATAGAGGAATGTGATGGTTGTGTATTGGGCCAAAACAGCAGATGTTTCAGCGCTGGCTAGTTATTGTGGGCACTGCACTGTCGCTCGAGGGAAAAGAAGAGGATGGTTGCAACCAACTAGCTAACTAATTGCTAGTGCTGTCAGGGCCAATGTACACTGTAAAGATAATGACCAGTATTATACTACTATGTTGAGAAGTTGGGGCTGATTTGTTGAGTTTGCTCTGAGGCTCGCTAGTGTTCAGATCTTGCTGCTTTGTGCACTCAGGATAGTAGACTAAGAAGCAATTATTTCCTATGAAAGAGTTATTTTTAATAATAATAACAATTTGCTTAAGCCAGTTTCTGCCCCTCCCCAAAATTAGTTAGAGAGAAGAAAGAAAGAAACACTTACATTTTTTTTCCATTTGGGAGAAAATACATTGGTCAAAGCTAATTTCATTCCATAATGTTTCCATTCGCCTCTGGTCACCAAGATGGGTTCTATCACACTATCCTGTTTTATGTAATGATTTCTGAAGTTTTATGAGCCTTCTCTAACTCCCTGCCTGGAGCAAGTCATGTTCAAACAGCTGCTAATAACCTCTCCCCGTTTGCAGGACTGCAGGTCGCTTTTGTCAACAAGCAAGGAGAAACCGTCCTAAATTGCCACAGCCTGGAGAGTAATTTTCTCTTGTTTCTTTTGGCAGTATGACAAAGCCAAGCACATTTACCTTCTGGCGAGTAAGAAATCACCTTCTTGTCTCACATGGCTGGGAGTAGGAATCGCTTGCTACAGGGTAAGAGATGGAATTTGGCCCACAGGTTTGTAGAACATAAAATACTAGGTTGGAAGAATAGAATAGAATAGAATAGAATAGAATAGAATAGAATAGAATAGAATAGAATAGAATAGAATAGAATAGAATAGAATAGAATAGAATAGAATAGAATAGAACAGAATAGAATAGGAATGGAATGGAATGGAATGGAATGGAATGGAATGGAATGGAATGGAATGGAATGGAATGGAATGGAATAGGAATGGAACGAACAGAACAGAACAGAATAGAATCTTTGTATGGAATGGGTTGGAATGGAATGGAATAAATAGAATAGAATATAGAATAGAACAGAACAGAACAGAATAGAATAGAATAGAATAGAATCTTTATATGGAATGGAATAGAATAGAATAGAATAGAATAGAATAGAATAGAATAGAATAGAATAGAATAGAATAGAATAGAATAGAATAGAATAGAATAGAACAGAACAGAACAAAACAGAACAGAACAGAACAGAACAGAATAGAATAGAATAGAATCTTTATATGGAATGGAATAGAATAGAACAGAACAGGAATCTTTATATGGAATGGAATGGAATAGAATAGAATAGAATATGGAATGGAAGAGAAGAGAAGAGAAGAGAAGAGGAGAGGAGAGGAGAAGAGAGGAGAGGAGAGGAGAAGAGAAGAGAAGAGAAGAGAAGAGAAGAAGAGAGAAGAGAAGAGTTGGAAGAGATCTTGGAGGTCTTCTAGTCCAACTCCCTGCTCAAGCAGGAAACTATATCATTTCACAATTTCCAGAGGCAAGTCGTTCTCCCTAAAATGTGTTGCAATATGTAAATGAGGACTCTCTGACTCAGCCTATTCTTTGATTTTTATTTTTATTTTTGACTGATGAAGTTACTTGAATGAGTAACAAAACCTCTTCGATTCCAGTTGTCACGATGTAATCTTTTCCAATGTTGGTTTTTCATGAGTGACCCTCTTTCCGGTAGCTCAAAGAAATGGTCGAGGCCGAGGATGCTCTTTCCGAAGCCAATGCCCTCAACAACAGCAACGCAGAAGTCTGGGCCTACCTGGCTTTGGTTTGTATGAAGGTGAGTCTCCAGAGCTCCATTTTGTCCCAACGGCTAAGAACGTCCTCTCCTCTGAAATCCTAGCATCGGGATTGGGGTCAGAGTAGGGGCAAATGCCTGGAAGAATTCGAGGCTCCTCTGACTGAAAATGGCTTCTAACCATTTGAAGTCCTTTTCCAGGGACTTTCGACAGGTCAAAACGAACGGATAGAAGGAAGTTCTGGGTCAAGGCACAAATGTGGAAGTGCGTTTTCACCTCAGAGCTTGCACCCTTTCCGTTTTCGGGGGTGGCATCCTTTTTCTTACTCTTCTCAATTTGACGAGAGACCTTCCTGTGGGGAATTTGTTCCTCCATTCCCTGTTTTCCTTTTAAAATGCAATTAAGCCTTTCAGGGTTTCTCCTGCCTTGTCAGAACCTGTTTAATACAGATTGCTATTTCTCACCCCCCCAGGGCGGAAGACAACTGGAGGCCGAACAGTCGTATAAATACGCTGTCAAGGTTGGTCAACCTTTTTTTTTCTTTTTCTCCTTCAAGCATATCAGATCTCTGGAAGAGTGCAATCTCCAAGGCCTTTCCCAGTACAGGTGGTCCTTGAAAGTTCTATTTAGTGACCATTCAAAATGACAAAGGCACTGACTGAGGACTGTTTTTCACCCTTAGGACCTTTGCAGCACTTCCAGGGTCACATGATCAAAAATTCGGGTGCTTAGCAACTGGCACACATTTATGAGGGTGGCAGTGTTCCAGGGTCACACGATCCCGTTTTACGACCTTCTGGCGAGCAAAGTCAATGGGGAAGCCAGATTCACCTAACAGCCATGTTACTAACTTAACGTCTGGAGTGATGCACTTAACAACCGTGACAAGGAAAGCTTGTAAAACGGGGCCAAACTCACTTAATAACTGTCTTGCTTAGCAACGGAAATTTGGGGCTCCATCGTGGTCGTACGTCAAGGACCACGTTGGATACACATTTAGGATTGTGCCGTCAATGATGGATGGAGGGAAGAAGTCATGCTGTCCCTTCTGGTTGAAATTCCATCTTGTTCTCTGGTTGTTCTTAGAAGCTAAGATCAAAAAAAGCTGCTAGGCACATAAAGATGCCCTTTTCTTTAAAAGGCAGCTGTGTGTTAGGTCTCAATTTCCAAATGTCCCTGTGCTGAAAAAGTGTAACACATCCTGTACTGAACAGTAAGTTGAGTTACAGAGCACATTTACGACTCAGGTGGCAGCTGGTGTTATGAATTGAGAGATTGTTTTAGCTAAAGGCATTGATTTGGTTACAGTATGACATAAGAGAGCTGATCAGAAACAGCTGTTTATATGTTCTCATTAAATAAGGTGGAGAAAGTTTATAATTATTTGCAGACCTGTTATGTAGGTGAGGATAATTTATTGGGGTTTTTTTTAAAAAAAAATAATTCTTTCCAGCATCCAGCCGGAGTGGATTTTTTTTGTCTGTTTCATCTATTTATTTATTTGATAATTTAATCTTTTTTGTATGTAGTTTTTTGTTGTTGTCTTTGTTATTGCTGGATATATGTTTTTCTGTTTTCTTTGTTTTGCATTTCTTGTTGATAAATTTTATATATATATATAAAGGTAAAGGTAAAGGTAAAGGTTCCCCTGCACATGCGTGCTAGTCGTTTCCGACTCTAGGGGCCGGTGCTCATCTCCGTTTCAAAGCCGAAGAGCCAGCGCTTGTCCGAGGACGTCTCCGTGGTCATGTGGCCGGCATGACTAGACGCCAAAGGCGCACGGAACACTGTTACCTTCCCACTGGAGCGGTCCCTATTTTTCTACTTGCATTTTTACGTGCTTTCGAACTGCTAGGTTGGCAGAAGCTGGGACGAGTAACAGGCGCTCACTGCTACGCGGCACTCGGGATTCAACCCGCCAAACTGCCGATCTTCTGATCGACAAGCTCAGCGTCCTAACCCACTGAGCCCCCGCGTACACACACACACACACATATACACACATACACATATACATACACACATATACATATATATATACGTTTACACACATATATATACACACATATACATACACACACATATATATATATACATATATACATATATATATACATATATATATATATATATATACACATACATACACACAAACATATATATATATATACACATATACATATATATATATATACATGTGTGTATACACACACACATACACACACACACATACTGTACACACACACATGCATGCATACAACAAATGAACAAGGCATTTTTCATTTGTCTTATTTTGGGTTGAAGTAGGATACTTCTCTTTTCTTCTTTGAGTATATCTGACAGATTTTCAAGTTGACCCTTACCCGTTTTTTCCTTCTGTTGCAGCTGGAGTTGGACAATCCCGATCTCCTGCAGGAGGTCAAGCAAGTCCAGTTAGAAGTTGGCTTTGGTGACCCCTCCTTCTGATCTCCTCTGCGGCTTCCGTTTAAGCAGGGACCACATCTACCGTTTCACACTGCAGCGAGGTGGGCCAGGTTGCCAGAGGCTTACCCAACCATCAGCACTGAGGTGAACGGCCACGTTTTGAAACAACAATCACTGGGTTTTTTCCCCCAAACCTTCCCTGAAAAGTTTATAGGGTTCTTTGTATGGCAGTTTATGAGCTCCTGGAATTGAGAAGAAACACATGACGAAGATTCCATTTGTTTTGTGGAATACCCAACAATGAAATTAAAGTCAGTCATAAGGCATCACAAGGGATGATTTATCTCCAGGGGTTAAAATGCTGGAGAAAGTATTTCTGGTTCCTGAAAAAGAAAGCCTCTGAATAACTATAGCACGGTGTTTCTCAAGCTTGGCAACTTTAAGGTGCATGGACTTCAATTCCCAGAATTCTCCAGCCAGCATAGCTGACTGGAGAATTCTGGGAATTGAAGTCCACACATCTTAAAATTGATAAGCTTGAGAAACATTGTGCTATCACACATCATAATAATTAGAAGATCGTAATTGGAGATGTTTGGACAAGAATAGGAAGAGGAATTTGGGAAAAGTTTTCTATATCTCCTTTAGTGCAAGTGGATATTACAACCCAGAGCAGGAGCAGAGTAATTAATAGATTGTCTTTTATACAGCATTTTATTATCTGGGGTTCCCAAAACTATATCCATGAATGTGAGTTCTTACAAAGGTTTTGATTCAGTTATTTGCTTCATATAGGTAGCTCTCTGGAGATGATTCCCTCAGTCAGTTTTGACATAGTGATCCCTTTTTGATCTAATGGCTCTGTACATTATGAATCCGTCTTTATTTTATTGATGGTTTGGTGTTTTTGTCTGCTTCCCCTAATTGCTTTGGCAGCACAGAATTGTGAACGAGGAATCTAAAATACGATATGCAAGGATTCAACAACAGCAATTTGGGGCAGGTGATTTAATAAAATAGTCTGGATTTGTTTATTCATGCTGTCTTTTGGGTATGTATTCTTGTGGCGCCCTTCTTTAGGAGTATGGTAAAGGTAAAGGTTTCCCCGCACATGCGTGCTAGTCGTTTCCGACTAGGAGCCGGTGCTCATCTTCGTTTCAAAGCCGAAGAGCCAGCACTTGTCTGAGGATGTCTCCGTGGTCATGTGGCCGGCATGACTAGATGCCAAAGGCGCACGGAACACTGTTCCCTTCCCACCGTAGTGGTCCCTATTTTTCTACTTGCATTTTTACGTGCTTTCGAACTGCTAGGTTGGCAGAAGCTGGGACGAGTAACAGGCGCTCACTCTGTTATGCAGCACTCGGGATTCGACCCGCCAAACTGCCGACCTTCTGGTCGACAAGCTCAACGTCCTAACCCACTGAGCTACCGCGTCCCTTTCTTTAGGAGTAAAAGTCATTAATTTTAGTAACTTTTCTGCCAGAGGAACACCCAAACTCAGGCTGCAATTGTTCTTTCCGTTATAAGACCAAAATTTGCAAAAGAAATATGCAAAGCTGAATTTCACTAATTGTTATACAGATTACACATGGCAGAGAAATTCTGGGCCACATGACTGTTGGGGTTGTCAAGCAGTTTCCATCCATTCTTGAGCTTCTTTGTAGAGCTATTGCCGGCTATGTATTTCCCTTTAAATAGTAATCCTTGCCATGACAGCTAAAGTAACATGTCATTTTTCATGTCCCTGTTCATCTTTCATCTCTAAACAAAGCAAGTGTACTTTTTTATTATTGCAAATACAAGAATTGCAAAGAGCTGGAGACATTCTGTCCTGACGTAGGAATTCTCCCAACGGCTGGAAACACATCATTTAATTTCATAAGCACAACAGAAACAACATCTCTGGCTAGATTAGGAAACAACAGCTAAATGATAACTTTAAATATTAGTACTGAATGAATAAGTATTATTTTTTTCTAATTTTGCTTTCTGACACGAGATTTCCCTAAACAATCAGATTAGATTTAGCTTTTTTTTTTTACAAATGCCCATTAGTCTACACTGGAGTAAAGGAGACATTCTAGAATGGAAAATTTGCATTACAGATAATCGGGACTAGAATTCTTGTTGCTAACCAAGGTGAGTCATGCTTGATATTTTATGACCCTTTTTGCCACAGCTGTTAAGCGAACTGCTGCAGTTGTTCAATGAATCTTAGCTGCACAGCGGGCAAGTTTCCTCCCAAATATTTCAGAAGGAAATAATAGCTTTGACTGTTTATCTTTATTTCAATTTAATAATATATTGCTAAGCAATTTTGTTCCAGTTAACTTATTTGAAATTTTGCTGGGGCATCTTGGTAAGATGGATGGATGGATGGATGGATGGATGGATGGATGGATGGATGGATAAAGAAAGGCCACTAAGAGATATGTAGATTGAAAAAAGAATGCCAAATGTCAAAATACAATTGTGGAGACAGATAACAAGCTTTTGGTGCTGCTTACAAGGAGAGCACAACAACCTGCATGGTTACACAATCCTCTCTGCAAAGCCGCAATTACACGGTCTGGGTCTCACCATTGCACAAGTGATGTCATAGCGAGAACCATGATGCCATTCTACACTTGAGAGATACTCAGGCGTGGCTGGGAACTCAGCCAGCTGCATCCCCACCACACATCTGGAGACAGCAGTGAATTGGAGAAGGTTGGCTTGAATCTCAGCTCATCTTTTCTTGGTTGGCTCAATACATTCAGGGAAGTTCACATCCCAAAATATCAATTATCCCACCGCCCTCTTACTCCTGGACCAGAATTCTACTATCTCACAATGAGTAGTTGGGCCAGAATTCCAGGGGCTAGCGGCCAGTCCAGAAGCAGATGAGCCCACCAAAGCTCCGAGTTCTTTTTCTTTAAAATCAGCGTTTCTCAACCTCCGCACCTTTAAAATGTGTGGGCTTCAACACCCAAAATGCCCCAGCCTGCATGAGTTTGAGAACCACTGCAGTAAACACAGTTGGTCCTCGACTTACGGCCTCAGCTGAGCTCAAAATTTCTATTGCTAAGTGAAACATCGTTATGTGAGTTTTGTCCCATTTTTACGATCTTTTTTTTTTTTTTGCCACCGTTGCTAAGTGAACCACTGCCGTTGTTAAGCAAGTAGCCCGGTTGTCAAGTGAACCTGGCTTCCCCCTTGACTTTGCTCGTCAGAAGGTCCCCAAAGGGGATCCCGGGGCTAGAGGACACTACAACCGTCATAAACGCGAATCAGTTGTCAAGCTCCTGAATTTTGATTTACACCAGGGGTCTTCAAACTTGGCCCTTTTATGACTTGTGGACTTCAACTCCCAGAATTCCTCAGCCAGCATATGCTGGCTGAGGAATTCTGGGAGTTGAAGTCCACAAATCATAAAAGGGCCAAGTTTGAAAACCTCTGATTTACACGATCATGGGGACGCTGCAATAGTTGTAAAGGCGAGTCCTTTTTCTCAATGACCTTGTAACCTTGGACGGTCACTAAACGAGCTGTTGTCACTCGAGGACTAACTGTACTCTTCCAGTGGAGTCCAACGCGTGGCAGTTCTCCCTGCTAAACTTTGGGGCAACTGATATTCGCAGCCCGCAAAAGGAGGCGGTCCCCCTCGCTTTGCCAAGCAGCAAGGCTGCCGTTTGGCCCTCCGGCCGCAGAGGGCGCGCCAGGCGAGGGCGCAGCGCCGTGCGGGAAGCCGGAAGCGGAAGTGGGAGCCCGACGGCGGCAGCGCCGAGAAAGGTGGGAAGCGGCGGTCGCTGCAGCCCCTTCCTCCTCCTCCTCCTCTCCCCGAAGCCGCGGGGATGAGGCGGGACGTGCGCATCCTCCTGCTGGGGGAAGGTAAGGGCGGGCAAGGGGCGGCCTGCCGGCCTCGGGGGCAGCCCGGGGGGTGGGGAGTGCCGCTGAGGGGGCGACTCTTGCGGTAGGCAGGAGAAAAGGGGGCGGGGGAGGAGCCGGAGGGGGGGGCCTGTGGGCGGGGCCGGGAGGGGCGGAGCCAAGGCGCCCTGGGTGGAGTCAGGAGGCCCGGGGATGACCTTGGAGGAGGGTCAGGGGTGGAATCGGGACACGTGGGAATGGGGAGTGGCGGAGGGGTCCAAGAAGGGTGGGAAAGTCGCATCCCTTACATCGGTTGGCCTTCAGCTTCCATGGCTTCCACGGCTGGACTACTGCAGTGCTCTCTACACGGGGCTGCCCTTGAAGACCACCCGGAAGCTTCAAACTGGTCCATGATTTTTTATTTATTTTTATTTTAATTCCATTTATATCCCGCCCTTCTCCGAAGACTCAGGGCGGCTTACAAGCTTAGCAGTAGCCTTCATTCTATGTATATGCCTGCTTATTAGGGCTTTCACACACACCCCCAAGCGGCATTATTACAAAGTCAGCTTAATTGCCCCCAACAATCATGCGGCAAGGCAAGCCGCACGGGGCATCCCTCGCTATGCCTGTGTGCCACCCCTGCGCTGGTTGCCGGCTTGCGTCCAGGTGCAATTTAAGGTGCTGGCAGCGCCAGCCAGGTAGCATCAGGCCAGGTGGAAGCACCTGTCTTCCCACAGCATCTGCCCTGCTGATTCCATGCTTCAGGGTTGGTGCCCTATTAAAGAATGCCACTTACTGGGATTCTGGGTGGCTGTGGACGTTTCGGGGTGGCAAAGCCCTGTTACAAATCTATGATCAGCTTAGTGGCGAATACAGGTTGTCCTCGACTTACGACAGTTTGTTTAGTGACCAAAGTTACGACGGAAGTGGAAAAAAGGGACTTAGGACAATCCCTTGCTCTGTCACACTTGGCATCATATATATATATATATATATATATATATATATATATATATATATATATATATATATATATATATATATATATATAATCTTTTAACGTCTCTGAATTGCTACTGTATTTTTTTAATGGTTTTGAGCTGTCCAGAGTTGTTGGAAGTCAGGCAGCCTACGAATTTGATATGTGATTGTGGTTCATCGCATAGCCAGATGTTCAGATTGGATTTGGCATTTTTATCCACCTGTGGAGTCCTTCCCAAGGACCTGGGTTAAGACAGATGTTGTTTGATGGTTTTAAAGGTATCGTCACAGGATGTAAAGTGTTCCAAGCCACCTCTCTGCAACTGACTGATTGGGATTTTGTCAGTGTTAATGTTGTTCAAGTGGTACTCCAGATGTTTTGGGATTGCATCGAAGTTGCCTAATACTTTTCTTCTTCTTTTTTTGCCAAGCTCAGGCTACTTCTATGTGCAGATCTTCTTTTAATCTTCTATTTTGCCATTCAGTTTCTCTCTTGTTGTGTGAACTCCATTTACTGCCATGTCCACTATCCAAACTTTTTTTGTCTTTCTTATTGACAGTTGTTAAGTCCAGGGATTCTGTGGCAGTGGCCTGTGTTTGAATTCTTTAGCAGTTTAGTTTCTTCATTTTATAATGCTTTAACTGACGTAATATAAGAGTTGGCCTAGATTGCAGCAGTTTTATATTTATAATTAAATAAATAACTAATGATAGAGAGACCTGATCCTAAAGTATCCTGACATTTTTTCTACAGCAGTCCAACCCGGTTATAACTTACAGACCAACTGAAAGAGTTGGGCAGAGGATACCTTGCAAAACTGTTCTAGAAGGTTTTTCGCAAAATAATATGGAAAGCAGAATCCTTTATCTGGCACTATGCTCTCTGGCCTGTGGTGCTGATAAATATGTATTTTCAGGTTGCTGCAGTCTTTGGTAGTAGTATTTAGTTTTTATATTTAATCTTTGCTAAATGCTTTCATTATTTTTTAATTAACTTATGTCAAAATCCATTCAGAATCGGAATCCTGGAGAAAAGGTAGAAGAACATATGGAAAATAGTTTAAGATAACATAGAATGTTACTGGATGCCATTTTGCAAAGGGCAAAATATATTGAGATAGATACCGTATTTTCCGGCGTATAAGACGACTTTTTAACGCATGAAAATATTCTCAAAAGTCGGGGGTCGTCTTATATGCCCAGTCGCCTTATACGCCGGAAAATAGTAAATCCTTGGGAGCAGAGACGTTAGTGGAAACGGACAAATCCAGCGCTCGAGAATGGCGAAAGACGGCCTCATAAATAAACCGACCAGCCCAACCAAGGCTGAGGCTCCAGCTTACCGGCGTCCCTCTTTTTTTTTTTTTTGGAAGGGAGTGGGAGTTAAGCATGTGCCGAGCCGCAGGCGCTCCGCAAGCACGAGAGCTCAAGGGAGCGCAAGAAGCCAGGCGGAGGCCGACCTGACATGTTCATGCAGAGCTAAGCTTCACCTGACCCTGGGAGTTTGACTTCAGGGTGTGGTGCCGCGGCAAACCTACAGCAACACCCACCCGGGAAGGCGCAGCTCGGGAATTGCGACAGGCAGACCGCAGCGGAAAGCTGGCGCTGGAGCTTCAGCAGCCCGGGGTCGCCCCTCCGCCCTGAAGTGTGTGTGAATCTTAAACTTGCAGCGCAGGGCTGAGCCCGTTTCTTCTCTCCCCCCTCCCCCCACTCGGCCACCCTGTTCATTAACTAACCTATGGAAAGAACCGCCTTCTTTCAGACCTGGTGCCTTCCCGAAGTGTTGGGCCACAATGCTCGTCGCTCCTGGCCGAAACAGCCAGCGCGTGTGGCTGAAGTTGAAGGGGGCACCAAGGCGAGAGGAGACGAGGTTTAGGCGAGGCAGAGCAAAGCTGATCTCGAGGCCAAAAGCTCTTGATAAACCTTCACCTAATTGAGAAGCAGCCCTGACTTCCTACTTACCCTTATTTTCCGGCATATAAGACTTTAACCCATGAAAATCATCTCAAAAGTTGGGGGTCGTCTTATACGCCCAGTCGTCTTATACGCCGGAAAATACGGTAGATAGATAGATAGATAGATAGATAGATAGATAGATAGATAGACAGACAGACAGACAGACAGACAGACAGACAGACAGGACGGGTGATTGAGATAGAGACAGATGATGGATGATAGGTAGACAGAGACACAGCTGATGGAGATGATGGATGATTGATAGAGATAGATGATGGATGATTGATGGATGGATGCATAGACAGACAATGGAGATGATGGATGATTGATAGAGACAGAGATAGATAGATAGCTAGATAGCTAGCTAGATAGATAGATAGATAGATAGATAGATAGATAGATAGATAGATAGATAGATATTCAAACAGAGATGATGGATGATTGATAGAGACAGAGATGATAGATAGATAGATAGACAGACAGACAAATGATTGAGAGAGAGAGGGGGTGTGTACAGGTAGTTCTTGACTTACGACCACAATTGAGCCCAAAATTTCTTTCTTGCCACAGTTGTTAAGCTAGTAACATGGTTGTTAAGTGAATCTGGCTTCTCCATTGACTTTGCTTGTCAGAACGTCACAAAAGGGAGGCCCTCTGCCATTCTGGAGCAGAGGAGCATATGTTTGGTTTTAGTGTCTGATTTTAACTTTTTTTGGTTTATAATTGTAGGTAACTGTAAGCTGCCCAGAGTTACCCTATGGTAAGATGGGCGGCCAATAAATTTTAGAAATAAATATAAATAATTCCCTTGAAGAATTGAGCAACCAGGAATGAAATGATGGAGGAGAGCAACTTTTTGAGTTATAGCAGTTGAAAGAAGGATGGGTCCGTACTGGCGAGGTTCAGACCTCACATCTGAGGGACCTTAGAGTCCATCTCAGTTGCAGTGGGGAGATAACCATTCTGAGTCGCCTTGCTACTTGCCAGGGTTATTAAGGTGAAGGTAGCTTATGGGGGACTGTTTGTACAAGAGTAAATTGGGACCTAAAGGTTTTTCCCTCTGGCCTTCCTGCCTTGTGGGTAATGGTAAAAAAATAGGCTGGAAAATCTGCTGTGGTTGTAAAAAAAATCTTTCTTTATATCATAACTAAGTCATCTTTGTATAAAGAATGGAACACAAATCGCCCTCAACTTAGCGATCGTAATTGGGACTTGAATTTCTGTCATAAGTCATTGCACTGATAAGCCAAGTCGGATCCAGTTTTGCAAGAGGGGTTTCATAAAATTTGTTTTTAATTTTTTTCATTAAGCAAACAATAAAGTTGTTTTAAGCGAATCCAGGTTCCCCAATGGGTATGTATTTATTTATTTATTTATTTATTTATTTATTTATTTATTGCTGAAAATTGTCCCCCCAAAAATGTGGCGAATCATGATTGCGTGACTGCAACCCGTGGTAAATGCCAAACCGGTTTCCAGTTGTCATTATGTGACCAAGGAGTTGGTGCGATGATTGTTAAGTTGGATCATATCAGTATACGCTGATGATTGATAGGACAAGTGGTAAGTCAGTTTTTCCAAGGCCATTGTAAATTTAAAGTGCCATTAAACAAAGAGTTGTTAGGTGGTGGCTGGGAAATTTGGGGAGTGGAAGACCCCATGTCTTAAAGTTGCCAAGGATGGAGATACCACCCCTGATTTAGCATGTATAATGTTCTCCTAGGATTAGAAAGGCTCAATTAAAACTCCAGTGAACCCAACAGGCAATTGAAATCAGTGCTTCTCACTTTCAACCAATTTAATTCTCGGGGTAAAAGGTAAAGGTTTCCCCGCACATGCGTGCTAGTCGTTTCCAACTCTAGGGCCCGGTGCTCATCTCCGTTTCAAAGCCGAAGAGCCAGCGCTTGTCCGAGGACGTCTCCGTGGTCATGTGGCCGGCATGACTAGACGCCAAAGGCGCACGAAACGCTGTTACCTTCCCACCGTAGTGGTCCCTATTTTTCTACTTGCATTTTTATGTGCTTTCAAACTGCTAGGTTGGCAGAAGCTAGGACGAGTAACAGGCGCTCACTCTGCTATGCGGCACTTGGGATTCGACCCGCCAAACTGCCGACCTTCTGATCAACAAGCTCAGCATCCTAACGCACTGAGACACCACGTCCCTCGGCGGTTGTTAGTGGGTTTTAAAATGGTAATGTGGAGGAGAGGAACTTCTTGAGGAAAGACAGAATGTCCAAGCAAGATCCATTCTACAGACTCGGAGCTACGGGATGGAACTCAGTGTCTGGGACAGAATCCTAATATTCATTTCCGGAAGGGATAAAAAGAAAAAAAAATCTGGTATCTAGGCGTGAAATCTGGGTGTGACCCAGTGAACTGTTGAAAGCCACAGAGTGAAAACATTTCCTACTTTTCTTTTCATGTGGAGAGAGGGAGAGAGAGAGTGTGTGTGTGTTTTTCTGTAGAGCTGTGTTTTTACTTTTATTTCTTCCATAAAGCCATTCATTCTGGGAAATTTATAATAAGGGTTACTTCATAGTACATCAGGGGGGCATTGTTAACCTGGCTGCAATTCTTTTTAAGCAGGCTTTTCTGTCTTTTCTTGAAATTAATAGGACCTTTTTGGAATCCAACCTGAAGTATCGCAGAGCCCCAGTTGACCATTTAACGGCCTGAATCTACAAAAAAAACCACAACTTCAGCTTGCAATCTTGATATTAAAGCCAATCAATCAGATATTTGTTCAAGTTACAGAGTAGTGTCTCAGTTGCAAAACTGGGCTATAGTCTCTTTTCTGGGCAATGTCCTGAAGCCGCTCCATAAATAAGAGCTGAAATCTTCCCCCCCCCAAGGCTTGCTGATGCACCAATGTTGTCATTTTGTTTTTATGGCTGATTTTATTGAGCTTCTCTTGGGAACTTGACAACTCTACCATGGAGATGCCTATGGTGAAGAACACTTTGTTTCATGCCCTTCTAAATCTAACCTCAGAAAAATATCTTTCTCTGAGCAAACAGATTGTTTTAGAAGAAGGTGGTCCATCCACCCCCACCCACCCCCCCCCAGAAGCTTTAAACTCTAGCTCTGATCTTTACTGGCAATTAACTGTCGTTTGGCTGGAACATGATGAGTTTTGCTCATCATCTGGAGAAGATCAAGCTGCTTATTTCTATCATAGATAGTTGGAGGAGTTTGCTGGCGTTCCCCCAAAACAACCCAGCAAAACAAGTATGAGACCTGGATTTTATTTGGATAATTCAGGATATTTTGTTCAATCGCTAAGTTGTGTCTAACCCTTCTTGACTCTATGGACCACAGCCTGCCAGGCCCGTGTCCTCCACTGCCCCTCAGAGTTTGCCCAAACTCATGTTCATTGCAGCAGTGACCCTATTTAACCATTTCACCCTCTGTCGTCCCCTTCTCCTTTTGCTTTCCATCTTTCCCAGCATCGAAAGTGAGTCGTGGCTTCTCTTTTCTTGACCAAAATATTTGAGCTTCAACTCATTTCTGGACATAGCACAGGGTTAAACTAAACAATGCAAACTTCTGACCTGGAAACATTTGGTCGGTGTCATAAGCAAACTGGGGCGTTGTAGATTCACTTCTACAATCTTTTACCATGGTCCACAATATCTTGGGTTTGTGAGATGTGATCCAAAACTGTAAATTGTGGCCAGAAGCAAACAAACTGCATTTGGAGTCAGAGCCAGTGACCATGCGTGAACATTGTGATGGTCAAGTATGAGCTGGCTGACCATGTATAGCTAGGATGCTGACTAAGTGGTTTTCAGTCAAAGGCTGCAGTTCTGAGGTTAATATGACATGATCCAGCCCTCACGTCGCTAGTATATATATGTAGCTCTTGACTTACAACAACAGCCCAAAATTTCCATTGCTAGGTAAGACATTTATTGTGGGTTTTGCCCATTTTACAACCTTTCTTGCCACAATTGTTAAGTGAACCGCTGCAGTTATTAAATTAGTAATAACTTGGTCTCTTCATACGTTATCCTTAGTGAAGCATGCAAAACAGTGTTTGCATTTCTTGCGTCGGATGAGGAGAGCGCATCTTTCTCCTTCTGTCCTGCCCACTTTTTACAGAGGCAAAATTGAGAGCGTTTTAGCAAACTGCATCGCTGCTTGGTTTGGGGGTAGCAGAGCCTCAGACAGAAGATCCACACAGAGTGGTGAGGACAGCTAAGAAGATTATAGGAAGCCTGTTTCCCATGATTCAGGGTACTGTTTACAAGCGCTTATATGTGCTGAGAGCTCAAAGCATTGTTAGAGACCCCACACACCCACTTCACGGTCTGTTTCTGTTGCTCCCCTCTGGGAGGAGGTTTAGAAGTATTTATAGCAGAACTACGAGATTCTGTAACAGCTTTGTTCTTTATGCCATCCTTCTTGTAAATTCGCAGGATTCTCTTTTTTTGCCATGTATGTGTATACATTCGAACTAGACTGTGATGTTTCTCAGTGTCGTGTGTGTGTGAGACAGAGTACATGGATAATGGTATTTTTTCGAGAGCTGAATGCAACAAAATTTTATTTTAATGTATGCTGATTAGTGTACGTTTAAAGTGATAATAACGTTTTCTATTCTGTTCTATTCTATTACATTCCATTCTATTCTATTATTAATACACTGGTTAAGTGAACTGGGATTGACGTGGCTTGTCAGAAGGTCGCAAAAGGGGATCACATGACCCTGGGACACTGTAACCATAAATACATGCCAGTTGCCAAGCATCCAAATTTTGATGACCTGGCCATGGGGATGCTGCAACAATCATAAGTGTGAGAACCGGTCTTTTTTATTCCAGTGTTTGTTGTAATGTTCAATGGTCACTAAATGTATGTATGGCTTGTAAGTTGAGGACTACCTGTAACTATATTGCTTCTCTTTCTTATAGCCCAAGTGGGGAAAACATCCTTGATCATGGCTCTGGTGGGTGAGGAGTTCCCTGAGGAGGTGAGTACAGGTTGCTGTTGCTACATATAATAATAATAAGTTGGAAGGGACCTTGGAGGTCATCTAGTCCAACCAGTGTTGGAGCATTCACAGCTTCTGGTGTCAGGTTGTTCCACTGGTTAATTGTTCTAACTGTCAGGAAGCTTCTCTTTAGTTCCAGGTTGCTTCTCTCTTTGGTTAGTTTCCATCTGTTGCTTCTTGTCCTGCCTTCAGGCACTTTGGACTCCCTCTTCTTTGTGGCAGCCCCTGAAATATTGGAACGCTGCTATCATGTCCCCCCTGGTCCTTTTCTTCTTTAAACTAGACTTACCCAATTCCAGCAGCCGTTCCTTATATCTTTTAGCCTCCAGTCCCCTAATCATCTTCATTCACTGCAGTCTTTCTAGAGCAGGGGTCTTCAAACTTGGCCCTTTTATGACTTGTGGACTTCAACTCCCAGAATTCCTCATCCAGCTTGCCTGGCTGAGGAATTCTGGAAGTTGAAGTCCACAAGTCATAAAAGGGCCAAGTTTGAAGAACCCTGTTCTAGAGTCTCAACATATTTTTTACATCGTGGTGACCAAAACTGGATGCAACGTTCCCAGTGTGGCCTTACCAAGGCATTGTAAAGTGGTATTAACACTTCACGTGAACTTGATTCTATCCCTCTGATTCTGTCCCTCTGCTGCTGCTCTTACTCTGCCTTGTAGCCCTAAAACTTCCCCATAGAAATGTATGAGCAGGACAAACGGTGTAAATAGATTTATACTATCTGTGACATACAAAAAAGGAAGAAGAAACCAGGACAGTCCTTCTTGCAGGATTGTAATGTCCCTGGATGGTGGTTTTTGCTCTGTCACCTATTTTTTAAATCTAGACTTTGTACGTGAGGGAACTACACAGATAAATTGAGACAAGCCTTTATCATCTGAGAATAGCCAGTGATAACCTTTTTTTTTTTACCCCAGGTTCCTCCTCGGGCCGAAGAGATCATAATCCCTGCAGATGTCACTCCTGAGAAAGTCCCCACCCACATCGTAGACTATTCAGGTAGGTCGCGGGCATAAATGACAGGTGAATTTGTGGATAAGAAGCCAGGAATACGCCCCAAGCAGTGCCACATGGAAGGAGACAACATCACGGTTTATTGTGACGCCCTGTGAGTTGAAAGGTTGGGATTCAGGCTGGAAGGTTGTTGGTTTTTTCCTTCCCCTCTGTATTTGCACAATTTTATTTCTGTTTATTTGTATCCTGCCTTTATTGCTTTTACAAATACCTCAAGGCGGTGAACATATCCAACACACTTTCCTCCTCGTATTTCCCCCACAACAACCTTGTAAGGTGGGTTGAGCTGAGAGAGAGAGAGAGGGACCAGCCCAAAGCCACCCGGATGCCCTTCATAGCTAAGGCAGGACTTGAACTCACAGTCTCCTGGTGGTTGGCCTAAATTCATCCAGCCGGCTAAAGCGGGACTAGAACTCATGGTCTCCTGGTGGCTGGCCTAAACTAAAGTCATCCAGCCAGCTTTCTTGCCTAAGGTGGGACTAGAACTCCCCATCTCCTGGTGCTTGGCCTAAAGCAGGGGTCGACAACCTGTTTCCGAGAGGGGGGAAAAAACCACTGGGAGCCGCAAAACTCTCTCTTGTGTGCACACATGAGGGGGGAAGCTTGATGGAAGAGTTTAATTAAAAAGAAATAGAGGCTGCTGTGCATGATCTCTCTCTCTCTCTCTCTCTCTCTCTCTCTCTCTCTCTCTCTCTCTTTCTCTCTCTCTCTCTCTCTCTCTCTCCGATCTTCTGATCACCTGGCAAGCTGGTTTCAAGCTGACACACATTCTTATTGGGCTGGCTCTCTTGCCCTTGGTCTGCCAGTCCTCTTCCAACACTCAGTGTGAGTGTTTGTGTGTGTGTGTGTGTGTGTGAGAGAGAGAGAGAGAGAGAGAGGCAGGAGCCCCACCCAATAAGCTTGTCAGCTTGTCAGAGAACAGCGTGAGGCCACTCTCTTTTTACACGCACAGAGAGAGAGAGAGAGAGAGAGAGAGAAGGGAAGTGCAAGTGCCTCTCTTTGTCTCTCTCTCTCTCTGCAAATGGCGCAACTGGGAGCCGCAGGAGAAGGCTGAAAGAGCCGCATGCGGCTCCAGAGCTGCGGGTTGCCGACCCGTGGCCTAAAGTCATCCAGCCAGCTTTCGTGCCTAAGGTGGGACTAGAACTCACCGTCTCCTGGTGGTTGACCTAAAGTCATCCAGCCAGCTTTCACACCTAAAGCGGGACTAGAACTCACCGTCTCCTGCTTTCTAGGCTGATGCTTTAACCACTAGACCAAACTGGCTCTCCACCATACCATACCTGAAAGTGAGCATCCAGCAAGAGCTCCTTCCTTCCTGGAGCCATAGGTAGGGCCAGCCTGGTCCCGCTGTTGCCTTAACATCCTATCTATGGTGGATAGGATGCTTCTGACTTTGCACATGGGTGAAAGATTGCAGGGCCAACTCGTGCCTCTTTTGTGTCTCCTTTCAGAAGCCGAACAGACAGAAGAAGAGCTGCAAGAAGAGATTTCCAAGGTAATCCTAAGGTCCCCTAAGGAGGGGCGGGGCGGGCCTGGAGCAGCTCCCCTCCCCCTCCCTCTCTTTGCTTTCCTGAACTGGGACACCAAAACTCTTCCCAAATCCCACCCAAAGCAGGGTGGAAAGTAATCTGATCCATTTTATCTTTGCTTCATCGATGCTTGTCAGTAGCAGCACTATGAGAATTGAACCTACCAGCTTAAGGGAGAACCAGGCAGGAGAATCCTCAGAGGAGGAGCAGGCCAGAACTTTCTACCTCCTCGTAGAGAGCGCGGATCGCTTAGCTTCAGCAGGGCTACCATATATACAGTTGTGTTGGCCTGGGAAGCCCCAAGCCATGTGGTCATAAAAAGCCCAAGGAACGTTCAGTTCCAAAGATGGGACATAGCTACCTGCCTATGGAGAAGAAGAAAGAAGAGGGACTCAATCTATTTTACAAAGGCAGGACAAGAAGCAACGGATAGAAACCAGTCAAGGAGAGAAGCAACCTAGAACGAAGGAGGAATTTCCCGACAGTCAGAACAATCAACCAGTGGAATGCCTTGCCTTCAGAAGTTTCAGGTGCTCCAACACTGGAGGCTTTTAACAAGAGACTGGACAACCAGTTTTCTGAAAGGGTACAGGGTCTCCTGCTTGTATGGAGGGGTTGGACTGAAAGATCTCCACGGTCCCTTCCAACTCTCTTATTCTGAGAAACAGGATATCAGAGAGTAAGGTCTCAGTTTTAGCCCCACTAGATGGACCAGACGGAGAATTCCAACTCTACAGGAAGGCTAAAACTACTTTTATTGAGATTGGCGACAGTAAGAGGACCTTGCAAGTTTGATGGGTTCTGTGCCTGCTCTTCCTTCTTACGTTCCAATGAATCAGGGAGGGAACTACTTGAGCCTCTTCCAAGCGTTCTCTCATAGCTTGGAATGACCTTAAAATGACCCTTTATTTTGGGTAACAGTTCCTGAATATTTCTGTCAAGGTCATCTTTCTGGCTTCAGCAGAGCTATCTCCCTGCCATGCTGGTGTTCATGAATGGAGGGCATTATTGTGCCAACTGACTGTAGCAGTGCATCAAACCATAGTTGGCTCACGTTGAGGGCGCTAAGCCCAGCATTGAGGATGCAAGTTCTTTGCACCAAAAATAATCTGGAAAAGAGCTTTGGGCTGGAGAGGTCTGTGCATTTGTTCGAACTCTGTCCCACTTTTCTCCGTTGCAGGCAAACGTGGTATGCATGGTCTATGACGTCACCGAGGAGGCCACCATTGACAAGGTAACACCATGGGCCTCTTGGGTGCCCCTCCGCAAGTCCACAATTGCGCTGCTTCTCCCTGCTTTGACTTTCCTACCCAAGGCCCGATGAATGATCATGAGTTCTGTACCTCATGGTGTTTCTTTGCTGCCTTGGATGGGTGCTGATCTCGACTGGAGTGGGGGGGGAGCCTCGATGTCATGGTGGGACTTGGGTGTCTCCTCAAGGGCTGATTTCTTTAAAAATCGGGGATTGAGTTGGGGCATGGAGATTCTCCCTCCCACTTGCTTTTCCCTTCCTTTTCCCTCCAGATTCGGACAAAATGGATTCCAATGGTGAATGGTGGCATTGAGCGATGTGCCAGGTATCTAATGTCTTACAGGGTGGGTTGTGCTGCTTTGGTTCTCATGGCTCTGTTAACAAATCTGTTTTTCTTCAGGGGGAATGTGGGGGGGGCGTAGTGGCACAGCGGCTCAAAGACACCGGATCTGTCGGCCAGAGATGGTCGGCGCTCCGGCAGTTCAAGCCCACGGCACCACGCGGTGGAGTGAGCTCCTGTCATTTGCCTTAGCTCAGCAGTGGCACTCAGAGCCCTCTCTGTGGGCACACGTGCGGCCCGCACAGAGCAGCGCAGCCGAGGACATGGCAGCCAGGACAAGACTCCATGCACAGTTGATGCCGTGGGACACGGAGGGAGCACGTGGCTGCCATGGCGTTGCTGGGCTGCCATGGCGATCTGCAGCGGGCCATGGACGCAGTGGGTGGCCCTGCGGGAAGGCGGGGCAGGGGCGGGACCGGTTTTCGGGCACATGGTCTCTAAAAGGTTCG
Source organism: Vipera ursinii (assembly GCF_947247035.1). NCBI lineage: Eukaryota > Metazoa > Chordata > Lepidosauria > Squamata > Viperidae > Vipera > Vipera ursinii. Next base: position 10,163,785 of record NC_139526.1, read on the forward strand.
CCATCACTGCCCTGCACACCTAGCAGTTCGAAAGCATGTAAAACTGCAAGTAGATAAATAGGTACTACCCTTCTGGGAAAAGCCAGCCGCGTTCCATGTGGCACTGGCGCCAGATTGCCTGGATGCGCGGTGAGGTTGGTGGAAGAAAGCATGGGTGACCCAGCACCCCAAACGCTGCTAGCCAGCTGGGGGAAAGCTAGTTCTCCCCCCTGCGGTGTACCATGGATAGCGTGTACAAAATAAACCAGCAATCTTAAGTTACCAGAACTATGGGCAGTCCTTGACCCACGACCACAATCGAGCCCAAAATTACCATTCCTAAGCGAGGCAGTTGTTAAAGTGAACTTTGCTCCGTTTTATGACCTTTCTCACCACCGTTGTTAAGGGAATCACTGCAGTTGTTAAGTTGGTCACACGGTTGTTAAGTGAATCTGGCTCCCCCCCCCCCCCCCCGTTGGCTGCATGTCGGAAGGTCACAAAAAGGGGGATCACGTGAACCCGGGACGCCGCGACCGTCATAAATGTAAACCGGTTGCCAAGCCTGCAAATTTTTGATCATGTGACCGTGGGGAATGCTGCAAGGGTCCTAGCTTTGGGGAAAGGTCCTAAGTCACCTTTTTCGGTGCCGCTCTCACTTTGAGCGGTCACTAAACGAACAGTTGTAAGTCGAGGACTACCTGTACTGTGTGGTTAAAAAGCATTGTTAGATCTCCCTCCCATGTGCTTCAAAATAAAAAAAACCCCTCCTGCCCACCCCACCCCTTTCCTGCTCCTTTGGACCCTCCTCCCATCCTCAAGAGTTCTCTCCAAAATGTTTCTTCCTTTCAAGGATCCCCATCATCCTCGTGGGAAACAAGTCTGACCTGCACACCGGAAGCTCCATGGAAACCATCCTGCCCATTATGAACCAGTTCTCTGAGATCGAGACCTGTGTGGAGGTGAGGAATTGTCTGCACGTTGGCAGGGACCTAGCGCAAAACTTTGGGGTGAAGGAGAAGCCCTTTAGGACGGGGTCGCCAACCCACAGGCCGCTCCTGGGCCTCCAACCATTCGGAACCGGGCCGTGGAAGTCACGAGCCAGCGAGCGTGTGCACCGCATGCTCCATTTGCGTGAGTGGCAGGTGCACGTGCCCACCGCTCGCGCAAAGGGAGCTGCAGACGGGCGCGCAGTTGCCCACCACTCCCGTGGAACCATCCCTCTCCCCCACCCCGCCACACACACACACACACACACCGGGCCACAAAGCCAGAAAGATTGAGGATCTCTGCTTTACGAGAGTTGAACTAGAAACTCCTCCGCTGATTTAGCGGGAGCACATATTTTGCATCCAGGAGACCCCAAATTTAGGCCACCGACTTCTCTGCTTTTCCCTCTTCTGAGGTGATACGACGCCACACCAAAATTGTTCTTCCAGTGAGAACTGGAGGAAAAGAGGCTTCGCTTGTAGTCTTTCATTGGTGCCTGCTTTCGTGGTCGTCCTGAGATGGAGCACTTTTGAGTGTCGTTTCAATATATCGGTTTTATTTACTGACGAGCACTTCCTGGTCTCTGAATCGGCGTCTCTCTCCCTCTTTCTACACCAGTGTTCGGCGAAGAATCTGAAAAACATTTCCGAGCTTTTCTACTATGCCCAGAAAGCTGTTCTTCACCCAACTGCCCCTCTCTATGATCCGGAGGAGAAACAGGTAAACATCTGCATAATAACGTTGCTATTAGCGTAGCAGGCAGGACCGGAATGAGTTAGACAAGCTTACTAGAACTTCTAATAAGTAAATTTCATTAAAGGAAAACGAGAAAGCCATGGCGAAAAGAATTCTAATGACTACAGGTAATCCTTGACTTACAACAGTTCATTTAGGGACCGAAGTTACAACAGCACTGGAAAGAGTGGCTTACCACCTTTTCTCACACTTACGACCGTTGCAGCATCCCCAGGGTCATGTGATCAGAATTCAGACGCTCGGCAACCGACTCACGTTTACGTCGGTCGCAGTGTCCCGGGGTCACGTGATCCCCTTTTTTGCGACCTTCTGACAAGCAAAGTCAATGGGGGAAGCCAGATTCACTTAACAACCATGATACTAATTTAACAGCTGCAGCGATTCACTTAACAACTGCGGCAAAAAACGAGCAAAATTCACTTAACAAATGTCTCGCTTAGCAACAAAAATTTGGGCTTCAGTTGTGGACGTAAGTCGAGGACTACCTCTGTCTATTGTAAATCTCAGTTGCTGGTTTTAGGCGGTATGGAGGGGCTCGCCGCAATGCCATTTGCAGAGCCAATAAACGTATGATTAAATCTTGGCTTTGTGTAACTCTGCATGAGGCTTGGTGGCGCAGTGGTTAGAATCCGGTGTTGCAGGCAAAAATTCTGCCCACAGCCTGGAGTTTGATCCTGAACAGCTCAAGGTTGACTCAGCCTTCAGCCCTTCCAAGGTCGGTAAAGTGAAGACCTAGATTGTTAGGGGCAAGGTGTTGACTCTAAATCACAGGTCCCTGACCTTTTGGACACCAGGGACCGGTTAAGTGGAGAGAGGTTTTTCCGTGGACTGGAGGGCGCGTGGTCTTGTGTGCTGCTTGCATCCCACAAATGGGGCTTTGTTTTTTGTGCGGCCCGGTTGCTGGCATGCTGCGGCCCGGTACCGGTCCACGGACCTGGGGTTGGGGACCCCTAAACTCTAAACTGCCCAGAGAGTGCTGCAAAGCCCTAAAGAGCAGTGTATAAGTCCAAGTGCTATTGCTATATACAATTTTGTTACTCTGTGGTTCCTAAGCTGGTTGTTGACCACAACTGTGGACCTGATAGTAAATTCTGGCCTTGGGAGAGAACCTACAGTAGGGAAAGATAGTCTTCAACCTGATGGCTTCCAGATCTACTGGATTTCATCTAAGTTTCCCAACAAAGCTGACCTTCCAGACGTTTGGAGAAGCACCAGTTTGGAGAAGACTTTTCCAGACTCTTAGGCAAAACAGCTTCAGTTCATCGTCTTCTCCATCCCTCTGTGCCTAGGATGATGGCATTGTGGAAAATGCAAGGTACTTCGTATTCCCTCTCTTTAAAATTACCTCTCTTTCTTTCACCTCTCTGTTCGTTCAGTTAAGGCCAGCATGCGCGCAAGCGCTCACTCGGATTTTCAACATGTCTGATCAAGACAACAACCAGATCCTAAGTGACGAAGAACTTAACTATTTCCAGGTACCGTTTTGTTTTCAATGGGGGGAAGCTGGAGCGGGGAGGCGGGGGTGGGAGGAAGAAACTGGAAATCTTTGTGTATTCTCAGAAGGTCCGTTGGTACCAAATCTGATGCCCTGACTGGATATGTTGAGATTTGTAACCTTATGGGGGAGCTTCAGGCCTTTTTTTGGTTTCAATAGGCATAGCAGTACAGATAGTCCTCAACTTATGACCGCAGTTGAACCCCAGATTTCTGTGGCTAAGCAAAACATTGGTTGCATGAGTTTCGCCCCATTTTACGAGCTTTCTTGCCATGTTTGCTATCTGCAGTTGTTCAGTTAGTAACGCCGCTTGCTGAGTGAATCTGGCTTTGCCCTTGACTTTGCTTGTCAGAAAGTCGCAAACACGGATCACAGGACGCTGCAACCGTCATAAGTACATGCCTGTTGCCAAGCCTCCGAGTTTTGATCACATGATCATGGAGAATGCTGCAGTGGTCTCAAGTGTGAACAAGGGTCCTAAGTTATAACTTCGAATGGTGGGTAAATGACCTGTTGTAAATTGAGGACCGCTTGTATTTCAGATCTGAAAGCAATTTCCAGACATCTCTTGATCCCTCAGTCGTTGACTTTGAGAGAATTTGGAATATATCCAAGCTGAATATGGAACATCCCAGCTTTCAAGAAGCAGCTGAGTTGTTACCTGCTCTCTGAGTCTATATGATGCTTCTATTGGTTCTTTGATGCAGGGCTTTTCAACCAGTGGTACGGGTACCACCTGTGGTACATTGGCACGTAGCAGGTGGTACACGACCATCCTAGAAAAGTGGTAGCGGGGGAGGGGAATGAGCTGAACCGGTGGCAGCACCGCACAAGCCTGAGCGAGAGACGGCTGGAGTTGCAGGGCTGTCAGGGCTCAGCGGAAGCGCCAGGATCAGCACCAGGCTCCAGCTGGAGCTCGGCGCTGATCCCGGCGCTTCCGCTGAGCCCAGAAGCGCCGATCAGCTGGAATGTTACAGCATCTCCAGGGTCTTGTGATTTACATTCAGATGCTTGGCAACTGATTCATATTTATGACGGTCACAGTGTCCCAGGGTCATGTGAAGTGACCAAAACCTGCTGAAACCACCCAGCGGGGGGGCAGGAATAAAAACCAAACACCCCCCCATCCCACCCCCACTGCCAATCCTCACAACCATGAAAACCTCGGACAGGAGGAAGAGTGCCGCCAGGCGGGCAGACAGGTGTCTTACTCGGCTGTGGCTTGGGGGGCACTTTTTTCAGTGCCATTGTAACTTCGAACAGTCACTAAGTGAACTGCTGTAAGTCGAGGACTACCTGTACTTCATCACTTTTTTCCTTTTTTTTCTGGTCATCAAGTTTTTGACACCTTGCTGGGCGACTGGTGGTACTCGGATGTTGCCGTATCCTAAAAGTGGTAGAATGGGTGAAAAAGTTGAAAAGCCCTGCTTTGATGCATAGACCGGTCCCTTTTTGTGACTGATCTCCTTGTTTTTCTTGGGAAGTAGAAGTCCTGCTTTGGAAACCCGTTGGCTCCTCAGGCTCTGGAAGATGTAAAAATGGTGGTGTGGAAGAACACAACAGATGGTGTCCAGGACAACGGCCTTACACTCAACGGTAAATACAGCAGCCTGCTCTTTAAGTAGCTGGCCCTGGAAACGATAGGAAAAAAAGATGTTGAGACTCTAGAAAGAGGGCAGAGCAGAGCAACAAAGGTGTTTGGGGGCCTGGAGGCTAAAACGTATGAAGAACGGTTGCAGGAATTGGATATGTCTAGTTGAGTGAAAAGAAAGATTAGGGATGATACGATAGCAGTCTTCCAATAGTTGAGGGGCTGCCCCAAAGAAGAGGGAGTCAAGCTGTTCTCCAAAGCACCAGAAGGCAGGACAAGAAGCAATGGATGAGAACTAATCAAGGAGAGAAGCAACCTAGAACTAAGGAGAAACTTCCTGGCAGTTAAAATTAATCAGTGGAACAGCTTGCCTCCAGATGTTGTGGGTGCTCCAACCCTGGAGGTTTTTAAGAAGAGATTGTCCAATGGTATTCTTCAGACAATTGTCTGGAAGGGTATAGGGCAGTGATGGCGAACCTTTTAGAGACCGAGTGCCCAAACTGGAACCCAAAACCCACTAAGGTATCATCGGATGCCAGGTGGGTGTGGCCCATTGGGTGGGCAGGCGTGGCTGTGGTGGTAACAGCAGACTGGGTGGGACTGAAAAATTCAATCAATCAATTCCAACTTTGCGAGATTTTTTTCCCCCCGCGAGAAGTTGAAATTGATTGAAACTTCTTTTTTTTTTGCACACGGCGGCGGAGGCCTAAAGCAAAAAGGTTTTATAAAACCCAGCTGAAGGCCTAGGACTGGGGGCGACGGCGCGCGTGCCCACAGAGAGGGCTCTGCGTGCCATGCGTGCCACGTTCGCCACCATGGGCATAGGGTCTCCTGCTTGAGCAGGGGTTTGGACTAGAAGACCTTCAAAGTCCCTTCCAACTCTGCTGTTCTGTTGTGTTCTGTTCTGTTCCTCCTCAGAGGTTGGGAAGACTCAAATCTGTCCCCTGTGGTGTACCTTTGTTGTAACTGCCTTTTCTGAACAATACTCTTGTACCCGCCCCCTTGTCCCTACCCAGGCTTCCTTTTCCTCAACACCCTCTTCATCCAGAGAGGCCGTCACGAGACGACATGGACCATTCTCCGCCGCTTTGGCTATGACGATGCCCTGGAGCTGACTGATGACTATCTCTGCCCAGTGTGAGTCAGCTCGAATCCTCGACTTGCATCTTAAGAACCGAAAAAATTGGCTTAATGTCCGTGGCCAAAAAAAAAAAAAGTCCTAAAATCAGACAAGGCTCCCTTAACAACTGGCAGTGGAAATTCTGGTCCCAGTTATGGTGTTTTCCCCGAAAGTAAGGCCTACACCAACAATAAAGCCCTAGCTTGATTTTGGGGGGGGGGGCCTAATAAAAGGATTACCTGGACATTGCGTTGCACCCAATTTGCAGTGCCTCAGGTGGTTTGTAGTAGTTGGAAAAATTGTCGGACTGCAGGATCCGCTTCAAGTTCTCCTCTTGTTTCGTTCAGGATCCGGGTACCCCAGGACTGTTCCACAGAGCTGAACCACTTTGGTTACCAGTTCCTACAACGGATGTTTGAGAAACATGACAAGGTAAGTGGTGGAGAGGCCGAAACAGTGTCTCCCTGCTGTGTTTTTCCCCGAGAGAGGCTGCCTAATGGTGGATCCCATGTCTTGCCAGGGACGGCTGATCCTGAAGCAATGCTCTTTAAAAAAAAAAAACTTGCCTTCCTTTCGTGGAAGCCCTAGATCAGTGGTAGGCAACCTTGGCTCTTTTAGGACTCGTGGACTTCAACTCCCAGAATTCCTCAGCCAGCATGGCTCAGCTTGGAAACCTCTCACTTTCCCCTTGGCATGGCTGGCTCAGGAATTCTGGGAGTTGAAGTCCACGAGTCATAAAAGAGCCAACGTTGCCTAGCCCTGCCCTAAATAGATTGTCCTGGAGGGGGAATTAGCATTCTTCCTTGAGCCTTTCTCAAAATTGGTGAAAAATGCTACCCCTGAATTTCGGCCGTGTGGTCTTGGCAAGGTTTCCTGAGCTGGAAATATGAGACGGGCAAGAGATTGGGTATCGACCTGTAGCTGATTTGTGTCCAACTCGAGAGAACTTGCCTTGCTCAGTCAAGTTGTCCTTGTTCCCACCCTGAGAGGCCTCCAGGGCTGTGTTTCTCAACTTTGGCAACTTTTAAGGTGTGTGGACTTCAGAATTCCCAGAATTCCCTAGCCAGCAAGGTTGAGAAACACTGCTCCAAAATATAGAATCCGTAGTCCCCCTTCTCCTTCGTGCTCACTGTGCCAATGTGCTGCTTTCAACATACCAGTTCCAATTCCCAGTCATGCTTGCAAACGGCAACAATACGGCAGCCCTCTCCTACACATCTTCATTGGTCCCCTCTCTCTGCTTCCCAAACACACCGACTCTGTTTTTTCCAAGAGCATTTCCTGTTTGGCCAGCCATTAGATCAGTCGGGTTCAAATTTGCATCGATGGGCAGAGTACAAGGATCCTACAACATTGCTGGGTGCAAAAACCACGCATGGTGATGAATGGGCTGCATTAACAGAGAATTTGGACTTCTGGTAATATGTCGCTTGGAGGACTTGTCTGCTCAGTCTTGGTTCTTGCTGTAGACCGGGGGGGGGGGGGGGGTCTTCAAACCTGGCCCTTTGATGACTTGTGGACTTCAACTCCCAGAATTCCTCATCCAGGCACGCTGGCTGAGGAATTCTGGGAGTTGAAGTCCAGAAGTCATCAAAGGACCAAGTTTGAAGACCTCTGCTGTAGACTCCGGAAGACGTGTTCCTCTTCAGTTTTATCATTCTCCCGTCTGGCAAAAGTGGCGATAGCAATGCCAGCCCTATCTTAAGTTGAAATGATGAAAGCTACGACTTTTGAGAGAATGGGAAGAGAAAAGAGAAGCCATAGAAAGACTTGACGTGTCAACCTGAAAGCTCGCTTTGTTGGGAAAGAAAACAGGGGAGGCGTCACATCCCGTCAGTTTGAGAGCTGGAAGGGAAGGAAAGCTGTCCTGGTCCTTTGACCCCAGCATTAAACTCAGGGGTCTTCCAACTTGGCCCTTTGAGGACTTGTGGCCTTCAACTCCCAGAATTCCTCAGCCAGGATGCTTTAAGACAGGGGTCTTCCAATTTTGCCCTTTGATGACTTGTGGACTTCAACTCCCAGAATTCCTGGCATGCCTGGCTGAGGAATTCTGGGAGTTGAAGTCCACAAGTCATCAAAAGGCCCAGTTGGAAGACCCCCTGATTAAGCTGTTCCTCCTCTTGAAGGCGTCTTGCCCAGGAAGAAAGAAGCCAGAACTCTTGACTTCTCTGTTGGTGATGGCAAGCAGCACTGACTCCTGGGACAGTTGGCAGGAGAGACAGGAGAGGAAGGCCAGTTTGTGGCCATTTCTGTCTCCAGCCCTTCTCCAGCATTCGACTAAAGGCAGAAAAAAATCCTCCAGGCAGCTTTGGGTCTGGCTACTCGGCCCAAAAGATGCTAAGGGCAACTGCACCGCACCCTGAACACTTTGCAGCTGAGCTTGTCGAAGGAGCAGAGGGCTTCTCAGGATGCTGTCGGCATGGTGGGCTTGCCGGCCTGTAGCAAGGGAGAGCTGCCTCTCAGGGGCCGTTTTCTTTCCTCTGGCCTGCAGGACCGTGACGGCGCCCTCTCGCCCGCCGAGTTGCAGAACTTCTTTGGTGTGTTCCCCTATACCCCCTGGGGATCTGAGCTCTACCACACGGTATGCACCACAGATAAAGGCCTGCTTTCTCTGCATGGATTCCTCTGCCAGTGGACGTAAGCGCAGCCTCTCTCTGCCCCCCCCCCCGTCAGACCACTTGTCCTCCTCCCCACGGGTGGTCTGTAACAGGTGCGCTTCTCTCTCTCTGTGCTTGGATTTCTCCCCCAGGCTGGTGGCCTACCTGGATGTCCATCGCTGCTTAGAACACTTGGGCTACCTGGGGTACCCCATCTTCTCTCAGCACGACTCCCAGATTTACGCCATCACAGGTAAATCGGCTGCTGAGCTGATTTCTAAGTTCAGGTACTGTGCAGCTAGTCCTCAACGTAGAGGTCGTCCTCGGCTTACCTCCGTGCATTTAATGACCATTCAAAGTTACAATTGATGTCTCCTTTTTTCACACTCAACGACCGTTGCAGCCTCTCCCTGGTCACGAGATCGAAATTCAGATGCTTAGCCACCGGCTCAGATTTATGACAGTTGCAGTGTCCTGTGATTCCCCTTTTGCCACCTCCTGAGAAGCAAAATCAGTGGGGAAGCCAAGTTCCTTTAGCAACCGTTTTACTAGCTTAACAACTGTGGTTGTAAAATGGGGCAAAAATTCACTTAATTGTCTCACTTAGCGACAGAAATGTTGCGTTCAGTTGCGATCCTAAGTCAGGTACTACGTGTACAACCATTTGTTTAGTGGCCATTCAAAGTTGAACAACAGCACTGAAAAAGGTGACTTAACGACTGGTCCTTGCAGTTAGCGACCGTCGTGGCATCCCCAGAGTCACATCGTCAAAATTGGGAGCCTTGGCAACTCACATGTATTTATGACAGTTGCAGCTTCCCAGGGTCACGCGATCCCCATTTGCAACCTCTCCAGCCGGTTTCCAACAGGCAGAGTCGAGGGGGGAAGCCGGACTCGTTTAATAACCATGTGGTTCACGTAACAGCTGCAGTGATTTCACTTAACAACCAGGGGGCAGAAACGGTCATCAAGTCAGGCGCGACTCATTTCGCCACCTAGCTTAGCAGTGAGAAATTCTTGACCCAGTAAGTCAAAGTGTCAGGGTGATGATTTGACAGCTAAACAGCTTATGTAACGATGTAATGTAAGGTGGACGATGCAAGAATGGGAATGACTCAGCAGGGTCTGTGCCTGTGCCTTTAAGAGTCTGAGTATAAAAGGGAAGGTTTTTGCTTGAGTCTTTCTCTCTCTCTCTCTTCTCCATTTGACTGCTGTAATTGCTGTGTATTGGAGTTTGCTGTTTCACCACATGCATGTATCTTGTTTTTGGTGTATATTTGTAGATATAGTGTAATATAAACCACCATTTAATACAGATCACTGTTTACTGTATATACTCCTGGGTTACCTCAGCGCAATAAGACTGTGCGTGCTCTGACACAAGGAAGTTGGGGAGGCAGGAAGGAAAGGCCTCTCCCTTCATTATCCTTTCTCATCCACCTCTCCATTCTGTTCTAGTCACCCGGGAAAAAAAGGTGGACTTGGAGAAAGGCCAGACCCACCGGAACGTCTTCCTTTGCAAAGTGATCGGGTCCCGAGGAGCCGGCAAGTCTGCTTTCCTGCAAGCCTTTCTAGGCAAGGATGTGGGGGTACGTCCCGGTGGAGAACAGCGCCCCCTATTTAAGTCTGCCCTTCAGATAAAAACAAATTACCCATGTCAGTTGGGACCAGTACAGAATCAGGGTGAGCTTTGACGGTTGATCCCAAGAGGCCTCTTAAGTCAGTGTTTCTCAAACTCGGCGACTTTTAAGATGTGTGGAGCTTCAGTTCCCCAGAATTCCCCAGCCAGTAATGGTGGCTGAGGAACTCTGGGAGTTGAAGTCCACATATCTTAAATGTTGCCGAGGTTGAGAAAGATTGCCCTAGACCAGGGGTCTTCAAACGGGGCCCTTTTATGACTTGTGGGCTGAGGAATTCTGGGAGTTGAAGTCCACAAGTCAAGGGGTCTTCAAACGGGGCCCTTCCTTTTATGACTTGTGCACTTCAACTCCCAGAATTCCTCAGCCAGACATGCCGGCTGAGGAATTCTGGGAGTTGAAGTCCACAAGTCAAGGGGTCTTCATTGTGGACTTCAACTCCCAGAATTCCTCAGCCAGGGACGCCAGGAATTCTGGGAGTTGAAGTCCGCAAGTCATAAAAGGGTCAAGCTTGAAGACCCCTGCCCTAGACTCCCAGCCAGCTATTTCAGGTGGGTGATATACCACATTCCTGCCCCCTGCTTGTCAGATGGCAGGTGGACCTGAACATGGTTCATCCCAGTCCTGGCCCATCGCCTTAACCCCAACCCCATGGTGGCTTTTTCCACACGCCAATCCTTGGAATTTGAGGGCCAGTGATTTCTTACAATGTCTTAATTGAGGCCCACTTTGTCTTCAAGGCCCAAATCATTCTAGGCTTCCAGAATGCAGCTTATCCCCTCTTCTAAATGTGTTTTTTGGGGGGTGGGGTGGTGGATCTGGACTACTAAAACTAAAAGTCCCAAGAATGCTTGGTTTTCAGGATTGTTGAAATGGCATTCCCAAGACAGTATCAGGTTGGGAGAGATACATAATCATCATTATCCACCTTTCCTTCCTCCCTCCCTCCCTTCCCTCCCTCCTTTGTTCCTTCCTTCCCTCCCTCCTTCCTTCCCTCCCTCCCCACCTTCTCTTCCTCCCTCCCTCCCTTCCTTCCCTCCTTCGTTCTTTCCTTCCCTACCTCCTTCCTTCCTCCCTCCCCACCTTCCTTCTCTTCCTCCCTCCATATCAAAATTAATCTTTCTTTTACATCAAATCAATCTTCCTTCCTTCCTCCTCAAAACCATCCTTCCTCCCTCCCTCCCTCCCTCTTTCAGGTCAGATGTATCTGAGGAAAACAGATCGTCCTATTCAATTAATACGGTGCTGGTCAATGGGCAGGAAAAGCATTTAATTGTAAGTGCAATCTATTGATTCATTTTTTAAAAAAATCCCGATGCATACGATGAGTGAACCATTGTTTAGTCCAGGGTCGGCAACCTCGGCTCTTTTATGACTCGTGGACTTCAACTCCCAGAATTCCTGAGCCAGCATAGCTGGCTCAGGAATTCTGGGAGTTGAAGTCCACGAGTCATAAAAGAGCCGAGGTTCAGCATAGCTGGCTCAGGAATTCTGGGAGTTGAAGTCCACGAGTCATAAAAGAGCCGAGGTTGCCGACCCCTGGTTTAGTCGGAAAGTATCTGGATGGTTTAGAAAAAAATAATATGGATCTCCTTTGTGTTGTCTCTGCAGCTGCAGGAGATTGAGGCGGATGGGGAATTTGCGAAGAGCTCCGACACAGCTTGTGACGTTTTCTGCTTCTTGTATGACGTGGCAGACCACAAGTCTTTTAATTACTGTGCTAATATTTATAAGGTGAGTTTTTCTACCTGCTTTCAGAAGCAGTGGGTCTCCAAAGCCTGATGCTGAAATTTAATTAATTTCAAGTTTCCTTGCCTCTTTTAAATTTTCTATACAGGTAGTTCTCAACTTACAAGAGTTTGTATAGTGACCGCACTGAAGAAAGTGACTCATGACCATTTTTCGCACTTACGACCGTTGCAGCATCCCCAGGGTCACATGATCAAAATTTGGACACGGGGCAACTGACTCGTGGTGGTTGGCGTGTCCTGATGTCACATGGTCTCTTTTCCGACCTCCTGACAAGCAAAGTCAACGGAGGAAGCCAGATTCATTTAGCAACCTGGTTGCTAATTTAAGAACTGCAGTGATTCACTTAACAACGGTGGCAAGAAAGTTCGTAAAATGGGGCAAGACTCACTTATCAAATTTTCTCGCTTAGCCACATAAATTTTGGGCTTGCTCAATTGTGATTGTATGTTGAAGACTACCTGTACTGTTTTTATGCTTCTAGTTGTTTTATTATACACCACTCAGTCCTTCCCTGAAGATGATTGGAGTTCTTAAATATGACAGATTAGATGATAGACAGACAGACATAAATTTTATATATATGTGTGTCTGTATATGTGTATATATAGAGAGAGAGAGAGTGGGGGGAAGGAAGGAAGGAAAGGGAAGGAAGGAAGGAAGGAAGGAAGGAAGGAAGGAAGGAAGGAAGGAAGGAAGGAAGGAAGGAAGGAAGGAAAGATCATAGATATATGATAGGATGGACAGATGGATGGACAGACATAAATTAGAGAAGGAAAAATGATAGAGAAGGAAAGATGATAGATATATAATAGGATGGATAGATATAGATTATATATATAGAGAGAGAAGGAAAGATGATAGATATATGATAGGATGGATGGATGGACGGACAGACAGATATAGATTACGTATATAAAGAGAGAAGGAAAGATGATAGATGATAGAGAAGGAAAGAGATGATAGATATATGATGGGATGGATGGATGGATCTATCTTTGAAAATACATCCTTTTTCTCTCTCCTCACCTCTCCTCTCCACCCATCCATGGAGCTTTCTTACTGCTACCTGCAACTTTCATTTGAAAAAGAAAACGTTAAAACAGGAGTTTCCATGTAGAGAAGATACTGTAAAGCAAAGAGAAATGTTTTACGAAAGCTAGTTATTGTCTGAGGCTGGTTCCTAATTGAAGTCCACAATCTTTGAATCCTCTTTGGCTGTTTTCACTGCTGTGTTTAGTGGCACTTTGTAGTTTGACTTTCGAAAGTAATTCCTACACGATCCTGACTCCGTTGTCTTAACAATTTCTAGGCCTATTACTCTTTTTTAAGTTAACATTCCTTGGATGCCTCCCTTTAATTTCTTTTAATCCTCCCGGTCTAGCCTCCCCATCTATAGTTAATCTCAGCGTTGGGATTTCCTTTGTGCTGATTGATGACTGTAATCAAGACGGAGGATGGTATTTAAAGGATTGCTTAATAAATAAACATCAGGGGGGGAAAATGGAAACCCCATTTATTTATTTATTTATTTTTTATTACATTTATATCCCGCCCTTCTCCGAAGACTCAGGGCGGCTTACAAGCTTTTAGCAGTAGCCTTCATTCTATGTATATGCCTGCTTGTTAGGGCTTTCACACACCCCCAAGCGGCATTATTAAAAAGTCAGCTTATTGCCCCCAACAATCTGCAGCTCTTCCAGAAGAGGTTCTTCCAAACTCTCTGCGAAAAGTTTGCCTCCCTCTGCTATAGCGATCCCAACTGACAATGGACAATCCTGAATAACTGCATCAGTGGAATATACGTAGCACCCTCCCCTCAGTGTGACTGTGGGATCTCACATCAAACGGTAGATCACACCGTGACCAGTTGTAAGCTCAGGGCATATCCAGATAGTCCTCAGCTTACAACAGTTCATTGAATGATCGTTTGAAGTTACAACGGCACTGGAAAAAAGTGACTTAGGACCATTTTTCACACTTATGACCGTTGCGCCATCCCCACGGTTACGTGATTTACATTCAGATGTTTGACAGCCGTTTCATATGTACGACGGTCCTTCTCTGAAGATGATTGGAGTTCTTAAATATGATGGATTAGATGATAAACAGATACATAAATTGTGTGTGTGTGTATATGTGTGTGTGTGTGTGTGTGTGTGTGTGTGTGTGTTAAGTGTTTGTTAAGTATTTAGAATACCTTGCTAGGCCCCAGACATGGGACAAATCTTATTTCCTGTTTCAGTCTAACCCAAGGCCATCAACAGGCAGTAATCACAGCAGTGACAGCTCATATTTGTGTAAATTTTTGGGTTGCTAACAAAGAATTCACATATATATATATATATATATATATATATATATATATATATATATATATATATATATATATGTTTTCTGAGGTTTTTGCGGGTGTTTGTATGTAGATCTTTGGTCATTTGGGTTTTTTCCCAACCTCCAATTTTACGTGGGAAAAAACCCAAATGACCAAAGAGGTGTGTGTGTGTGTGTGTGTGTGTGTGTGTGTGTGTGTGTGTGTAGAGAGAGAGGGGGGGGAGGAAGGAAGGAAGGAAGAAATTAGAGAGATGATAGATACATGATAGGATGGATGGATGGATGGACAGACGGACAGACATATAAATTAGAGAGAGAGAGAAGGAAAGATGATAGAGAAGGAAAGAGATGATAGATATTGGATGGATGGATAGACAGACAGACAGATAGATATAGATTATAGATAAAGAGAAGGGAAGAGATGATAGATGATAGAGAAGGAAAGAGATGAACAAATTTCTCATGTAGCAACATCAGTTCTGGCCTCAACTGTGGTCGTCTAAGTCGAGGATTCCTACGCCAGTCCTGTATCTGGTTTTTCCCCCCACATAAACGATGCTGCACTTCCAGAGCTAGCTTGCCTAGGCATGAGTATCTGAACACAGATCTCCTTAACATTAATTTTTTCCCCCTCTGTTTTTAATCTAGGTGAAATGTTAATTAGATCTTGCAAGCCCACGTCTGATAGGCCACGCCAGAAATAACCGCCCCCCACTGTTCTTCCTTGCCCTCTCCAGCAGCACTACATGGACAGTCAGATTCCTTGTCTCTTTGTGGGCTCCAAAACTGACCTGCCAGAAACGTCCCCTCCGCACGGCCTCTCCCCAGCCGAGTTCTGCTACAAACACCGCTTGCCGCCCCCGTTTTGCTTCTCCTGCATCAGCCAGGAACTTCTCAGCACCGCAGTCTACACCAAACTAGCCACGGCCGCCACGTTTCCGTAAGTGTTGATTCCTTCGTTCTGAACACAGAGAGACAGTTACAATCAGAGGATCTGTGCAAATAGCAAGAGCACTTACATGCCGCTTCACAGTGCTTTACGGCCCTCTCTAAGCGGTTTACAGAGTCAGCCTATTGCCACCCAACAATCTGGGTCCTCATTTTACCGACCTCGGAAGGATGGAAGGCTGAGTCCGCCTTGAGCCAGTCAGGATACGAAGGAAGGAAGGAAGGAAGGAAGGAAGGAAGGAAGGAAGGAAGGAAGGAAGGAAGGAAGGAAGGAAGGAAGGTAGCACTTAGACTTATATGCTGCTTCACTGCTTTACAGCCCTCTCTAAGCAGTTTACAGAGTCAGCCTATGGCCCCCAGTGATCTGGGTCCTCATTTTACCGACCTCGGAAGGATGGAAGGCTGAGTCAACCTTGAGCCAGTCAGGAAAGGAAGGAAGGAAGGAAGGAAGGAAGGAAGGAAGGAAGGAAGGAAGGAAGGAAGGAAGGAATGGCGAGCACGTAGACTTACATATCACTTCATGGTGCTTCACAGCCCTCTCTAAGCAGTTTGCACAGTCAGCGTATTGTCCCCAACAACGTGGGTCCTCAGTTTACCGACCTCAGAAGGATGGAAGGCTGAGTCAAGCTTTTTCGAACATGTTTTGTTTATTAGTTGATAATATAAAATACAAAAATACAGAAGAAAATAGTGGGAAAATAAGGGAGGGAGAAGGGGAAAGGAAAAGTGTGGGGCAAGGAGAGAAAAAAAGAAAGAAAAGGCATTGACTTCTGTCTCCCTTGGGTGCGGTAGAATAAGATGATAGCATCAAACTTCATTTTTTGTACTTTTACATAATAATGTAAAGTAGCCATTTCTGTGACAACGAACCTATTAATCGGCAAAAGCACACAAAGTTTCATATTATTTTTTTTTTGTACCTCACACACAAAGCCGGATGGGGTTTCCAAATAGAAACAAAAGTAATTGTTTTGGTTTTTTTTCCTTTAATCAAAGCAGTCAATTTGGGCATCTCTTGAGTCAACCTCGAGCCGATGAGGATCGAACTGCTGGCAGTCGGCAGAATTAGCCTGCAATATTGCATTCTAACCACATTCTAACCCCGCACGGCTCTTACACAGTTTGCAAACACGCAGGGGACTTGGAGGCCGGGTGATTCTCCTCTGGGAAGTGCTTGAGGTGGGCTTGTGGTTGACGTGGCCGCCAGGAATTCATTCCTCCCTGAAAGGAAGCGTCAGCCCCTTTTCAGAAAAATTCCCCCAGGCAAAAGGGCAGCCTCGTTCCTTTCCTTCGGACCCGCTGAAACGTCGCAAAATCAGGAGCTTGCTTTCAGCCTCTCCTTGGTTGTGCTTCATACAAGGATGTTACTGTATCTCAGACATGTCAAACACAAGGCCCGGGGGCCGAATCCAGCCCGCGAATTGGTTTCATGTGGCCCCCGAAGGGATCCTGGAAACAGTGAGGGAACAGTCCCCGCTGCCTTGGCCCTGGCCCAGAGACCCTCCTTCTGCCAGAGACCCCCAGATCTGTCCCACTCCTGCCCAGGCCCCCATAGGCACCCTTGATGCCAATGATGTAGAGCTGGCCACGCCCACCCAGTAGGCCATACGCACTCCAGCTGCGCCCACCCAGTAGACCGTGCCCACCCTGGCCATACCCCCCCCCGGCCCCCCGAGGGCAACCACAATGCTAATGCGGCCCTCAATGAAATTGAGTTTAACACCCCTGCTATATCTGGAGTGGAAAGGAGGCAGGTGGGGACCAAGGACAAGAGAGAACAGCGTGGGGAAGTCTTCTACTCATTCAGCAGAAAAGTTAAGCCAGCGGGGTCTTCAAACTTGGCCCTTTTATGACTTGTGGGCTTCAACTCCCAGAATTCCTCAGCCAGGCACGCGTGCCTGGCTGAGGAATTCTGGGAGTTGAAGCCCACAAGTCATAAAAGGGCCAAGTGTGAAGACCCCTAGGTTAAGCACTAGCCTCAAACTGGGGAGGGCCTCAAGTCTTATTCCCACCTTGGGCACAAAGCCAGTTGGGTGTCTGGGGGAGGGGGGGCGAGGCAGCCCACATCTCACCTCTGGAACGAAGAAGTCAAGGGCCAACCACTTTTCTAAAAAAAATCCTTGCCAGGAAAACGTCAGGAAGGTCACCACCACCATCATCAGAGCGTTGACTGTACAAGCAGTGGTTCTCAACCTTGCCAACCGTCAAATCTTCTCCTTCCCCCACCAGTCACTTAGAAGAGAAGAAGCAAAACATTTTTCAAGGGGAAAAAAAAACAAGAACAGCCTGTTGCCTTTTTTGTGGGGGGGGGGGTGAAGCACCCTTGCCGTGGTGGCGAACCTATGGCACAAGTGCCACAGGTGGCACACAGAGCCCTCTCTGAGGGCACGGGCGCCGTCGCCCCAGTCCTAAACATTCAGCTGGGTTTTATAAAACCTTTTGGCTTTAGGCCTCCGCCGCCGGGTGCAAAAAAAAAAAAGGTTCAATCAATCAATCAATTTCAACTTCTGGCGGGGGAAAAAAAAGATCTCGCAAAGTTGGGATTGATTGATTGAACTTTTTAGTCCCACCCAGTCTGCCGTTGCCACCGTGGCCATGCCCACCCAATGGGCCACGCCTACCAGGCACCCGATGATACATAACTGGGTTTTAGGTTGCAGTTTGGGCACTCAGTCTCCAAAAGTTCGCCATAACTGCACCCTTGGGTCAACCTTGGCAACTTTTAAGATACTTCCTCTCCCTGAATGCCTCAGGCAGGGCAACTGAGGAACCTTGGTGTAAAGATCAAGCCACCAGTTTAAAAGCCAGGACACTCTTTGAGTTCTAGTCTTAGGCCCAAAGCCAACTGAATGCCTTGGGGGCCAGTCCCTCTCTCTTGTCAGCCCTAGGAAGGAGGCAGTGGCAAACCTCTTTTAAAATCTTGTCAAACACACACACACACACACACACCACCCTGCAGCATTATGTCCAGGCAGTCTACAGGAATCCACACTGAGCTGAAGGCAGACATATACCCCCAAAATCTAAGCCGGGTAACCACTGCGGCGTTCACATGCAATGAAGTGGACGTGAACGGTAGCTCCAGGAAACTTCTGTTTGAAGCAATGGGTGGAGGACACCCAAGTGGCCACGTCTGTTCCATCCTTTTAACTACCGAAAGAGTTCTGTGTCGCTCCAAAGCTTGCCCTTCCATTGTGGTGGACATCCTTGAACTCATTGTCTTGGTCTTTGCTCACAGCCTTTTATGTTTTGGATCTGCAGCAGCCAAAGCTGAATCAGTAACTTCCAACAGGTCCCCCGCTTGCAAGGAAAGACGGTGCATTTCACCAGCTGATGGGAAATGCAAAGATCTCCCCCAGCAGTGTGTGTGTGTGTGTGTGTTGGAGTGGAGAATCCATTATTTATATTCCATTAAAACCAACGAGCGCTAAGAGCAGGTTGATGTCAGTCCTTGTATTCAGAGCTTGCTTTCCTCCTGTTCCAGTTTTTAATCATTTCTAATACATCCTGGAGAGGAGAAAGAGGAGGGGAGAAGGGGGTCCGTGTGTTAAAAGAGGAATTTATAGTGAAGGAGAAAAGGGGAGTGGGTGATTGATAACAGCCATTCCTTTAGAAGGATCTAATTTTATCTCAGTTCCTTTAATACACTCAGAATGTCCTATTGTGGAAACATATCACAGCTTGGGCAGTAACATCCGCACAGATGCCAAAAGCGAGGTGGTCCATAAAGACCACACAGGTAGTCCTCGACTTACGGCCACAACTGAGCCCAAAATTTCTGCTGCTAAGGGAGGCATTGGCTGAGTGAATTTTGTCCCATTTTACGACCTTTCTTGCCACAGTTCTTAAGTTAGTGACACAGTTGTTAGATGAAACTGGCTTCTCCGTTGACTCTGCTCATCAGAAAGTCACAAAAGGGGGAATCGTGTGTCCCCGGGACACTGTAAATACGAGCCAAGCTTCTGAATTTTGATCACTGACCATAAGGGGTGCTGCCACGGTCGTTAAGTGTGAAAAACGATCATAAATCACTTTCCTCAGGGCCGTCGTAACTTCAGCAGATCACAGGGCTTCCCCCCCCCAAACCTAATGATTTTTGATCCAAAATCTCAGGGATCTAGTCTGTCTCCTTGGGTTGGTGCTTGAGATAGGGAGCAGACCCTGAGGGGGAGAAAGTGCCGTCCAGAGAAATGGCAGCCAGTGAGACATAGAAGCCATCCTTTCCCATTTCACCTACTGTAAATAAAATATAAAATATAAGGGACGCGGTAGCTCAGTGGGTTAGGACGCTGAGCTTGTCGATCGGCAGTTTGGCGGGTCAAATCCCGAGTGCCACGTAGCAGAGTGAGTGCCTGTTACTCGTCCCAGCTTCTGCCAACCTAGCAGTTCGAAAGCACGTAAAAATGCAAGTAGAAAAACAGGGACCACTACGGTGGGAAGGTAACAGCGTTCTGTGTGCCTTTGGCATCTAGTCATGCCGGCCACATGACCACGGAGACGTCCTCGGACAAGTGCCGGCTCTTCGGCTTTGAAACGGAGATGAGCACCGGCCCCTAGAGTCGGAAACGACTAGCACGCATGTGCGGGGGAACCTTTACCTTTACCTTTTTTAAATAAAATATCCTTATTTAGAGGAGACACGGCCTCCAGATACAAATGCTCTATTTGGCTCTCATTTTCCATTTGCATCCAGTGGACCCAGTATTTTCTAGTCCTCCTTGCCTTTGTCTGTTCTTTTAAGGCCATTAAGCGTCACAAAACAGGGCATTGACCTGAATAAGTTACAAAGCTTGGAAGTGAATAAAATCCTGGAGACAAAGATCTGCAGGAACGCTGCTTTTCCATTGCTGCTGGGGTCTTCTGAACAAGGGCAGTGAGTCACCTTTTTACCATTAAGTTGCTATTTGGGGGGGGGGGTTAATTCAAAAGGCAACCAACTGTTTTTTCTTGAGGAAGAAGAAGAAGAAATTGTTTCGCTTCTCATCCAAGAAGCTTCATTAGTTCTGACGCCGGGGAGATGGAAGGATAGGTACTGACAGTTGAGACTGGGTGGTAGGGGGATGGAAGGATTGTAAATCTTTGCAGTCATCTGGTCGTTAGTACTCTCTGAGAGCTGTTGAGGCCACTTGGGGGTCTATCTGTGTCCTCAGGGTCATTGAATCGGGTCCAATTGCTTGTGGAATCTTCTTGGAACTGCTTCAAGGGCTGCGTTGTAAACTGGAGATGTTGTTGTTGTTAGCTGCGAAGTCGTGTCCGACCCATCGCGACCCTATGGACAACCTTCCTCCAGGCCTTCCTGTCCTCTACCATCTTCTGGAGTCCATTTAAGCTCACGCCTACTGCTTCAGTGACTTCATCCAGCCACCTCCTTCTCTGTCGTCCCCTTTTTCTCTTGCTCTTAACCTTTCCCAGCATTAGGCTCTTCTCCAGTGAGTCCTTCCTTCTCATTAGGTGGCCAAAGTATTTGAGTTTTAGCTTCAGGATCTGGCCTTCTAAAGAGCAGTCAGGGTTGATCTCCTCTAGGACAGACCAGTTTGATCGCCTTGCAGTCCAAGGGACTCGCAGGAGTCTTCTCCAGCACCATAGTTCAAAGGCCTCAATTTTTTGGCACTTAGCCAACTTTCACAGCCAACTGGGAAGACCATGGCCTTGACTATATGCACTTTTGTTGACAGGGTGATATCTCTGCTTTAAACCCTAGGGAGAGTACCAAAAGGCAAAACTGGAGATAGGCAGTGTCTTATTCTTCCCTCTCTGTTGAGGGAGGAGGGCTGTTCAGTTCTAGCATCGATGGATTCTTTTACCCCTCTTTCAAACGAATGGTCCGCTCTCTCCAAACTGTGGGCATTGCTGGCTTCAAAAGCTGTCTTTCAAAAGTTGGTTGCCTTTAAAGTGGGATGAGATAAATTCATGGAGGACAGGTTTGTCAAGGACTACGGGTTTTGAAGTCTTAATGCTATGTCTGGGTCAGAGGCCCTCGCCTCCAAATAGAGCCTGTAGGGGACCTGTAGTAAAAGAGGAGGAGGAGGTCTGGATCTTCTGCTGGTGTCCCCAGAGACCTGTGGGACCAAGATTTTATTTTTATTTTTATTTTATTTTAATCCCATTTATATCCCGCCCTTCTCCGAAGACTCAGGGCGGCTTACAATTTAAGCACAAACCAATGTGCTTAGCAATAGCCTTCATTCTATGTATATGCCTGCTTATTAGGGCTTTCACCCCCCCCAAGCGGCATTATTACAAAGTCAGCTTATTGCCCCCAACAATCTGGGTCCTGATCCAGCATAGACGTTCTAATGCGTTGAAGATGTGAAGGCCACTAACCTTTCAAAGTAGGCTAGCTCAGGTAAATAGCTTCCACCAGGTCTACTAAAACTCTTACTTGATTGGTGTCGGGTGTAATACAGAACACGGAAAGCCGACCAGAGTTTCTTACGCTAAACAGAATCAACAGAAGACAGTCGTCTTGTTTCTTTCTCATACTTTCCACTTTTCCTTGGACCAGGGGTAGGCAACCTCGGCTCTTTTATGACTCATGGTCTTCAACTCCCAGAATTCCTGAGCCAGCTTGGCTGGCTCAGGAATTCTGGGAGTTGAAGTCTATGAGTCATAAAAGAGCCGAGGTTGCCTACCCCTGCCTTGGACCATACTGCGTTTCTTTCCTTAGCAGGTCCTCCATTCCTTCATCAAGGTGGACTCTTACATTCCTTTCAAAGGGGGCTGGATAACTTAAGGGAGGACGCCCAGGGTCTTCAGAGTCAGGTTAACCCTGAGTTGCAGCCACTTGGCTCCAAATGCCGGTTGCAGGAAGCAGTAGTAAGGAAGGAGGAGGTGCCGTTCTTTTGCTTCTGCCATGTTTCCCCAAAAATAATAAAATAATAAAATATTTCCCAACCGGAAAATAAGCCCTAGCATGATTTTTCAGGCTGCTCCTAATACAAGCCCTACCCCCAAAATAAGCCCCAGTTTACATTAGTGTTGTGGTTGCCGGGGGTGTGCGTGACCAGCTCGATGTTGCTCACGTTGGGAGGTGCCTGTGGGGGCCTGGGCAGGGCTGGGGGGTGATCCAGAGGTCCCCAGCGGAGGGCGGTGGGACCAGAGCGGGCTTCCCTGAGTGGTGGGTGCCTGGCCCAGTCCAGCCCTCGAGCTTCTGGGGTGCTGGGATTCCCCCCACCTAGCAACCATAATACTAACATATGCGCCCATCGCCCCCCTGCGCTGGCTGCCGCCTCTACATGAAAACATAAGACATCGTCCCAAAATAAGCCTTAATGGTTCTTTTAGAGCAAAAAATAAATATAAGACCCGGTCTTATTTTTGGGGAAACAACATTAGTGTCCTTTATTGGCTTTCCTCAGTCACTTTGTTTGACAAGATCTTTTCTTACAGTTTTGTGTTCAAAAAATCCCGCAACACTTAACCTGTGCCTCAGATCCGCTCCGAGGTTCCCCTTCAGAAACAAAGAGTGGTATGAGGGATCGAGTTCTTTTTATTATTATTATTATAGGTAAAGGTAAAGGTTCCCCCGCACATGCGTGCTAGTCGTTTCCGACTCTAGGGGCCGGTGCTCATCTCCGTTTCAAAGCCGAAGAGCCAGCGCTTGTCCAAGGACGTCTCCGTGGTCATGTGGCCGGCATGACTATACGCCAAAGGCGCACGGAACGCTGTTACCTTCCCACCGTAGTGGTCCCTATTTTTCTACTTGCATTTTTACGTGCTTTCGAACTGCTAGGTTGGCAGAAGCTGGGACGAGTAACAGGCGCTCACTCTGTTATGCGGCACTCGGGATTCGACCCGCCAAACTGCCGACCTTCTGATCGACAAGCTCAGCGTCCTAACCCACTGAGCCACCGCATCCCTTTAATCTCTTATTATTATAAGTTTTACTAATTTTATACTGTTTCCATTCCATTCAAATATTTGTGAAGCAATATGGTGGTTGGGTAATCAAAAGTAAACAATATCAAATAACAGGTTATTTGTACATAGCTCAAGTTACATCCACAAAAATCCCCTCTCCGCTTCCCTTAGTTATAGCATAGTCAAATTAATACGTTTCTAATTGTGGTAGATCGAGTTCTTGACAGGCTCCGTCAGGCTGCCCCCAACCTGCTCCCAGGGCAAGGACGACCTTTGACCCCATAGCTTTTAGAAAAGGTACTTTTACTAGGGGCATTTGGAGGGCAGCCTGAGCAAGGCAGGCTCTGAAGGAGAACCACACAAAAATCGTATCTTGAAAGCAAACCCCAATGTCCCTCCTGGGGGAGCAGTGCAATCGGGTCCCATTCCGATGTTTTGGAAACGTGGTGCCTCCGGCACCGCCGTAGCAGATTCCTTTCCCAGGGCCGTTGTCCTTGAAAAGGAGGAAGACGGGTCGGTTTAGCACCTCCAGTTCCTGTCAATGTCCTTATAACACACACACACACACACCCGATTTCCCACAAGATTCCTTCACACCTCCAGCTCTCTTCCCATCCCCCGTTGGTTATGGCAGTTGCTCCCGGCCTTCTTAATTGTGACCTTGGATGTCACAGTTAGGATGTGGAAGGCATAATTCCCTCCCAGGCCCTCAAGCCACATCTCCTCCCTTTCTCTTGCAGGCATCTGAACGACATCGAGTTGGGTGCTTCGTCCTTCTGGATCCGGATTGCCTTGGGAGCTGCGGTAGCCACCCTTGTGGGAATCAGTCTCTACAAAGCAGTGATGAAGAACAAGTAGAGGACGGCGAGGACGTGGCACTCTCTCTTTTGTGTCCCTCCTCTCCGCTCTAGGTTTTGTTTTGTTTTTTCCACCCGTGTCCAGGAAACCAACTTCATTTGCCCCGAGCATGTTGCAAGGCAAGACCCGAAAGAAGTGTGCCAGGAGAAGACAGGAGGCCATCTGAAGGACATTCCACCCCCTTGGCTTCTCCCAGTTGGGTGGGTGGGTGTTGCAGATGGGGCTGGACGACCAGCGTTGCACCAGCATCAGCAGAAACCCATCACAGTCACCTAGCTGGCATGGACAAGACTTGCATTTTTCTCACTCAGGGAATGTCCCCAGTCCTGCAAGCCATAGCGTCAGATATCTTCTGGGACGTTCAGCTCCTACAAATATCTTACTTTTCCCCCAGGTTTTTCTTTTGTTTGTTTGTTTGTTAATTTTTAACCCCTTTTGGCTGTTCGTCAGAAGCTGAAGCTCCTGCAGTCTGGTCAATGTTTTTAAATAGACGTGTCTTGGGGAGAGCTGAGACTGCTGGCCCTCTGCGGTGCCACTGGACCTTCTACTTCATCTTCTGCTTGGAAGGATGCCTTTGAGCTCCTGGGGGGGCGCGGGGGGACACTACGAAGGTTTCTGGGACTTCCTGAACCCTTTTTCTAAAACGGAATTTCACCCAGGTCCTCTTCTCGGGGGCGGATCAAACACGGAAGGAAGGCATCTCCATGGATAGGGAAGGATGGAGGACTATGATTGACCTTCTCGCTTGATAACGAACATTAATCTTATTGCACACCCGTGGTAAGGCACCTGTGTGGTCAGCTTGGGAACTTCTTTCTGTCACTCACACTGACTAGTTCGGGATCTGGGGAGTCGTGGGAGGTTGTCTGCTCCAGCAGCTGGGGAGCCAGTTGAGGAAGCAACCGGGACCTGCCTCCCTTACCACAAGTATTCTTGGATCCATTATAGGAACACCCCCTCTTCATGTCTTCAGCAGTGCAGCACATGGGAAAGTAATAGGCGATGGGGGTGGGTTTTTTTCCCCTGCCACTTCTTTTCCACACTCCAGGATTCTTCCTGTATCTTAAATTCTTGCTTGGAGATAGGAGGGGAGGGGTATCAATGAGGCCCCCCCCCTCTGCTAATGGATCTCTGCCATGGTGGTCAAGCAGGTTAGGGCTCCCTCAGAGCCATCTTCCAAACTTTTTAACTGCTTTTGGCTCCAAAACTGAGCTGGATAAATATGTTCACAATTCAAAAGGGTGGGTGGGTGGGTGGTGTGTGAAACCCAGGTTTTACGCCGTCCCATAACCATCTCAGAAAGGACTTTAAAAAGAGAAAAGTTTTCACTTTGCAATTCTTGCACACTTTAACAATTGGTCCTTTTTTTGTGTGTGATGGGTGGGGTTTGTTTTTTTTTCTCTTTTCTTTCTTCTGAATCCCTTCTCTGCGCTTGCAACCTGGAGCTTCCCATTCTCGGCCAGACCGTCGTTGGTTTTTAAGATGGCCGCCTTCTGTTGCTTTGATGGAGCTCTGTTAAGTCCAGGCTGCCCCACGGTAGATTCCTTCTGCAGGCCAGAAATGCGGGGTGGGTGGGTGGGTGTGGGCTACTATGCAGCAGACCACGTGTGGGGAAGCAGAAGGCAGCCACGTCCATGGTCGTGGCTTCTGCTGCCAAGACTGTGAACTGAAATAAATCGAAAACTTTGCAGCTCGGGTTGCATCTCTTATAATCCCTAAGCTCATGTTCACTTTTCCTTGGAGGGTGGTTTTAAGGTAGGTTAATGTACTTAAGGGAAGCTCTGCTATCGGTCTTAATGCCAAGGAAATAAGTCCCATCAGTATTCCGCTCCCATTCTTGACCTTGTGTTTTTCTACATAACTTAAAAGAAGTATCTACCCTGCCACTGTTTTTAGATCCTCACCTTTCCCCTCTCTACAGGGATCAATAATTCAGGCAGTTGCATAAAAGACTTGGAATAGGACGCAATCAAAATATGCTTTGGGAATTCTTGTTTGCATTTATTGTCTTTTTTTAAAAAAAACAAACAAACAAGCTTTTCATGTTGCCAGCAGCTGGAAAGTCTAAACCAGGGGTGTCCAACCTTGGCCAGTTGAAAACCTGTGGACTTTTTAACTCCCAGAATTCCCCAGCCAACCACCCTGGCTGGGGAATTCTGGGAATTGAAGTCCACAAGTCTTCAACTGGCGAAGATGGGACGCCTCTGGTCTAAACCATTGTTCAACCAGTACGTCATGTAACCAATGGAGAAAAAAACTGGAGAAACAGAACTTAAGGCGCCCCCCGCGCCCCGCCCCCCCAAGTGGGCAGCCTCTCTGGCTGGTTACTAGCCTTGAATCTTGCTTTTTGAAAAAGACCTGATCTTAATGCTTTTTAAAAAGGATCTAATATGGATCTTTCATTCTGATGAGCAGAAAGATAACCAGATAGGGACCGTGAAACAAGGTGTTGAATATTTATGGTAAATATTGGTAGGGTGGGGACTGCAACACCTGGAAAGCCAGCACATTAGGAGAGACTTAGAGCGTCTTCTGCAGAGCATTAAAATAAAAATTGGGGGGGTTCCTTCAAATATTTACCTCTTGCATTAGAAAGTGGCCTGGCCTAGGCCAGCATTATGACCTTTGGCCCTGGGACCTCAACTCTTAACATATAGCCAGTTTCAAAACAAAGGGTCCTTAGCCCTCGCTGACCTGAGTGGCATAGTCTAGTTCAGGAGTAGGCAACCTCGGCTCTTTTATGACTCATGGACTTCAACTCCCAGAATTCCTGAGTCAGCATTGCTCAGCTTGGAAACCTTTCCCTTCAGCATAGCTGACTCAGGAATTCTGGGAGTTGAAGTCCACGAGTCATAAAAGAACCGAGGTTGCCTACCCCTGGTCTAGTTGTATGCAGAGATGAACTCGAGGTAAATTTTAATATTTTCATCTTTTCCTCCTCCATCACCACCACCACCACCGCATTTGTGGATTCACTACCTGGAGTAAATCCTCAACAGCTAGCTTTGCAGGGAAAGCCCCTTCACCGAGCGATGGGGGGTGTGGGGTTCTCCCCCAAGGGGTCCCCTTAACCTACATCTCCATTCAGTCGTACGAGTTTCAACTCGCTGCTGTGAACCTGAATAAATTTTTATGCACCAGATGGTTGCAGACAAAAGACAAATCTTCGTGTCTGCTTTCTTGGGGGCTTTTGGTTTGGTGGGAGGGGGGGTAGACGAGGAAAGGGCTGTCTCAGGATATTTACAGCTTTCATAAATAATGCCCATCTGTACCGGCCAGCCTGCTGTTCTATGTCTAAAATGGAGCGTGGATTCAGTGGAATTCAAATTCCAAGCCCGTTAAGGATTTAAAAATAGAAAACTCAAAATGGATAGCTTTACCGTTAGCTTTCTTGAAAGGAAGACGACCTTTTTAAGAGACGCATGTAGGCCAATCAAGGATTTGAAGACCAAGCAGCCTGACCCACCAGGTCACGATAAAAGCGAAAGGGAGAGCTTTTATGTCTTTGCGTTCCTAAGTTTGAAATGTGTTTTGAGGTTTTCGTTTGGATCAAAAAGCGCTGGTGGAAAGACATATGCCCAGATTTAAAACAGCATCTAAAATTAAGTGGCTCTAGGCAGATTAAAAAACCAATGAGTTGTTTAGCTCTGGTGAATCTATCCATGGTTTTACGCTGGCAAAGATCCAAGGGAGGAGAGAAAGTAGAGAAAAATCAAGCAGAGGTTCAGACAGCCATTTTTCTTAGAGCTACTTTGAGAAAAGAGATGTATAGGTACACAAACTCACTTTAGAGTAGGGGTGTCCACCCTTGACAACTTTAAGACCTGTGGACTTCAACTCCCAGACTCCTGAGAGTTGCAAGTCCACAAGTCTTAAAAGTTGCCAAGGTTGCTTTCAAATTGTTCTTAAGCCATGGGTTCTTGAAACCAAGACTTGTAACGTAAGGTATAATGGCTTAGTGTGCTGTGCTAAATCAACCTATGATTTCCACGCCAGTCCCTACTGTATGCAAAGCCTCTAAAGCTTGCAGCTTAGTGGGATCCCTGAATGGAACCTTAGATTAAATTAAATCTTAAATGAGGGAGGCTCTTAAATAAGGATCACCTCTCTTTTTTTGATCATACTTGGTTACATGTTTGATTGGGAGTTGCCCAGAGTTGATTAGAGATGGGCAGCTATGTAAATAGTTTTTTAAATCACGCCTTCCTTTTCAACAACCAGCTCATGGTGGCTTTTCAACTGCGTCTTTTCTCTACCAACTATTTTGGGGGGTTTCTGTCTATAACCACTCACTTGAATAGAAATTGTCCAGTGTGGACAAAATAGCTTGGCAAGATTTGCATTCCAGGTGGAACTAAGGCAAAAACCTCTCTGCCTTCCTTAATCCCATTAAAGTGCAATTCAAAGGACCTAAATTAAACACAGCTCGCGTTCTCGCGCCCTCTCTTTAATTCTCCCTTGTATTGCATAGTGGGATTCAGGAGTGACACTCAAAGAGGTTTTGAAGGCCGCCTCAAAAGCTTTTGAGCCTGGTGCGTATTCCATCCAGTTTTTAATACAAAGGTGCCACTTTGTTGTGCGGTTATAAATGTCACAAAAGCTCCAACTTGCATTTTAAAAAAAAATTGCCTCCAGATTTCTGGGTGAAAGTTGTAATTACTCTTGCTCTGCGTAATGATTCTTGCTCTGCGTAATGATTCTTTTTTTTTCCTGGGCATAAACTTGGTAGAGGGAGGAGAGGAAAGCACAGATTTATTTCAGATTTTACTTTGAGATGTGAGCTGGGTTTAGGACTTCCTGAACTCTAAACTTTGGCTAACAAAAGTCAGTTGAAATAAATTGATGTAGGCTGCTAGACTGTATGGGGTTGGGATAATAATACAACATAGAAGAGAAAGAACTGGAGAAAATCACAAAATACAAAGAAATGGAACAACTGTGGCAAAAAAAAAGCAAATATAGTGCCAGTAGTAAAGGCACCTTGGGACCAATCCCAGAACATCTGGAACAGTCCTTGAGCACCTTCGGCACTGGCAAAATCCTCATCAGTCACTTGCAGAAGGCAGCTTGACTTGGAATAGATTACATCCTGCGATGATACCTTTAATATTCTTAAAACAACATCTGCCTGTCCCAGGTCCTTGGGAAGGACACGATAGGTGGACAAAAATGCCAAATCCAGTCTAAACATCTGGCTGACCTTGCAACAAACAACAACAATAATAACTAAAAAAGAACTAAATAATAATAACAACTAATAATAAATAAGAATTAAAAGCAATGTATCGGAAGACCAGAAAAATAATGACAATGAATCATGCCCTTCATCCACGCAGTGACATTGACAGACTCTTATCTACCAAGGCAAATAGGTGGGCGTGGAACATTGCAAGTACATCAGATGGTTGAAGAAGAAAAAATGGCTTTGGAAGAATATCTGAAGGACAATGGTGAAGATGCACTGAAGTTAGTATATCAGGAAGACTTACTGACTACTGGAGAGACCAAACTGGCCTACAAGAAAGACCAAATGAAGAACAGAACAGAGGCATGGGAAGACAAAGCACTACATGGCCATTACATTAAAAGAAATAGATGGGAAAGCAGATAATAACAAGACCTGGCAACGGCTAAGAGCAGGAAAGTTGAAAGAGACCGAGGGACTAAGTCTGGCTGCACAAGACCAAGCCTTAAGGACGAAAGCATACAAAGTCAAAATTGAGAAGACAGCAACAGACAGTAAGTGCCACCTATGCAAAGAAGCTGAAGAAACAGTGGACCACCTGGTAAGCAGCTGCAAGAAGATCACACGGACTGACTACAAGCAGCGGCATGACAAAGTAGCAACAATGGTGCATTGGAAGATCTGCAAGAAATATCATTTGCCTGTAAGCAAGAACTGGTGGGATCATAAAATAGCGAAAGTCATAGAAAATGAAAATGTTAAATTGCTCTGGGACTTTAGAATTCAAACAGACAAGTGCCTGCCACATAACACCCCGGACTTAACAATTGTTGATAAGAAAGACAAAAAAGTCTGGATAGTGGACGTAGCAGTGCCTGGAGACAGCAGAATAGAAGAGAAAGAACTGGAGAAAATAACAAAATACAAAGACCTACAAATAGAAATAGAACAACTGTGGCAAAGGCAAGCAAGAGTAGTACCAATAGTAATAGGCGCCTTGGGTGCAATCCCAAAACAACTGGAGCACCGCTTGAACACCATTGGCATTGACAAATTTGCCATTAGTCAATTGCAAAAGGGCAGCCTTACTAGGAACAGCTTCCATCCTGCGACGATATCTGTAACACCATCAATTCAAACATCCATATCTGCCCATCCCAGGTCCTTGGTAAGGATTCGACAGGTAGACTAAAATGCCAAATCCAGTCTGAGCATCTGGCTGACTGTGTGATGATCAACAACAATACAATTGCATCAATAAACATCCCAACCCATGGGTTATATAGCAATGTACTGCTGTCAGCTGTGTAACAAAATAGCAAACAATAATTAATCAGCATAATTTAAAATTGAGCAAATTATTGCATCATTTGTAATACCATCTGTTGTAAGGAAACAGCATCTCCAGGTGTTTGCATCATTTTTAATATTGTTAGCTGCCCAGGGTCATGTATATGAGGTTAGTGGCCAAATAAATATGATAGACGATAGATGACTTAGCCAGTTAGATGAACCAAGCTATCATATTCAGCCATTACATGGTTTCTTTCCTTAGGTTATCATACATTGTACAGTATTTGATCCCATAAATTATACTTGCTAAAGTAGCCTTAAGATAGAGTGTGTTGTAGGATGCCAGAGATTGTATCACGTCTTCATCCTTTGGTCCCCACCAAAGTGGCTGCTTTCCTCATAGCTCAAAAATGAGAATATCCAGAAACTGATGGTATCAAGCTCTGTGACCAGTCAGGTTCCTTCACCTGGGCCTTCACACCCCATCCCACTAAGTCCTAGGAAAGTGTTCTGAGATGCCTCCAGTGATCCAGAGATTTTTGAAGGCCATTTCAACCAACATCTCTAAAGTTAGAGGCAGGAGCAGAGAGACCTGTCCTCTTAAAGAAATCTAACCCAAACTTGAACAGAAGAACCCTTTTCTGACCAAATTATGACAGCTTCCCAGTAACTCCAGTTTAGGAATGAGGTTGCTTCTCTTGGCTCTGAAGGCCAGCAGAAGTCGTGTGGTCTCTCTCCAAGGTCCTGAATCTGCCCTAAGTCGGTTCTTATCCGAGCCTTTCTTATTAAAGGACAATGGCAGAGTCAGGAAGCACGGTAATTATAACTACATTAACTATATTCCTAGTTGATAGGTGGAGAAGGAGAACTTCTGCAATCTGAGTTGTTGTTTAATAATTTGTTATGATTACTTGGGTGGCTGAGCTCCTGGCAAGCACAAAGAATCAGAATCGTTTGTAATGTTGCAGAAGAGAAGATTTATTCAAACCTCTATACAAGAATCCACCCAGCACTAAATTGCCACTAGATGAGGGTTAAAAGAAGTCAAGAAGAGCTAGACTTAAATCTCTCGTGGCAATGCAAGCATTCTAAACTAATGACACATTTCACTCTGCCCCCGGGATGTGTCTGCTCCTCTCCTACAGCTCCTGGGAAAGAAAGCTTACTTGACTCATTTTTTTTCAGGTCAACTGACAGGTTCAATACTGTCTAACCCCATGAACTAGGTTCATGAAATGTGCTATCTGGAGCTGGTTACATCGTGATTTAGTTATTCCAATGCAAAGAGCTCTGTTATTGTACCATGGTTGGCCATGCTCCATGTTTGGTTAGGAGGGGTCAACATTTATAATCCTCACCCTCAGCCACCCAAGGGAAAAAGAAGAAGGATTTGCAGCAGCCATGATTTCATGGTGGCTACTCTCTTTAATGTTGGTTCTGCCTGAGCAAATCAAGTTTCCATCAGGGTGTGATGTGGGCCCTACACATAATGGCATGCAAAGGGGCAGTGACGTTTGAAGGAGGCCATGAAATTTGGCTGCCTTCCCAGCCAGCCATCAAACCACTGCCGGCAATAATGAATGTTTTTCAAGAGTCAAGCAAAAGTCATTTTCTCCTGGGTAGTTGGCAAGCTTTTTTCAGCTACCTGCTGTTCTGACATCCATTAAGTAGTTACAGAATAGAGTTGGAATGGACCTTGGAGGTCTTCTAGTCCAGCCCCCTGCTCAAGCAGGAGACTCTATGCCATTTCAGACAAGTGGCTGTCCAGTCTCTTCTTACAAACCTCCAGTGACGGAGCGTCCACAACTTAATAATAATAATAATAAGTTGGAAGGGACCTTGGAGGTCATCTAGTCCAACCCCCTGCTCAGGCAGGAAACCCTATACCATTTCAGGCAAATGGCTGTCCAGTCTCTTCTTAAAAACCTCCAGTGTTGGAGCATTCACAGCTTCTGGAGGCAGGTGATTCCACTGGTTAATTGTTCTCACTGTCAGGAAGTTTCTCCTTAGTTCTTGGTTGCTTCTCTCTTTGGTTAGTTTCCATCCGTTGCTTCTTGTCCTGCTTTCAGGTGCTTTGGAGAATAGCTTGACTCCCTCTTCTTTGTGGCAGCCCCTGAGATATTGGAACACTGCTATCATGTCACCCCTCACCCTTCTCTTCACTAAACTACACATACCCAATTCCAGCAAACTTTCCCTATATGTTTTAGCCTCCAGTCCCCCAATCATCTTTGTTGCTCTTCTCTGTACCCTTTCTAGAGTCTCGACATCTTTTTTACATCATGGTGACCAAAACTGGATGCAGTATTCCAGGTGTGGCCTTACCAAGGCATTGTAAAGTGGTATTAGTACTTCACTTGATCTTGATTCTATCCCTCTGTTAATGCAGCCTAGCACTGTGTTGGCTTTTTTGGCAGCTGCAGCACACTGCTGGCTCATATTGAAGTGATTGTTCACTAGGACTCCGAGATCCTTCTCACAGTTACTACTATTGAGCAAGCTACCACCTATACTATACCTGTGCATTTGATTTTTCCTGCCTAAATGTAGAACCTTACTTTTTTCACCATTGAATTTCATTTTGTTAGATAGCGCCCAGTGTTCGAGTCTGTCCAGATCCTCCTGTATTTTAAGCACAAGCGCTGGCTCTTCGGCTTTGAAACGGAGATGAGCACCGGCCCCTAGAGTCGGAAACGACTAGCATGTATGTGCGGGGGAACCTTTACCTTTTTACCTCTGGAGTATTGGCTATTCCTGCCAGCTTGGTGTCATCTGCAAATTTGATGATTTCCCCATTTATCCCCTCATCCAAATCGTTAATGAAGATATTGAAGAGCACTGGGCCGAGAACAGAGCCCTGGGGCACCCCACTACACACTTCCTTTTATGTAGATGCAGTTCCATTGAGGACCACACGCTGAGTACGGCCTGTCAGCCAGCTACAAATCCATCTGGTGGTGATGCTATCTAACCCACATTTTTCTATCTTATCAAGTAGTAGGTTGTGATCTACTTTATCAAATGCCTTACTGAAGTCCAAGTAAATTATATCTACAGCATTCCTCTGGTCCACTAATTTTGTCACTTGGTCAAAGAATGCAATAAGATTTGTCTGGCATGATCTGTTTTTGACAAACCCATGTTGATTTTTAGTGATGACTTTGTTTGCATCAAGGTGTTCGCTGATTTGTTGTTTGATTATCTCAGTGCTTTTTTTGTAAAAGAAAAAGGTGCCGGAACTCACACATGTCATACAACCCACCTTGCCTACCCTACAAGGTTCCATCCAAAAAAGGTGCCGGAACTCCGTTCTGAGCGTTCTATGAGAAAAAAAGCCCTGAATTATCTTTTCCAGAATCTTCCCAGGTATTGAGGTCAGGCTGATAGGTTTGTAGTTTTCAGGATCTATTTTTTCCCTTTTCTGAAGATGGGAACTACATCAGCTCTCTTCCAGTCCTCTGGTAGTTCCCCAGTGCTCCAGGATCTTTGAAAAATATAGTTCAGTGGTTCTGAGATCACGTCTGCCAGTTCCTTGAGAACTTTGGGGTGTAATCCATCTGGTCCTGGTGATTTGAACTTGTCTAGGCTGGACAGGTGTTCACTTACCATTTTTTTGCCTAACTTAACTTGCATTTCTATTGTTTTTTATGGCATTGGTTTTGGTAGGTTGGACT
Source organism: Vipera ursinii (assembly GCF_947247035.1). Taxonomy (NCBI): domain Eukaryota; kingdom Metazoa; phylum Chordata; class Lepidosauria; order Squamata; family Viperidae; genus Vipera; species Vipera ursinii. The sequence goes on from NC_139526.1 coordinate 10,197,848, forward strand.
GTTTTTTCCCTTTGTGTAAAGACAGATGCAAAAAACGAGTTAAATAGTTCTGCTTTCTCTCTATTGCTTGTCACCTTCTTGCCACTTTCCCCCACTAATGGACCAATCATTTCCTTAACTTCTGAAGGCAACTTCCACTCCACTGGTTAATTGTTCAGTTAGGAAGTTTCTCCTTGGTTCTAGAAAGAGAACTCTCACCCAGAAATTTATTGTGCATATGCGTGCAAACCCCAAGCACTTTTATTGCCTCCTCCATGTGTTTGCGATCTTCCAGAAGAAGAATGACAACAGAATTTTTCTTCTCCATCAGCACCCCACTTCCCAAACTGCTAATTTCCTGGAGCATGTGAATATGCACGGAGCAATATGAATATTCAGACTCAGCTTTACAGGCTTTGAATCAGCTGCTGGAAGCCACGGTCTCTCCCTATCTCCATTTCACAGATGAATGTTAACCAGCTAGGAACATTCACCCACTTGCTAAGCTGGGCTTCTCAACATCCCAGCGAAGTGCTGCAAACTCTGCCTTTCACAGATATAAGCAGGTTAGACAGCTGTGATCTCAGACTGCTGAAGGGACTAAATCAAGCCAAGTTTGAGTTTGCTAAAGAAGTATCTCTTGATAGCACTACAGAGTAAATCAGTGGTTCTCAACCTGTGGTCGGGAAACAACTGTGGGGGGGGGCACAATGTCACAGGAGGGCCTGTGAAGGCTTGGAGAAATGTTACAATTTAAGTCTTGAGTGAAGTCTTAGTAGTCCATGGCCCGTGGTCACAAAAGATAATTAAAGGGGGTCCGTGGTGAAGAACAGGTTGAAAGCCGTTGCAGTAAACCATCATCGGTCAAAACCCAGCACTGCACTGTGCTTAATGAAGTATGCTAGCTAGCCATGGTAATTGGCAAGCTGTTGTTTGTGGTTAGGTGAGTAGCACCAACTTCTTTAAGGGTGGCTTATTTGGCAGTCCATGGTTAAATCCACTGCAAGCCAGGATTAAGCATATCAGGCAGCATGGCGAAGTGAGGGACAGCAAGGGACAAGCGACTGCCCAAGAGTTTTCTTGAGCTTCTGGAGCAGTGTGTCTCAATTTGAAAAAGGGCGGACTTTGACTCCCAGAATTCCCCAGCCAGCATGCATCCTTCATCTTTCGACTCCTGCCGTCAGGAACACGCTGGCTGGGGAATCCTGGAATTGAAGTCCACCCACCTTCAATTTTCACGAGGATGTTGCTGGAGATTAGTCATTAAAGGTCTCCTTTGGAAGATCTGACTGGCAGTGGAAGCAGAAGGCTTTCCAGCGATAAATTATTCTGATTCTAACCTTGAAAAGACCTTCTAAGCTCAAAAGATAGTCTGATTATTATTATTTTTTTCCTCCCAGATCTCAGGAGGCTTTATCCAAAGAAATGAATAAAATACCTCTTGCATGGAGAATTACAGCTCCCTAATCCCCTTGGATTCATGTACTGAGCAGAAGCATGGTTACTCCCCAGCTATGCCTGGAGATCTTGGACTCTACTAGGCCGGTTCCTGACTGGGGAACTTAGCAGAAAAGCGTTTGGCTTTGCAAGGGGTCTCAGGTGAGGGAGGGTAGACCTCTCCTCTGATCAGCTGGGGGGGGCGGGAACAACCTGAACCTCCAGAGAGAAAGTCCAGTTTACGGGATAGCAAGCAGTGGATCTGGCTGACCTCATCTCGGATTGGAAGAGAAGCAGGGTAAGGCCCAGTTTATATCGGACGGGAGACCACGAGGAGATCCCAGCACACCGGGAAGCTGAATGTTCTCCTCAAAGACTGGCAAGCCATTTTGGACTCATAGTGCATCAAATCTTGCCCCGGTCCCTGGAAGCCTCCTCGCATTTCAAACCCCGCCACGCTGACAAGGCTCAACTGGGCTGAGACTGGACCAGCTGCTGGGCCCCTCCTCCTCCTCCTCCTCCTCCTCCTCCTCCTCCTCCTCCTCCTCCTCCAGGGGCAGCGGATCCAGCAAGCTGGAGGCTTCTCAAAAGAGACCGGACAGCCATTTGTCTGACACGAGGTAGGGTCTCCTGTCTGAGCAGAGGGTTGGACTAGAAGACCTCTAAGGTCCCTTTCTGAGCTTCTCTGATTCTCTTGAGCTCCCCCGCCCGCCCCGTCCGCCCGGCTCGGGGGAGGAGCCAAGCGCTCCCCCGGCCCTGCGCAACGCCCTCCCCGGCCCCGCCCGCCGGCTGCCGTAGCCTCCCCTCCCCTCCCCTCCCTCCCTCCCCTCCCGCCCGGCTGCCACTCACGTTGGAGCCCCGGCCGCCGCCGCCGCTGCTGCTGCTGCTGCCAGGACTGGCTCTGGATCACCTGCCCGGCGGCAGCGGCGGCGGCAGCGGCGGAGAAGGTACCAACCCGGGCGCCTTCCTCTTCTTCTTCCTCCTCCTCCTCCTCCTCCTCCTCCTCCTCCTCCTCCTCCTCCTCCTCCTCCTCCTCGGCCGCCTGCGCCCCCAGCTGCGGGTATATGGAGAGGAGCTCGCTGCGGCAGCTCATCCAGGAGCAGGTGAGCCCGCGCAAGGGAACCGGTGCAAGGAGGCGGCCGGCCCGGCTTGCGTCGCAATCGGGGCTGGGGGGGGGGGGCTCGGGCTGAGTCGGGGGCGGGCTGCCAGGGGAGGGTCTCCAGCCGAGCCAAAGGCGTGCCGTGGCCGACCCTCAACGGGAACTGGGGCGGGCGGGGGGGGTCCGGCTTCCCTGCCCGGCTGCGCGGATCCATCGTGGATGGATCCGCGCAGCCGGGCAAGGAAGCCGGACACCCCCCCCCCCTTTTCCTTCCTCCCTCCCTCTCTCCGGGTCTGCCCTGGGCGCGCCTTGAGCTCGGGTGGAGCGTGGCGCAAGTCGGGCGCGAGTTGGGCGGCTGGATCGGGCGCAGGGCGTTTGCCCTGCATGGATAGGGAGGGGAGGGGGCATGCATGAGCTTGTATTTGCTCCAATGGCGGGCCGGGGAGGGGGGTCCGGGAGAGTTCCTCCGAGCCTGGGGGAGCCGGTGCGAAGGGAGAGGCGCCGGCTGCTACTCGCTGCCCTCCGGGGTCGTGCCTGGAGCCGGTGGCTACGCGCGGGGCAACGTGCAGCACGCCGCGTCCATCACCTGCCGTGCTCGGCCTGAATCCCAAAATATCCCAAGGTTCGGGGTGGGGGGTGGGGGGGTGTTGGGGGAAAACCAGGTTTGGGGGCGAGGGGTTGACACCAAAGGCCTCCAAGGGTGGTCTTCGGGGTCCCCAGAAGTGCATTTACTAAGAGCCCCCCCTCCTTGGCAGAATCAGACCAGCGGCTTGGGATGCCTTCACCCCCACACTGAGAACCATCTCTGTGCCAGAGAAGAGCTGTTTCTTCTGGTTTGGGCACCGACCGAGAGGGCGAATTTGTCCCATCCTGGGATTGTCAGCCTGGGAAGGGAGGGGGGGTTGAATGAACCTGGCCCCCTCCCGCCCCCCCTCTCTTGAAACTAGCCTTTGATGGAAAAAATCTGGTTTTTTTTCAGAATTTCAGGGATAGCCCAGGTAGAGTGTGCCATGCTCTCTGGTCCATTTTTATTTCATCCAGGCTCCTTTGGGCCAACCTTGGACCGCCCTAATAACTAGGAATAATAATAATAATACCAGCCTACTCTGCAGGACTCTGGTACAGATTTTAGTTATTTGTCTATTTATTAAATTGATCTAGCCGTTCATCTGGCGAATGTGACTCTGGCCCGCACAGAATAAAACGAAGCGAGGAAAAACAGATCTTAAAAAGCCATTAAAAACAAATATGAACCAAACCATCAGAGGGTGTTTTGAAGACTCACACATCATGAAACCCTCTTGGGCGACCCTTTTTCAGGGGATCCTGAGGTCTGCTGGAAAAACTACCCTTGGAGAGATTTCCAAAAGGTCAACAAGGGTTCCTGCCAAAGTACTAGGAATCCTTGAAGCTCTTACTTAGCAACCGAAATCTTGGACTGAGGTTCAGATGAAATTGCAGCTTTTGAGTCTGCTGGCTGAATCCACACGCAACACATTCGTCCAGTGTTTCTCAACCATGGCAACTTTTAAGATGTGGCTGGAGCATTCTGGAAGTTGAAGTCCGCACATCTTAAAACCCCCAAAGGTGCTTTTTTTGAAAAGGCAAACTGGACTTTTGTTTTTCCTTGAAGACGTTTCGCTTCTCATCCAAGAAACGTCTGAAGTAACTTCTTGGATGAGAAGCGAAACGTCTTCAAGGAAAAACAAAAGTCCAGTTTGCCTTTTCAAAAAACACCTTTTGGGACAACCGTGTCCTGGATGATTGAGAATCTCCGTAGAACATCTCGTAAAAGTTGCCACGGCTCAGAAACACTGCATTAATCTAACCAAAATGGGAGAGGAGTGGGTTGTAGCTCAGCCTGCTCCTTGTCCTGGCTTATTGTACTGTATGAACTGGGAAGTCATGGATATTTTCTAACTTTGAGCTGTGTGAATGTAGCGCTTGTGTTCTGTTTATCAGGGTTTAGGGATTGTGTGAACCCAGCCATGAGGTGCTAATAGCAAAAAAGCACTATTTGTGGCTCTAGACACTAATAGTGTCTGCGAGGAGTAGACAAGTTCAACAGGCATAAGCCCAAAACCTGGAAGAAGTTTGAGAGATGAAATTTCAACTCTCCATTGGTTTTTGCTGCAATCCTGTTAAGGTTTACTCAGCAGCGAACTTCTCCGCTGGATAGTTCAATAAAGTGAGTAAATCTGTGTGCCTTTCCTCAGAAATGAATCCCTCCAGACCCAATTAAGCTTACTCTCCTGTAAGCGTACTCCACAGACTGGACATGTAGCTTTTAGGAAGCTCATAGGGTGCCAGTCTCCCCATTCCCTTCTGTGACATGGAGAGAGGAGTAACATTTCCTTGATGTAAGACAGCCTTGTTGAGTTCAAAATTCAGCTTGCCTGCTTGTTTTTCTGGAGATTCCCACTTACTTGTAAATTAGCTCAGCTTCCGGAAACATAGCATACCTCTGTGAGCCTATAATGCAGCTTGGCTCTCTTGCTAGAGACACCTGCCATGAATTGGATTCTTTGGTGTTGCCTGCTGCATGCTACTTTTGTGACGGTAGACTTTGATTTGCACTGTAGGAAAAGACTGGCATGGGCATTCTTCTCAAAATAATGCAACCGTACCTTGGCAGTTTTATTGTACACTCAAGAACAGAGCGTGTGCACCGCATCAGGTTTTTTGCACATGTCAGAGCAGGGTGTTCAACAAATGCCTGCTTCGTGTTGTTGCTAGGGGAGCAACAGATACTATAATTTCCGATGCATATGTGTAGACGTAAATGTAAGAAAGGAATTGGCAAGGAAGAGTTGCTGGTTCCCTGGCTAGGAAGACCTGCATGGTCAACATGGATCCTTGTGCTCCCACGAGAATAGTCAAGGATCTGTTGGTACTGAGATATAGAAGGAAACATCCTCACATTTAAACTCTGGAGCACAAACCTGGTCCAAAAGTTGTAACATCTGGATTTTGCAGTGGACAGATATCCTGTGTATATGATTCCCTTTTAATCGGCAGGAGATTTGTTGGTGTTAATTTTTTGCTGGGTGAGCCGCTTTCTGAATAAGAATCAAAGTTTTATTTTAGGAGCCTGTTTGGCGTAGTGGTTGAAGGTGCTGGCCTTGAAACCAGGAGACAGTGAGTTCTAGTGCCACCTTAGGCATGAAAGCTGGCTGGGTGACTTTGGGCCAATCAACAGGAGATGGTGAGTTCTAGTGCTGCCTTAGGCATGAAAGCCAGCTGCGTGATTTGGGGCCAATCTCTCTCTCTCTTTCAGCTGAACCCACCTCACTGGGTTGTTGTTGGGGGGAAAATAAGAGGAGGAAGAAATATTACTTATTTTCACTACCTTGAGTTACTAATAAAGTAATAAAGGTTGGATCAAAATCTAATGGATAGATAACTTCCAGCGTAGCTTGAGATTTGCAGCTGGGCAGGTGAGAGAAATGCATTTGATCATAAATGCATCTGTAATGCTTTGACGCGTGCAAGACCACACTTTCCAAAAGAGGTGGGTTTTTTTCCCTGTGTGTTCTCTGTGTTTATTGGACTGTTTGAGAAAGGAAGATCAGGTTGTCTGAAAGAGGACAGAACAGGTATTCTCTTTCTCTCCAATTCTGGCTCCATCTGTCACTCAGCTTGGCCGTGCAACCTGCAGCCTTTTAAACAATTTTTTTCCACCAAGCAGAATAACAGAGTTGGAAGGGACCTTGGAGGTCATCTAGTCCAACCCGCTGCTCAAGGAGGAGACCTTATACCATTTCAGACAAATGGCTGTCCAGGCTCTTCTTCAGAACCACCAGTGATGGAGCACCCAAAGCCTCTGATTTATTGTTCCCACTGTCAGGGAATTTTTCCTTATTTTTAGGCTGGATCTCTCCCAAGCAATGCAGCCATGGTAGAAAACCCAGTTCTCCCATTATTTCCCCTGTCATGTGCTGAGCATCTGTGCTGATAAATGGGCTGCCTTTTCCTATCACCCCCGTGTCTGGTCCTTGATGCGTTTGAGGCTGCGCTGGTGCTGGGGAAGAACTCACAAAAGAATCTGCTTCTGTAAATGGGCAACCTAATTAATCTAGAGGAAAACTTTGCTTCTCTCCCAACGACTTGCTCAGGGAGAGTGGAAGAGCAGCTGTGCCGAATAGTGAAGCTTTAATTGTAATCCTTCTGGGATTTACCAAGAGAGGGTTGCACCCACGTCTGCCCACATCTAAGTTTTGGGTTTTCACTTCTCTGCTGAATCAGGATCTATGACGTCTGGCGCTCCCAAATTTTTCATGTTTTATACTGTCATGCAGGTAGTCCTCAGCTTTGGATCACGATCAAGCCCAACATTTGTGTTGCTCAGCAAGGCAGTTATTAAGTGAGTTTTGCCCCATTTTGCAACCTTTCCTGCCTCAGCTGTTAAGGCAACCACCGCAGTTGTTAAATTAGTAACTGGGTTGTGAAGTGAATCTGGCTTCCCCATTGCTTGTTAGAAGGTCGCAAAAAGGGATCACACAAATTGTGGGACAATGCAACTGTCATAAAGGAATCAGTTGCCAGCTGTCTGAATTTTGACCACGTGACTGTGGGGATACTGGTCGTAAGTGTGAAAAATGGTCATAAGTTGCTTTTTTCAGTGACATAACTTAGAGCGGTCACTAAATGAGCTGTATATTTCCTCTGTTCCCACCAACCCAGGGATGAGCAACTGCAGCAACTTTACCACCTGTGGACTTCAACTCCCAGAATTCTGCTGGCTCAGGATTTCTGGGAGTTGAAGTCCCCAGGAGGTAAAGTTGCCATAGTTGCCGATTCCTGCTCTGCCCATACTTACTCCCTTAAAACTCTGTTCCTCAACCTTGGCAACTTGAAGATGTGTGGACTTCAACTCCCAGAATTCCCCAGCCATCTTAGAATCCACAAGGATTGAGGGGAGAGATAAACTGCACGCATAAATTAATACCAGCCCTTCAATGTTTCTCAACCTTGACAACTTTAAAATATCTGGACTTCAACTCCCAGAATTCATGGTGGCTGGGGCATAACGGGAGTTGAAGTCTAGAGATGTTTAAATTGCAAAAGGTTGAGAAACCAGCCGGAAAACATGAATTTTGGTCTAACCGTACCTTGCTTTATTGCAGTTTATTGTGCTTAGTTATTTTTACAAGACCCTCCACCAGCAAAAACAATTACAACTCCTTGACGCCTCCAAGGAGGTTTAGCACTTTTTAGCAATAAAGTATTTTTTTTACTTAAGACCTGTACATTAAAAAACAACAACAACAACCAAATGCTATTGCATGCTTTAACAGACTAGAGTATAGCATAAACAACATTTTTATATGAAGTGCAAAATCAAAACATTCGTCTGACCCCCTTGATTGCAATATTCACTTTATCGAATTGGTTGGTTCAGAACCAAACCAGCAAGATCTCGGATATAAGCCTGTATTTTTGTTCTTGTCCCAATTGGAGGATTAATGTTAGATTAGATGAGCTTGGTCCAGCTTTTATGTTCTTAAATGCTAGGGTGATACGATTGAAGAAGGCATGCTGCCAATAAGATAATAAGAAAACATGTGGAGGAGTGTTTTTTCGGGAGGGGTTGGAATTTTAAAAAAATAGAGGGTTTACAATGCTGTCTTTAGTCGGGGCATAAAAAAAAGATGTCGAGACTCTAGAAAGAGTACAGAGAAAAGCAGCAAAGATGATTGGGGGACTGGAGGCTAAAACATATAGGGAACGGTTGCAGGAATTGGGTATGTGTAATTTAATGAAGAGAAGGGTGAGGAGTGACATGATAGCAGTGTTCCAATATCTCAGGGGCTGCCCCAAAGAAGAGGGAGTCAAGCTATTCTCCAAAGCACCTGAAGGCAGGACAAGAAGCAACGGATGGAAACTAACCAAAGAGAGAAGCAACCTGGAACTAAGGAGAAATTTCCTGACAGTGAGAACAATTAACCAGTGGAACAACTTGCCTCCAGAAGTTATGGGTGCTCCATCACTGGAGGTCTTTAAGAAGAGACTGGGCAACCCTTTGTCTGAAATGGTGTAGGGTTTCCTGCCTGAGCAGGGGGTTTGACTAGAAGACCTCCAAGGTCCCTTCCAACTCTGTTATTCTATTAAATTCCCCGTAAGCCACCATTCCTGAGAAGTAGACAGTGCTTCTTCCTGATATGCAATTCGCAGAAAGTGTGTGGGTGGGGGGAGGGGGGTATGTAGTTATTGATCGATGGATTGATTTGACTTGCTTGCTGCCCATTTCACCTAGAGGTGACTCTGGGCAGCTTCGAAACATTAAAATGCACTAAAACATTGAAGCCATAAATAATCTTCATCAAAGTAATAATTTACAGCAAAAAGATAACAACAATAATAATGAAGTTGGGAGGGACCTTGGAGGTCATCCAGTCCAACCCCCTGCTCAGGCAGAAAACCCTGTACCATTTCAGACAAATGGATGGGGAGGAAGGGAGCAGGACATGAAAGGCGGGAGGAGATGGGATCTTGTCTTAATCCAATAGCCACCTCCAGCATGATGCGCCCCCACTGAGCCTTGGTGGCACAGTGGTGAGAATGCTGCAGGCTAACTCTGCCCACTGCCAGCAGTTCAATCCTGACCGGCTCAAGGTTGACTCTGCCTTCCACCCTTCCGAGATCAGTAAAATGAGGACCCAGATTGTTGGGGGCAAGAGGCTGACTCTGTAAACTGCTGAGAGAGGGCTGAATATAAGTATATAAGTCTAAGTGCTGTTGCTATTGGGACTCCAGGCCAAGTCACAGAGACAGGTCTTCAGGCCCTTATGGAAGGACAGAAAAGTCGGTACGGAACTCACCTGGTTTTGGGGTGTGTGTGTGAGAGAGATGTTCCAAAGAGTGGGAGCCACAGCAGAAAAGGCCCTTCTCCTGGACCCCACTAGCCGAAATTCTTTGACTGACAAAGTCTGTAGCACGTCGCCTCTGTTGGCACAGGTGAGGCAGGCCGATTTCATTGGGTGAGGCGGTCCTTCAAATAACCTGGACATGCAGAGCTTTAAAGGTGATAACTTAACACCTTGCATTGTACTCCCGAAGCAGCTTGGTGTAACCTGGCCCACCCTAAGGGCCTCGCCAAAAGCTGGAAATCTCCCCAAGGTTTCCAACTTGCAGAAAGCCTGCTGAAAGATTTCACATCCCCCAGCTCCCACCCCTACCCCACCGTCTGCAGATTCACCTCCTAGGAAAAAAATTACCCTCTGCACGAGTGGGTGGCTGTAGGTACATTGCTGAAGACGTCTGACCCCTCGTAACCATCCGAGTGTTGAGGTTTGCTCAGGAGTGAACTCCAGGATCTGGTGGGCGAGACGAAGTGATAAGTTGCCTGCAGCTGGAGATGACTTTCGTTCTGCATGCTTCTCTTTCTCGCCAGCCTTCCAAAGCCTCCTTTGCCCTCCCTGTTCCAAACATCGTGAAGTTTTCTTCCCTGGAGATAATAAGAGTGTGTGTGTGTGTGTACTAGTTCTGCCACATCTAGAAATCCTTGGTGATTGGGTGCCATCAGCTAGGTGTCTCAATCCTTTTAGGGCATTGCAGCCTTGGCAACACACACACACACACACAAACACACACACACACACACACACACACACACACACAGAGAGACAGAGCAGAGGCTGCATGTTTATTAAGGCAAAAGTGCTGGTCTTCATCAAACATTCATCAAAGCCCCCTCGCTTCCTATTTCACAGCCTCCCCGTGGTCCAGCTGCTCCCTGTCTTACCAAGAATGGTCTAAAAATAAAAATGGGTTTCTTCAACCTTTAGCATTGCTTGAAATCTCTATTTAGCAGAGAGAGTTTTGGGGGCCTACTGAGCCCCAAGGATGTTAGGAAACTTCTCAAAGGGTCAAGACTTTCCAGTGGAGAAAGGAAATTCTTGTGACATGTTAAGATATTTTTGGTACCTGCACAGGAAAGGAAAGCGCGGTTGAGAACAAATAAGGTCACCTGGCTTGGGCAGGGGGGATGGACTAGAAGACCTCCAAGGTCCCTTCCAGCCCTGAGATTCTATGCTGTCCTGTCTTGAGTTGCATTCAATTGACAGTTAACTTCTGTAACTCATCCAGGCTGGTCCCTTAGAGGTAGCCCTTAATTTACAAACACAACTGGGGACAGAATTTCCATTGCTAAGCAAGGCGGTTGTTAAATGAGTCGCATCCGGTTTTACAGACTTTTTTTGTCAGGGTCGTTAAGCAAATCACTGCAGTTGTTAAATGAAACATGCGGTTGTCAAAAGCCAGCTGGGAAGGTTGGAGGCAGCGACCACATGACCCTTGGGATGCTGCAACCAGCCATAAATACGTGCCAGTTGCAAAGCACCCAGGTTTTGAATACATGATCGTGGAGATGCTCGGACGTTCATAAGTGTGCGGACCGGTTGGAAATCCCTTTTTCCAGTGCTTGTGTAACTCTGAAGGGTCACTGAGTGAATGGTTGTAAGTCAAGGACTACCTTGTGGTTGCAAATGTATCTCACACCTGATTTATTAAAAACCCTGCTCGGTCCTCAACTTTGCTTAGGAGCTTGGCTTTTCAGCTCGCATTTGTGCAGAACAAGTGGCGCAACTTCTGAGATGGATCAGAACTCGCGGTTGAAACGAATCCTTTGCAGCGAAGGGCAGGATGGCCACCAGAGCTGATTCTCCTCTCCTTTGACAGCTTGATCCCAAAAACACCGGTTTCGTCGGGGTGGAGACCTTCGCCAGCCTGGTACACAGCCATGAGCTGCCTCTGGATCCTGCCAAACTGGAAATGCTGGTGGCCTTGGCACAGAGCAACGATGAGGGTCAGATCTGTTATCAGGAGCTGGTAGATCTGGTCAGTGGCGTGAGTACCGGCAGCTGTAAGGGGGGGGGCTGGATCGGTCTCTGAACAATGGAGGGGCTGTATTTTTCATTTCTGCACACTTCAGAGCATCCTTTCTCAACTTCAGCATCTTTGAAATCTGTGAACTTCCAATTCTCAGCGTTCTCCCCATTTCTTAAAGCTGCAGAGGTTGAAAAATGCTGCTTTAGGTTGTTGGTTTTCTTGCAGACATTTCATTGCCTAACTAGGGATCATCAGGGCTAGAAGACGGCTAAACCCCTTTCTAGCACTGATGATGTTGCCTGGTTGGGTAATGAAATGTCTGCGAGATCAGTCAAAGTTGGCTAGGAGTGTCTACTGTACTTGTGGTGACCGTTCTGGAGATGTAGCGTCCACTTTTCTACACTCGGTCAAGAACAGGTAGTTCAGGACCTGGAAGAGCTCCCACAACCCATGAGCCTCCCTCCTATGCGGCCAACTCGCCACAACCAATTCACGACCAAATCACTCACCGCAGGACAAATCACTGCAGGAGAAGAGTTACACTAATATCAAAGAAATAGCGGAATAGAATCATTGAAGAAAGGATGCAAAAGGAGGGACAGAACAAAATGTGAAGGACAAAAATTAAAATATTTTTTTATTTATTTTAAGTAATTAAGTAGAATTGTTAAATTGTTCTGCAGCGAATTGTCCCATGATGAGTTGGTGGTGGTGAGTTGTCCTGCAGCGAGCAGGTGGTGGTGAGTTGGCTATGGCAAGTTGGCTGTGGCGTATTGGCCACGGAGAATTGGCCGCAGCGAGTTGGCTGTGGCTAGGTGTCCCATTCCATCCAGAAAACAAGTCACCTGAAAGAAAGCTGGGACGGGTTGAAAAATGAAGAAGCAGAGTTTTCCTTTAGTCTCCTCCTGACCAGTGAAGCAAAGATGGACCATATTTATGGACAGTTGTAAAGACAGCGTGTGTAGTGGTTAAGGTATTTAAATATGGATATCCAAGTTTAGGTCACCCCTCAACTATAGAAATTCACAAAGCTTGACCCATTGCTCTGTCCACTCAACCCACATCACGTGGGGGTGGTTGTCAAAGAGACCCCCCTATGAAAGGAACACGAGTGAGAAAAAGTGGGATATAAATCTAACAAATAAGTTGAACGTTCTTTTGCCGTTGCCCGTTTGGCTAGAGAAACGGTGGTCCAAATTTCAGAGTGCGACTTCGCCCTTCACCGATATGTCTGAAGCTCATCTGAGTTCCTGTCAGATGACACTGGGCTTCATTCCTTTCAGGTCCAGCCGGCTCCACAAATCTGTTGCAGGCAACCTTAGACCTACAATCTGCTTTGATCTATGCTGGCGGCTTTTCTGCAGTTAAAAAAAGGCAGACTTGGTTTCCTACTAGTTTCTTGGGGGAAGGAATGAGCAAGGCACTGCTGATGGGACCCCACACAGGTCGGGGTAGGGTTGGGTTCCCCCCCCCTCTTTTTATAGCACTTGTGAGGGAATTGTGAGGATGGATGGTCATTTCAATGGACCTAAGACTATTAGAGGAAGCTCAAAGTATTTTTTTTTTCATCCATTTAAAAATTCTTATTGAGGGATTGGCCTAGGCCCGTGGTGGCGAACCTATGGCACGCGTGCCAAAGGTGGCACACAGAACCCACTCTGTGGGCACGCGCACCATCGCCCCAGTCCTAGGCCTTCAGCTGGGTTTTATAAAACCTTTTTGCTTTAGGCCTCTGCCTCTGTGTGCAAAAAAAAAATATGTTCAATCAATTTCAACTTCTCGCGGGGAAAAAAAAGATCTCGCAAAGTTGGAATTGATTGATTGAACTTTTTAGTCCCACCCAGTCTGCTGTTACCACTGCAGCCATGCCCACCCAATGGGCCACGCTCACTCGACACCCAATGATACATAAATGGGTTTTGGATTGCAGTTTGGGCACTCGGTCTCTAAAAGGTTCGCCATCACTGGCCTAGGCCCTCTATGAAGCCTACTAACCCTGCCTTAGGCAAACCCTGAGCAGTGGCTGGTCAGTTGCCTTAACTGGTCCTCTTGTCCAGATTCATGGATTTAGGGACATCAGTCAAGGAGATATTGTCAGGCAAATGTCTATGGAGATTCTCACTCATCCATGTCATGGTTCTCCCAAAGGTGCTTTTTCCCCAAAAAACAACAACTGGACTTTCTTAGTGTTTTCTGTGAAAACATTTCGCTTCCTATCCAAAGAAGCCACTTCTGAAGAACTGAAGAGTTTTCTTGGGCGAGAAGTGAAACAAGAAAATCCAGGTGCCTTTTTGGAAAAAGCACCTTTGTGATATTGTCAGGCGCAAACAACCAGGAGCATTTGTTGAGTTCCAAATGCAGAAGAGTTTATTATTGTGACCTGTAATACAAGAATCAACTAACAGTCAAAGCTAAATTGGCGTTAGATAAAAATGGAATTCATGGGAGGCAGAGCTTGGGGTTTTTTGTGTGTGTGTGTGTGGCAACACAATGATTCCAAACTGATGACATATTTAACCCCACCTTCCAGCTCAGCGTGCTGTTCTCCTCTACATATCCTGCCAGGAAGATATTCTTCGCTCAAAGGCAGGGTTGGGAATGGAGGGGGGATCTCGGGGTCTCTAGGAGGCAGTTCCTCATGAAGGATACAGTGGTGATTTTCCTGCTGTTGGGGGGGGGTCACTCTTTCTCCTTGCAGATCAGCAGCAAACGCTCCAGCAGTTTCAAGCGGGCCATCGCCAATGGACAGAGGGCCCTTCCTCAGGATGGTCTACTGGATGAGACTGGCCTGGGCTTCTACAAACGCTTTGTGCGCTACGTGGCCTATGAGATCCTCCCATGTGAGATGCACCGACGGTGGTACTTCTACCAGCACCGGGCCTGTCCTCCGCCAGTCTTCATGGCTGTGGTCACACTCACTCAGGTGTGCAGAGGAGATGCTTGCCAAGGGTTGGAGTGCGCCACAACACACTCGTGGGGTGGGGTGGGGGGAAGGAGTGCCTTAAAAGCAGAAGTGTCAGCTCTCCAATTTTTTGACTTGGGTACATGTTGATTTCTAGGTCAGAAGCATCTGCACAATCTGACACTTTGGTCAAGGTGATGAAAGCATCTCTGTGTCTGTGTGTGTTGGAAGGTTTAAATACAGTCAGTCGTCAACGTACAATAACACCTGGGAGCAGAATTTGCATTGCTAAGTGAAGCAGGAGAGGGGCATGATGGCTCAGTTCTTAAGACCCTGAGCTTGTCAGCTGGAGTGCTGGCAGCCCAGGTTGAAGACCAGAACGCCGTGCGATGGGGTGAGCTCCCATTCCTTGCTCCAGCTCCTGCCCACCTAGCTGTTGTGATTTAGCGTCAGCCTGTGGTACCGGCAGCTGAGTCTGGTGATTCTGAAGAGGAGGAGGAGGGGTTTGCTGAGCCTTTGGTGTCAGAGGGAGGCTCTGATGCACTGCAGGACTCTCAGCCTGGCCCCTCCTGTCATGTTCCTCATCAGACTCAGCCGTGTGAGCACAAGGCATTGGACGTAGATGATTCACAGCTGGATCTATTCAGGGATGCTAGGAGCAGGAGGCAATCCAGCAGAGCAGAACAGAGAAAAGCAATGAGGGAACTCGGTGAGAGGAGGAGAAGGCAATGAGAAGCCACGCCTTGGGACTGCTGATAAAAGGGGAAGGTGTGGGAGGTGCTGGTTGCTGAAGGCAACCGTTTGAAGATCATCTGCTAGAGTCCTGGTCTGTTATTCCTGTTTAACTCTTGTTTGAACTTTTGATTTCTTTGTAAATAAATTTGGTTGGGTTTTTTCCGGCCTGTTGACTATAAAAAAGGGTTGTCCCTGACATTCAAACAGGGCCAGTCATAGGCTGGAACAGAACACTAGCAGTCTGAAAGCATGCACATGCGAGTAGATAATTTGCTCAGAATGTAACAGCATTCCGTGCACCTCAGTGTATAGGCATGCCAGCCACCTAATCACAGAAGCGTCTTCGGACAACCATGGCTTCCTTGGCTAAGAAACAGAGATGAACACCACCCTCTAGAGTCGGATACCACTGGACAGGGGAAACAGGGCGAGGCAGTTGTTAAATGAGTCACACCCAATTCTACAATACTTTCAGCATCACTGCAATTGTCATTAAGTGAATCACTGGGTCATTAAGTGAATCTGGCTTCCCCACTGACTTTTGCTGGCTGGTCTCCTGTAGGACTTCAACTTGGCCAGAACCCAGAGATTCTGCAGATCCTAGACCTCAGCACTGCTAGCGGGGCCTTTGGTCCAATATGCTTGAAGGACATCAACTTACAGAAGACCATCACAGTAACTTTTTCTCCTTTCTTCCAGATCATAGTTTTCCTTTGCTATGGAGCACGGCTGAACAAGTGGGTGTTACAAACCTATCATCCAGAGTACATGAAAAGCCCTTTGGTCTACCATCCTGGACATCGCGCTCGGGCCTGGAGGTTTCTCACATACATGTTCATGCATGTAGGGTAAGTGTCTACAATATCTTCTCCTACTCCTTCCCTGTGTGTAGTACCGCAGGAATGGAGGAAGCTGGTTTGCTGGCCACACCTGGTCCAATGTGCTGGTCTGTTAGGGCCTTGAGAAACAGGCAACCTTGTGTTACACCAGGGGTCTTCAAACCTGGCCCTTATATGACTTGTGGACTTCAACTCCCAGAATTCCTCAGCCAGTGTACCTGGCTGAGGAATTCTGGGAGCTGGTCCACAAGTTATAAAAGGGCCAAGTTTGAAGACTCCTGGTGTAACACCTTGTGTAATTTTATCTGACTTCTGGGTGGAATTGCGTCAAAGCATCTGCAAGCTAAATGGTGACCTGCTTTACTTTGGAAGTTCCAAATGTCTGCAAGTCCAGGTCACTGATGATGTTATGTTTGGGTCATGAAACATCTGCAAGAAAACAACCAAGCTCAGAGAGCACCAAGGACCCCACAGTCCTCCTCCTCCTGCTCCTCCTCTCCACAACCCCACTCCCTTCTAGCACTGATGATGTTATCTAGCTTGGTAATGAAACATCTACAAGGAAACAACTAAGCAACCAAGCTCAGAGTCCTCCTCCTCCTCCTCCTCCTCCTCCTCCTCCTCCTCCTCGCCCACTCCCTTCTAGCACCGATGATGTTATCTAGCTTGGTAATGAAACATCTACAAGGAAACAACTAAGCAACCAAGTTCAGAGTCCTCCTCCTCCTCCTCCTCCTCCTCCTCCTCCAAGCCCACACCCTTCTAGCACTGATGATGTTACCTAGCTTGGATAATGAAACATCTGCAAGAAAACAACCAAGCCATCTTGCCACTCCTCATCCGAGTGCAAAGCAAGTGTGTTTGGAACAGGTGTGTACAAGCACTCGGATTACCTGCCCACCACCTGAGGTGGCTCCGTGTCCTGAAAAGTCAGCTTTTGCTGGTGATTGTAAGTAACAGAAGGAGACGAATCTTCTCCAAGACTTGGTGGGCCAAATCCAGCCCGATGGCGAAGCTTTTAGCTGTCCGTTAGGATGGGATTGGATTGGCAGAGCGAACTTTTTCTGTTATTTTTCCACAACCCCCTTTTCTCTTGCCTCGAGTAGGGAATTAGATGCAATCTTTTTTATATGTCAGAATGTTGGAGAAGCGGATGTAGATTTTTAGGACTTGCTGACGAGCGGCATCTGGCCACGTTGCCACCAGCTGTTGAGTATGTTTCTTTTCTATCTGTTCCGCTGTGCGATGTTTGTTTCTCTTTCTTCTCTCTCCACTGTACAAAGCTCTTTCTGTTCATTTCTCCCCCCACCCCCCCCCACCCCGGAATAAAACAGATCTGTTGCTGGAGCTGCTAAAAGCAGCTCACTGGCACAGAATTGAATCCCTGGGTTTTATTGCATTTCCGTGGGGATGGGGGGGGGGAACGGGAGAAATTTCTGAGCACGCTAGGCAGAAACCCAAAGCTGTGGGAAAACTGAAGAGCAAATACTAGGTATTTAGTAAGCGAACGGTGGAGGAGGTTCTATTTAGAATGCAGGTGGCCTTCGACTTACGGCGCCCGTTTCTGTTGCTAAGCGAAACGTTTGTGAAGTGAACTAGCCCCGTTTCACCACCTTTCTTGCCGCAGTTGTTCAAGGTTTTTTTTTAAAATACATTTTATAAGATTACAGAGTAAAATGCAGAGTACAAAGCAAAGAGTAGGACCCAGTGGGGAGGGGAAAAGGGCAGAAAGTTGAGGGGGAGAAGGGAAAAAGAAAAAGAAAAAAAAGACATGGACTTCCGCCTCCCTCTGTTGCAGTAAAACAAAGCATTAAGTCGTTAATAAAACACGCTCATTAAGAGAATCTGGCTTGCCCATTGACTTTGCTCTCAAGAAGATCACAAAAGGGGATCACGTGACCCCTGGGACCGTCATAAATACGAGTCGGTTGCCAAGCCTCTGAATTTTGATCACGTGACCAATGGGATGCTGTGACGGTCGTAAGGCTGAAAAACGGTTCTAAGTCGCTTTTTCCACCGCCGTCGTAAGTTTGAACGGTCGCTCAGTGAACCGTTGTAAGACGTGGGCCACCTGTAGTTCTTTCCCTCTGAGGCAAAAGTATAGGTAATCCTCAACGTAACAGCCATTCATTTAGCAACCACTTGGAATTATGACGGAGCGGAACGATGTGACTTACGACTAGTCCTCACACTTACGACTGTGGCAGCATTCCCATGGTGATGCGATTAAAATTGGGACACTTGGGTGCTGGCACGTCGTTATGACGGTGGCCGTACCCCGGGGTCAAGTAATCGCCATTTGCGACCACCTCAGCGGGCTTGTGACAAGCAAAGCTAATGGGGGAAGCCAAATTCGCTTAACAACCTCACGATTTAACAACTGCAGTGATTCACTTAGCAACCATAGCAAAAAAAAAGGTCACAAAATCATGTGCAACTCGCAACAAAAATTCTCATTCCCACTGAAGTCGTAAGTGGAGGACTATCTGTACCGTTGCTAGAGAAGAGCACTTTTGCAGTTCTGGAACAACTTTACTTATTAATTTTATTGGCCCCAAGTCACACACTTCTGTCTTCTTTCTAATTAAAAAAAATATATAAATCCTGACAAGTTTTAAGCATCTATTTTTATTTTTTTATTTTCTAAAGGCAGCTAGTAGGGAATGTTGAAAAGAACAGATGTAAAGTTTACAAATTGGGTAGGTGGCAGACCAGAAATATCGTGGGAAGAGGAAGTTTGGCAGACAAAAAAAAAATCTGACTGCCAGGCAAATGGCCAAACTTGATTATTTCACATAATTAGGAGAAGAATTGTGCCTTTCAACCCCCCTCTTTTTCCCCCTGTAACTATTTCCCCCCCCAATATGTATGGTGCATGAATATGTGGGGAGAGGGGGGGGAAGGATCAATAGGCACCAAAACCAGCTGCAAGGATTTTGATCCGAAGGTGCTGCTGGCAAAGGGATGCAATGGTGGATATGGGCAGATTCTTTTGCAGTGATGAGGACTAGGAACTTGGAGTGTTTTTTTTAAAGTTAAATGACTCTCAAGCTGGCCGATTTGGTATCTGTTTTTTATTTCTATGGAAGCAGAACTGGGAGGGGGGGTGAGGCAAGGCACCAGACTGCAGTTAAATAATTGCAAATGTGAGGTTTCCTGAAAGCAAAAGACAGATTAGACCTGGGGGGCAATTATTTGTCTCCCTGCTTTGTCCACCCCCCTGAAGCTTTGCACCGGCATGCCACAGGGCTGTGTGCTTAGCCCCTACCTGTACTCTTTATACACTTATGATTGTGTATCATCTGACCCATCCACTGCGATAATCAAGTTCGCAGATGATACAACTGTGGTGGGTCTTATTACAGGTGGGGATGAGACAGCATATAGGGCGGAGGTACAAAAACTATCCATATGGTGTAGTAACAACAACTTGCACCTAAACATCAGCAAGACGAAAGAGATGGTGTTAGACTTCCGGAGAAAAAAAGAGGAACCTGCCCCACTTTACATCGGGGAGGACTGGGTAGAGAGAGTTTCCTCCTTTAAATTTCTGGGAGTCTACCTCTGTGAAGATCTGACCTGGAAAGTTAACACAACTCAGGTGGCTAGAAAGGCCCAACAGAGGCTTCACTTTCTTAGGGTCTTGCGGAAGAACAGGGTAGAACAACAGCTAATGACCCTCTTTTACCGGTCTACCATAGAGAGCATCCTCTCATATGGTATTGTGGTTTGGTATGCCGGTCTGACAGCCGCGGATAGGAAAGTATTACAGAGGGTAGTGAGCACAGCACAAGACATTGTGGGCTGTCCCCTGACACCACTGGATGACCTCGCCAGGGCTCGTTGCCTTGGAAGAGTGAGGAAGATTCTCAGGGATGATTCACACCCTGGACGGTATCTCTTTACTCTCCTACCATCCGGTAGGAGATATAGGAGTATAGCCAGCCGTACCAACAGGCTGAAGAACAGCTTTTATCCGTGGGCTGTTAGGCTTTTGAATGGGATGTAATCTTATGCAGAGTTGACTTGGGAGGCCGGTGTGTGGTGTAGTTGGTTCACATAGTGTGGTGGGATGGAGGGTTTGTTGTCACTGTGTGTTGGGGGGAGAGAGCACGGGGGGGGGGGAGGCTCAGCTAATCTCAATGTACACATGTTGTACTTTGACAATAAAGGTTTATTATTATTATTATTTCATTTTTTAAAAAATCCCATTTATATCCCGCCCTTCTCCGAAGACTCAGGGCGGCTTACAATCTAAGAAGCACAAATCAATGTGCTTAGCAATAGCCTTCATTCTATGTATATGCCTGCTTATTAGGGCTTTCGCCCCCCCCCCAAGCGGCATTATTACAAAGTCAGCTTATTGCCCCCAACAATCTGGGTCCTCATTTTACCCACCTGGGAAGGATGGAAGGCTGAGTCAACCTTGAGCCTGGTGGGACTCGAACCTGCACTAATTGCAGGCAGCTGGTGTTACTTAAGGAGGCATTAGCCCACTGCTCCACCAAGGCTCTTCATTGTGGTGGTGGGGGTTGTTGGCATTTAAAGTAGAATTCAATATTTCAAGTGACCCGATGGAAGGCTTACCAGCAATCAAATCAGAAGGATATGGTATGAATCCAAAGTCAAAGTTGTTAATATTTTGAGTTTCGCCCTGGATTTAAGGCGTCGTTGACTTTAGTGTGGGGGGTGCGATGGTTCAGCAGTTAAAGACCCTGAGCTTGTCACCTGGAGAGCGGAGAGCCCAGGTTGGAGACCCAAGTGCCTTGCGACAGGGCGAGCTCCCATTCTTTTCCCAGCTCCTGCCCACCTAAGCAGTTAGAAAGCACGCAAATGTGAGTAGACCAATAGGTACCACTTTTGGCAGCTGCACTGACAAGTTCAGAGTGTGTGGGAAAATCGAGGTGAAGTTGGTTGGCTTTGAGGATTTCAAGATACATCTCAAGGTTCTGGTCCTCATGACAGGTAGCCTTTTCTCTAAAGCACAGCTTTTCAACTTTTTCACCCATTGTACCACTTTTAGGATATGGCAACATCCGAGTACCACCAGTCGCCTAGCAAGGTGTCAAAAACGTGATGGCAAAAAAAAGGAAAAAGGTGATGAAGTACAGGTAGTCCTCGACTTACAACAGTTCACTTAGTGACTGTTCGAAGTTACAATGGCACTGAAAAAAGTTCCCCCAAGCCACAGCCGAGCAGGACACCTGCCTGCCCATCCGGCAGCGCTCTTCCTCCTGTCCGAGGTTTTCATTGTTGTGAGCATTTCTGTTCAGGATTGGCAGCGGGGGTGGGGTGGGGGCGTGTTTGGTTTTCATTCCCCCGTCTGCTCGGTGGTTGCAGCAGGTTTTGGTCACTTCACATGACCCTGGGACACTGTGACCGTCATAAATATGAATCAGTTGCCAAGCATCTGAATGTAAACCACAAGACCCTGGAGATGCTGCAACGTTCCAGCTGATCGGCGCTTCTTCTGGGCTCAGCGGAAGCACCGGGATCAGCACTAAGCTCCAGCTGGATCCTGGCGCTGATCCTGGCGCTTCCGCTGAGCCCTGACAGCCCTGCAGCTCCAGCCGTCTCTCGCTCATGCTTGTGCGGTGCTGCCACCGGTTCAGCTCATTCCCCTCCCCCCGCTACCACTTTTCTAGGATGGTCGCGTACCACCTGCCAGGTGCTGATGTACCACAGGTGGTACCCGTACCACTGGTTGAAAAGCCCTGCTCTAAAGCACCGATGAGGTGGACCTTATGGAGGGTTTCGCCTATTGAATCCCTTTCCTCCCTTCTCTCTTTTCCAGGTTAGAACAGCTGGGGTTCAACGCGCTCCTGCAGCTGATGATCGGGGTGCCCCTGGAGATGGTCCACGGAGTCCTTCGCATCAGCTTCCTCTACCTCGCAGGAGTCCTGGCAGGTGAGTCGAGGACCCCAGCTCTTTTGGCAAGCACACCTGTCTCTTTCTCTTCTGGCTTAGCTACCCAGTTGGATTTAACTGGATTTATTACAAGAGGTCAGCAACACAGGCCCAATTAGTCAGAGCTCAACCATACATGCCCGGGTTCTTTTTGAAAAAACACGGATGTAGCGCTCAGGAATCACTCTCTACCTCAGTGATGGCGAACCTTTTAGAGACCAAGTGCCCAAACTGCAACCCCAAACTGCAACCCCACTTATGTATTGTTGGGTGTTGGTTGGGCGTGGCCCATTGGGTGGGTGTGGCCCATTGAGTGGGTGTGGCTGCGGTGGTAACGCCAGACTGGGTGGGCCTAAAAAGTTCAATCAATCAATTCTAACTTTGTAAAAGATTTTTTTCCCCGTGATAAGTTGAAATTGATTGATTGATTGATTGAACCTTTTTTTTTTTGCACACGGCGACGGAGGCCTAAAGCGAAAAGGTTTTATAAAACCCAGCTGAAGGCCTAGGACTGGGGCCACGGCGCGCGTGCCCACAGAGAGGGCTCTGCGTGTCACCTGTGGCACGCATGCCACAGGTTCGCCACCACGGCTCTACCTGATCCTTTAAAAAAAAAAAACCACTAAAGAACTGCTGAAGCAGCTTTCCTGAACCTGATGCCTGCAAAGGTGGGTGGGACTACAACATCCATAAGCCACGAGCACTCGGATCATGGAGAATTGGAAGGTTCCCCCAATCTCTGGAGAACTGAGTCTTTTTTTTTTTCTTTCACTAATCTTCATTTCTCCAAAATGTCCGGGGTGTTTGGATGAAAAAAAAATCTGCTTTTTATTACGCTTAATTCAAGAAAAAGGGGAAAAAAGTGTGATTTTTCACCAGGTAGGTGATGGACCAGCAGAACGCTACCTTTGAGGAAGAAAAGGAAGGTGTTTTTGTTTTTTTTTTAGCTCAGCAAGAGACAGGCTTATTTTTACGCTGAAAGCTATGGTTTAATCCTTGGCAATGTTTGACTACGAGGCCATTTCGTCCGTTTCTAGGGAAAGGAGAGGTTTGTAAGGTAGACAAGGATGTGTGCACCACCACCCCCAGAAATCGTGGGCGCTCCATCGCTGGAAGTTTTTTAAAATGAGACTGGACAATCACCTGAGTGAGATGGTATATAGGTTCTCCTGCTTGAGCAGGGGGCTGGACTAGAAGACCTCCAGGGTTCCTTCCAACTCTGTTCTATTCTAGAACATCTGCAGATAGGGAGTCAAATAACAACAGAGTTAGAAGGGACCTTGGAGGTCTTCTAGTCCAACCCGCTGTCCAAGCAGTAGACCCTAAGCCAGGGGTAGGCAACCTTGGCTCTTTTATGACTCGTGGACTTCAAATCCCAGAATTCCCAAGGCAGCCACGCTGAGGGGAAAGAGAGAAGTTTCCAAGCTGAACCATGCTGGCTCAGGAATTCTGGGAGTTGTAGTCCACAAGTCATGAAGGGGCCATAGTTCCCCCATGCGCTCAGGAACTCAGGGAGTTGAAGTCCACGAGTCATAAAAGAGCCAAGGTTGCCTACCCCTGGCCTAGGCCTAGGCCGCTTTATGACTGGTGGACTTCAACTCCCAGAATTCCTGAGCCAGCCATGCTGAGAGGAAAGGGAGAGGTTTCCAAGCTGAGCCATGCTGGCTCAGGAATTCTGGGAGTTGTAGTCCACAAGTCATGAAGGGGCCATAGTTCCCCCATGCTGGCTCAGGAATTCTGGAAGTTGAAGTCCACAAGTCATAAAAGAGCCAAGGTTGCCTTCCCCTGCACTATTCTGGACAAATGGTTGTCCAGTCTCTTATCTAATAACCTCCAGTGATGGAGCTCCCACGATAAGAGAAAAACAGTTAGAAGGGACCTTGAAGGTCTTCTAAACAAACCTTGTGCTGAAGTAGAGACTCTATACCATTTCGGACAAAAAAATTGTTCAGTCTCTTCTTAAAAAGCTCCAGTGATGGATGTCCCACAAGGTCCGTGTTAAGGTATAAATCACCTTAGTAGAGGGCGAAGGACCGTGCTTCAGAGAATGCATGATGTGCATGAAGGAAGGAAATAAAACACGACACATAATCTTACTTAATACCTTTTAATTACAAAAATATAAAAACTAAATATATATTATAAAGAGAGCTAGCTCACTACATCCTAACGTAACAGACAGTAGCAGCAAAGTGAAAAAAACAATAAGGATAAATACTGTGAGAACCTTTTCTAGACATGCGCACTAAACAGACTGAAACCATAACATAACTAGTCATATGGGATTCACTATGGTTACCAGATAAGTTATCACAACAGGTGCAGAGAGCAGGGGAAATGTACAGTTAGAAATGAACTTTCTGACGAACAAAAAAAATGTGCAGTGACAGTCCGGAAGGCCATTCCACTGTTGAATTGTTCTGATTCTCGGGAAATTTCTCCTTGCTTCTAGGTTGGTTCTCTCCTTAATTAATTTCCACCCATTACTTCTTCTCGTGCCAAACGGTGCTTTGGCGAATAAGTCGAGCCCCTCAAAGTGGGGTCTGGCTTGGGCAGCGCTCAGCCAAATTAAGAGAATAGTGGTTTTGCTTAAACAGGAGGTCGTTTCGTTCCTCCTTTTCTCTCATCTCCCCGTCCTCCATTTTCTCGCAGGTTCGCTGACCGTCTCCATCACCGATATGAGAGCACCCCTAGTTGGCGGTTCGGGGGGGGTCTACGCCCTTTGCTCGGCACATCTGGCCAATGTCGTCATGGTGAGACTTGGGGGAACTGCAGCTGTTCTTTGGAAATAGACGGTTGCTGAATTTGCAGATCCTCGCCAACGTTTTGATGGCAAGTCAGAAGAGTGGGGATAAAAATATTCCAGATGGAAGCGCCGTCCCCCCTGGGCCCTGGCCAGATCTAAAGTGGAGGAATCTGAGGTGTCTTCAAAGCCAACTTGGTTAATTTGGCACCAGCATTCCAGGGTAGTAGCCAAGTTAAATCAGGAAAAGTAGGTGAAACTCCACAGCTGTGACAGCTGAGAACGAGGCAGACTTATTTTCACAATTCCTGGAGGCTGAGTTGGGGACATGGGTGCGAGGCCGGTTTGAAGGTGCAGAGGGGAGAGGGTGGAAGGGGAAACTGAGTCACTGAGGCATTCTTTTCTTTTCTCTCCCTCCGCAGAATTGGGCTGGAATGCGTTGTCCATATAAATTGCTCCGTATGGTGCTGGCCCTGGTTTGCAGTAAGTGCGGCTGCCTCATTCATTTTTTCCCCTCTGACAGATTGATGAGTTTCACGGAGCATGACAAACCGTGGGTTAACCATCGTTTATTAAAGAAGTTACAACTGGCCGGGTTTCTACAATCCCATATCCTAATTTGCAAAGTACAAAAAGCATTCATTTGGAGACCAGGTGATTCTCCAGATAAAAGCAGTCTTTGCTTAAAGACCAAAAACAAAGATACGACGGACAGCCCCTTCCCCAGAAGTACTTATTACCTGATTTTGAAGTTCTGACAGCTGTACGCGCATGCGCACACACACACACATACACACACACGCCCAAAGTCACAGGACTGCATTGGGGCATTTGACAACCAGCTTGTATTTATGGTTGTTTATACAGCATCCCGCAATCATGCGGTCACAATTTTTGATATTTATTGCCAGTTTCTGCATTTATTTCTGGTTTCCGGCAAAAAATGGCATCGCATTCATTCATTCATTCATTCATTCATTCATTCATTCATTCATTCATTCATTCATTTATTTGCCACCCAACTCACCGAGCAGCTTAACGACCACCATGTTTGCCTAAAGACCGGCACAGAAAAGATTGTAAAATTAGCCGTGGTCACCTGGGTAACCCGCTTAACAACTGCAATCACTGCCAACTGTAATTCCAGGCTTAATGACGGTCATAAGTCAAGGACTACCTGCCCTGTTAAATGACCTCTCTTAGCATCAAGGCCATTTGCATAGTTTATACGGTTTAGCACTGCCGATTTACCCATCCTTGTGTAAATTCAACAGCAACCACAACGATAGCAACTTTCCTCTGACATCGCTTCTCGTTGCGCTGTTCCTGGACGTGCAGCTGAAGGATGCAAGCCCCGCCCTCTTTTTCCACCCATAGCATCCACCATCTGGACCTTTTTGACCCCTGGCAGCCCCATGGATACTCCCGCCTCCCCTCTTTATTCCTCTCTTTTTTTCCTTCCTTTCCTCCTTGGCTCACTAGTATGAAAGGTAACCAAGGCAGAGGTTTTGTGGCGAGAGAGGCCCTGAGGACTAGAAAGTTGACCTTCAACCCATATTCTCTGTTTCTCTCTCGTTCACTTTCTCTTTCTCTTTTCTCTCACTCTTTCTCTCTCTCTCTCTCTTTCTCTTTTTGTTTCTTTCTGTTTCTCTGTTTCTGTGTGTTTCTCTGTGTGTCTCTGTGTGTGTTTTTCTCTTTTTTTCTCTCTTTGTCTTTCTTTTGTTCTCTTTCTCTCTTTCTGTCTCTTTTTCTCTTTCTCCTTCTTGTTTCTCTCTGTGTGTTTCTGTGTGTTTCCCTTTCTCTTTTTCTCTCTCTTCTGTTTCTCTGTGTCTCTCTGTGTGTTTCTCTTTCTCTCTCTCTCTCTCTCTCTCTCTCTCTCTCTCTCTCTCTCTCTCCCCTTCTCCCTTCCACCTGCAGTGAGTTCCGAAGTGGGCCGTGCCGTCTGGCTGCGTTTCTCCCCGCCGTTGCCCTCCGCCGGCCCTCAGCCCAGTTTCATGGCCCACTTGGCAGGGGCCATTGTGGGCGTCAGCATGGGGCTGACCATCCTTCGCAGCTACGAGGAAAACCTGCAGGATCAGTGCGGCTGGTGGGTGATGCTCCTCTCCTACGCCACTTTCCTGGTTTTTGCCGTCTTCTGGAACATCTTCGCCTACGACCTGCTGGGCACGCAGATCCCGCTGCCCCCGTAACCCTCCGCCCAGCCCTGCTTCTCTTGACATCTGCTAAGCCTGGAAGTGCCCAAACTTGCAGGGCTCCAAAACCGGGTGGGGGAGAAGGGGCTGGGCTGATACCCTTAAGCGGGGCCATCCGGACCGTCCGTCGCTCACCTGGCGCGGCAGAGCGCCGATCCCATCGGATGCTGAAGGGCAAAGCCAGGCTAGAGGCCTGCGGAGGCAGGATGGCCGGGAGGCGTGGGGGGGGAGTGCCGGGGGGGAAAGGAGAGAACCAGCTTGACTTGGCGTCCTCCGTGCCCTTGACCAGGCCTGCAGAACGGGGCGCTTGTCTCCCTGAAAAGAAAGCAAAATCCTTCGTAGTGTGCACTGGGCTACTCTTTTTGAGGCATGAGGCTCTATAGGGCTTTGAGGGGGAGGAGGGAGGCTACTTGCCCCTTCATCCTGGCCATTGGAGGGAAGGAGACGTTCCTGTCCATGGCCAGGCCGAGTCCAGCCTTGGTGACCCGCTTCTCTCGCGAGGCTGTAGGAGAGACCCTCAGCCAATTCCTTGGGCTGTTCTTGTTTGCTTTGCCTTCTCCTCTCCTTCCCATTCTCCCTGTCTCCTCCTCCTCCTACTACTACTACTACTACTTCCCATTCTCCCTGTCTCTTCTCCTCCTCCTTCTTCTCCTTCCCCTTCTCCTTGTCTCCTTTCTCCTTCTCCTGTCTCTCTCCTTCTTCTTTTTTTGCTTCTACATTCCTTCTTTCCCTTCTCCTTTCCTTTCCTTTCCTTTCCTTTCCTTTCCTTTCCTTTCCTTTCCTTTCCTTTCCTTTCCTTTCCTTTCCTTTCCTTTCCTTTTCTTCCCTTTCTGATAAAACTCTCAGCTTGGCCTCTCCAGATCTCTGGGGGAGACTGAGGGGGACCCCTGTCTGCAACCCTAACCCAGAAATCTTGGCTCAACATAAGGCATCCAATATTTCCAAGTATGCTCCATAGCCTGATTTACCACAAGGATACTCCTGGTATTAGCTCATGCTCTCCACGGTTCTAACTCTAAGCTCAGTTCTCTGACGGAAGTCTCATCAGTCCAAAGGCCCTGGCTCTGGTATTTGCCCCAACCTCACAGTGCCCTTCCCCCCTCCTGCAAAACTCACCACTGAGCCCTCGCCACGGTTCGATCCCGACACGGAATAATGACGGAGCAATTGTTCCTGGGCAGGCTAGGAATTTAGCTTGCATCGACCGCTTTCAGAATCAGGGTTTAGTCTCAATCAGGGATAGCCAATTTCTAGATTTTTTTTTCCTGGGGTGGGGGTGGGGGAAAGAGAGAACTGTATAGGTAGGTGGGTGATGTTCTCCAAGGAGTTGGAAAGGAGCTTGTCTAAAGTGTTATTTATTTATGTATTTATTTCCGTACGAATTCTCCCCTTATTGACAATCTGGCTTTAAGAGAGCACAAGCACTTTGTTGGAAGGAGAAGACACCAGAGCTGAAGAGTTTGGCTTGAACCTAAAGACCAGGCCTCCTTCAAGCCCTCCCAATCATGTCGATCTCCTCCTGATCTTTGGCGCATAACAGGGTTAGGGCCACACTGTCTCCCAGTGGCCACCTTCTCCTTGACCTAAATGGCCTTCAGATCCGTAGGGAAGGCTTGTAGCAATGCTGCGGGCAGGGCCCATCCTGCAGAGACATCGGCAGCACTTCTAACTTTCTCCCTGGATGGAAACGCAACTTCAGTCGTGATAGGCAGAGTTTGTCCGTGCTGGGCCGCTGCTAATAACATCTCCAAGCCAGCAAGTTAAACTCGGTGGCCCTGCTAAGATATGGAATGACTTCTGGGCTTTTAAGTCACAGGCTGGCTTCAAACTCAATTTGGGCACACCTGCCCTGGAGTCATTGGGGCAGTGTGAAGTCCAGGACGAGGCTGGCACTTATATTGGCAAATGTGTACTACATCAGCAGTCCCCTACTTTTTTTTGGCACCAGGGACCGGTTTTGTGAAGACGAACTTTCCATGGATGGGGTGGGGGAGGCATGCACGATCTGGATCCCTTGCATGCACAGTTTACAGTAGGGTTTGTGGCCCGGTTCCTAACAGTCCATGGGCCAGTCTCATCCACCGCCCCGGGGGGGGGGGGTTGGGGACCCCTGCTCTACGTTGTCCACCCTCTTCGCTTTTTATTCCATAGCTGGCTCTTGCAAACCTTGTCTGTCTTGGTGAGCCGGTGGACAAGCGGACAAGGGTGAACAGTTGGTGGAAGAAATGGAGGGGGAGGGAAGGGCCTGGGGGGGGAGGAAGGGAGAAGTTGTTAAAGCAATGCACTAATCCAGATTAAAAATGTGACTGGGGGTGGAGAGAAAGATGTATGTACGAATAAATATTTTGCACACCATCTGCCTGTTTGTTTTCTTGTCACTCCTAAATTTCCAAAGCTGGCTAAGTGGATGGGTTACTCATAGTGAAATGGCAACAGATGGTTCCGAAACACATTTCTTCTTCCAAAGAAGGGATGGGGAAAATATATAAATGGCTCCACTTCCCAAGAATCCAGGGCCAATACCACTCTTTTCAATACTGCTACATTCAACTGCTTAATTCATCCATTTGCACAAAACCTTGGTAACTTTAGCAACTTTAAGATATCACCCGGAATTCCCCAGCCAACTTTAAGATGGGTGGACTTCAGTTCCCAGAATGCTGGGGAATTCTGGAAGTTGATCCACGCATCTTCAGGTGGTCAAGGTTGATAAATGCTGCTCTGGGCCATAACTTTGACTAGCTGGCATCAGGCAGCCTGATGCAGCCAGCAGGGGATTGAGGTGCACAGTCAAAACTTTATGCCAGGGGTGTCAAACTCAATTTCATTGAGGGCCGCATCAGCATTGCAGTTGCCCTCGGGGCCGGGTGGGTATGGCCTGGGTGGGCGTGGCCTACTGGGTGGGCGTGGCTAGAGTGCGTATGGCCTACTGGGTGGGCGTGGCCAGCTCTACATGGTTCGCATCAAGGGTGCCTATGGGGGCCTGGGCAGGAGTGGGACAGATCTGAGGGTCTCTGGCAGAAGGAGGGTCTCTGGGCCAGGGCCAAGGCAGCGGGGGCCGTTCCCTCACTGATTCCAGGATGGCTTTGCGGGCCACATGAAACCTCTTCCAAACTGGGATTGAAGCGTAGGAAAAAGATTTATGGTGTTTGAAGATGATGGGCATTGGAATACCCCAATAGGAGCCTGCATGCTTCAAATTGCAAAGATATATGATCAACAAGCAAGAACATGGCCTTCATGCCACTGTGGTTGCATTGATTATGTGGGAGGACAGCAATGCACATTTGTGCATATTCACACACCCTGCCTGCCTGCTTGCCTCTCAATATGTGCATCTCAAATTATAGCTTATTTTTGTGTTATTGTAGGCGGTTGTAGTAAGATAATGGGGCAGACAATGTGGGTTTCCAGAGAGTCTTAGTGACTGGTAGTAATTGCACAAGGCTGGGCTTCACTCAGCACCCACAAAATATTTGTCAGTCGAGGCCAAACCTGTTTGGATCCAGCAGTTTGTGCTATATTAACTGTGACGGGACCTTTAACAGCGGAAACGATGAAAAAAACCAGCCCAATTATTAAGAAGGTTGAAACCAAATTATTATTATTTCATCCTGTGTACAGAACTATGGAAAGACATTACAAAGACTGCAAATCTCTCTCATCATAAAATGTTTTTCACATTCGAGGAAAGAGAGAGTGAGAGAGAGAGAGAGAGAGAGAGAGAGAGAAAAGAGAAAGAAAGAAAGAAAGAAAAAGAAAGAAAAGAGAAAAAAGAAAGAAAAAAAATGGGGAGGAAAGGAAGGAAAGAACATGAGAAAAGGAAGAAAATGAGAAAAGAAAGGAAAGAGAAGGAAAGAAAAGAAAGAAAGAGAAAGAAAGAAAGGAAAAGAGAAAGAAAAGAGAAAAAAGAAAGAAAAAAATGGGGAGGAAAGGAAGGAAAGAACAAATGAGAAAAGGAAGAAAATGAGAAAAGAAAGAAATGACAGAATGAGAAAAGGAAAGAGAAAGAAAGAGAAAAAGGAAAGAGAAAGAAAGAAAGGAAAGAGAAAGAAAGAAAGAAAGAAAAGAGAAAGAAAGAAAGAAAGGAAAGAAAGAAGAAAGAAAGAAAAAGAAAGAAAGAAAGAAAGAAAGAGAAAGAAAGAAGAAAGAAGGAAAGAAAAAGAAAGAAAGAAAGAAAGAAAGAAAGAAAGAAAGAAAGAAAGAAAGAAAAAGAAAGAAAGAAAAGAGAAAGAAAGAGAAAGAAAGAAAAGTCTCCAGCTTGAGCAGGCAGTGGGACTAGCAGACCTCAAAGTACTGTTTCAGTACTGTTACTGAAAGCTAATTTCTCAAAATATCCCAGCCCATATTTCAACAATCTTTATCTTTCCACCAAGACCAACATTTCCACAGATGCACTGAGAGGTTGAAAACCTGATCTTTAATAATACATGGAATTTTGGGTCCTTTCCGTCTTTTGCTGGCTTCCCGCTGCTTCCTCATCACTCAAACTCAGCCAACATCAGCATTGTTTATTTTCGGCTGCTTTTCCTCCTTCCCTCCCTCCCTCCCTCCCTCCCTCCCTCCCTCTTTAGAAAATTAGCCCACGATTCTGTTTTGAAGGGCTTAAAATATAGCCCAACGGTTTGCAAGTCCTCTTTTTTTTTCTTTTCAAACTGCAGCTGGGTAGAGACACAACCAACGTATTTTTAACCTCTGAAGCTGTTTTTTTAAAAATTACACAAAAAATAAGAAAAGGCAGATCGTGATAACCTTCCCTTCCTTGAACACCCTTATTTCTTCCTAGAACTTTTCTCCCCCACCATCAACCGAGAGAGGATTTCAGTTCTTTAGGAGCCTCTCTTGAGAGGTTCTGCAGGGGGGGACCAATCTTGCAGAAACGGCAGCGGGAGCTGGAAAGCACTTCGCCTTGTGTGACTTATCCTATCCCAGGTACCTCTAAGACGCTTCAATCAGGCAAATCTGAAGTGGCTTGAAACTCAAAACAGGATGCATGTAGCTAACACCAACCCTCTTGCAATGTAAATGAAGCCTCATTCAATCAGAACATCATCTTGGTAGAAGCACCTGCTCTGCACGTTCAAGGTAGCTCAGGGTAACTCCTTAACGTGGCCTTCATCCCCATTAAATACAGGTAGTTCTTGACTTACAACCACAGTTGTGCCCAAAAGTTGCACTGCTAAGCAAGGCAGTTGTTAAGTGAGATTGGTATGGCTAGTCTAGAGGAGGGGGAAAAACAACTAGGGGTGAACATGATAGCAGTATTTCAGTATTTGAGGGGCTACTACAAGGAAGAGGGGGGGTCAACTTATTTTCCAAAGCACCAGAAGACAAGACAAGAAACAACAGATGGAAACTAATCAAGGAGAGAAGCAACCTGGAATTAAGGAGAAACCTCCTAACGGTGAGAACAATTAACAAGCGGAACTGCTTGCCTCCAGAAAGTGGTGGGTGCTTCAATCCTTGGGGATTGATATCAACCACTTGGGGAACTCTGGTCCAAGGTAACTGCAACGTTCTGAGAGATGACTTAGCTGCCTTAAAGAGCTGCAGGGAAGGAATTTGAAAACAGTTTAATAAATACTACTTTAATAATACTATGAATAACAACAACAAAAGTAACAATAATGGATAGTCCCATCAACCCTTGGGGGTTGATATTCAGCCACTCTGGTCTAAGGTAACTGCATCATCCTGAGAAATGACTTAGCTGCTTTAAAGAGGTGCAGGGAAGGAATGTGAAGATAGTTTAATAAATGCTGCTTTAACGGTACTATGAATAATGACAACAAAAATAACAATAACGGACAGTCCCATCAACCCTTGGGGGGGTCGATATTGACCACTTGCATCGTCCTGAGAGATAACTTAGCTGTTTTAAAAAGGTGCAGGGGAGGATTATTGCTCAGGTCCCTCTGTCTACTAAAAACCGATAGCGTTGGTCTCGTTAATGTAATTAATAAATCCATGAAACGGTCTCTTAATTCCTCTTATTAAAGTGATTGTTCCATGGGAAACAGGGTAATTGGTTCCAGCTTGATGGAGATAGATGACTCCACGGTAGGCGATCTTGCAGTTTGCACTGAAGATGTTACCCAGCTGGGTAGCGAAACGTCTGCCAGGAAACAAGCAAGCTCAGAGAGCACCAAAAGTTATTAAGTTAGACCTTAATTGACAGATCTGCCCTATCCAGACTCATTAGGAACCTACCCAGCCCCCAGGATTATTAAGCAACATCTTATAATAATAATAATAATAAGTTGGAAAGGACCTTGGAGGTCATCTAGTCCAACCCCCTGCTCAGGCAGAAAACCCTATACCAGGGGTGTCAAACTCAATTTCATTGAGGGCCGCATCAGCATTGCGGTTGCCCTCAGGGGGCCGGGTTGGTATGGCCAGGGTGGGCGTGGCCTACTGGGTGGGCGTGGCTAGAGTGCGTATGGCCTACTGGGTGGGCATGGCCAGCTCTACACTGTTCACATCAAGGGTGCCTATGGGGGCCTGGGCAGGAGTGGGACAGATCTGAGGGTCTCTGGCAGGAGGAGGGTCTCTGGGCCAGGGCCAAGGCAGTGGGGGCCGTTCCCTCACTGTTTCCAGGATGGCTTCGGGGGCCTCATGAAACCACTTCGCGGGCCGGATCCGGCCCCCGGGCCTTGTGTTTGACATGTCTGCCCTATACCATTTCAGACAAATGGCTGTCCAGTCTCTTCTTAAAAACTTCCAGTGTTGGAGCATTCACAGCTTCTGGAGGCAGGTGGTTCCGCTGGTTAATTGTTCTAACGGTCAGGAAGTTTCTCCTTAGTTCTAGGTTGCTTCTCTCCTTGACTAGTTTCCATCCATTGCTTCTTGTCCTGCTTTCAGGTGCTTTGGAGAATAGCTTGACTCCCTCTTCTTTCGGGCAGCCCCTGAGATATTGGAACACTGCTATCATGTCATCCTTCACCCTTCTCTTCATTAAACTACACATACCCAATTCCAGCAACCGTTCCCTATATGTTTTAGCCTCCAGTCCCCTAATCATCTTTGTTGCTCTTCTCTGTACTCTTTCTAGAGTCTTGACATCTTTTTTACATCGTGGTGACCAAAACTGGATGCAGTATTCCAGGTGTGGCCTTACCAAGGCATTGTAAAGTGGTATTAGTACTTCACGTGATTTTGATTCTATCCCTCTGTTAATGCAGCCTAGCACTGTGTTGGGTTTTTTGGAAGGTGCAGCACACGGCTGGCTCATATTTAAGTGATTGTCCACCAGGACTCCGAGATCCTTCTCACAGTTACTACTATTGAGCAAGGTACCACCTATACTATACCTGTGCATTTGATTTTTCCTGCCTAAATGGAGAACCTTGTAGAATCTTCAGGTTGGACTGCGCAGTTTTGCCGTTCACGCACACCTACCCACATCTGGAAGCAGTGCACGTCTCTGTAATGGGCAATAAATGAATCAGTGATCTCTCTCCCAGCAGCGTTAATGCCAGGGAGCTAGCAATGGCAGCCTCCTTGGGGGGAAAGACAGAGGCAGGGTAATTGAAGCCTATCAATACCCAATCGATGTTCACCTCCTTAACAAGGAGTAGATGAAGATGGACAGGAGACGCTTCGTGTCAGCCTCCTCCTGCAAAGTAGCAAGCCAAACGGATCGATGCAAATGCTAACAAACGGCGCCACAATCTGCTTTCTC
Source organism: Vipera ursinii (assembly GCF_947247035.1). Classification (NCBI taxonomy): domain Eukaryota; kingdom Metazoa; phylum Chordata; class Lepidosauria; order Squamata; family Viperidae; genus Vipera; species Vipera ursinii. Next base: position 10,232,191 of record NC_139526.1, read on the forward strand.
CTCCCCTCCCCTCTCCCTTCCCCTTCCCCATATAACCCCAAACGTCTTTTGTTAATGGGCGGGCGAGCGACTGGAAGTTTAGAAACTTTTAAACAACAGCCTTGGAAGTCATATTTTAAAAGAGCAGAAAGCAGTGATACAAATAGTCCTATATATATATATATATATATATATATATATATATATATATATATATATATATATATATATATATATATATATATATATATATATATATATATATATATATATATACAGTTGCAAGAAAAAGTATGTGAACCCTTTGGGATTATGTGGTTTTTTGCATGAATTGGCCATAAAATGCGCTCTAAACGTCATGTAAGTCACAACAATAGAAAAACACAGTCTGCTTAAAATAATACTACACAAACATTAGCTGTTGTCATGTTTTAATTGAAGATAAGATGGAAACATTCACAGTGCAGGATGGAAAAAGTATGTGAACCTTTGGACTTAATAACTGGTTGACTCTCCTTTGGCAGCAATAACCTCAACCAAACGTTTCCTGTAGTTGCAGATCAGACCTGCACAACGATCTGGAGTAATTTTGGACCACTCCTCTGCACAAAACTGTTTCAGTGTAGCAATATTCTTGGGATGTCTGGTGTGAATTGCTCTCTTAAGGTCATGCCACAGCATTTCAATCGGGTTGAGGTCAGGACTCTGACTGGGCCACTCCAGAAGGCGTATTCTGTTCTGTTGAAGCCATTGTTTTGTTGAATTACTTGTATGCTTTGGGTCATTGTCCTGTTGCATCACCCATCCTCTGCGGAGCTCCAGTGGCGGACAGATGGTCGTACGTTTTCCTGCAAAATGTCCTGATAAACTCTGGAATACATTTTCCCATCAATGACAACAATCCGTCCAGGCCCTGAGGCAGCAAAGCAGCCCCAAACCATGATGCTCCCTCCGCCATGTTTTACTTTGGGGATGAGGTTTTGATGTTGCTGTGCTGTGCTATTTTTTCTCCACACATAGTGTTGTGTGTTTTTCCCAGACAACTCAATTTTGGTTTCATCTGTCCATGTTTGAAGTTTGCAAAAGAGCACCTGGATGTTCCACAGCATTACTGGCAAAATATACTGTGGACAGATGAAACCAAAATTGAGTTGTCTGGGAAAAACACACAACACTATGTGTGGAGAAAAAATGGCACAGCACAGCAACATCAAAACCTCATCCCCAAAGTAAAACATGGCGGAGGGAGCATCATGGTTTGGGGCTGCTTTGCTGCCTCAGGGCCTGGGCAGATTGTTGTCATTGATGGGAAAATGTATTCCAGAGTTTATCAGGACATTTTGCAGGAAAACGTACGACCATCTGTCCGCCACTGGAGCTCCGCAGAGGATGGGTGATGCAACAGGACAATGACCCAAAGCATACAAGTAATTCAACAAAACAATGGCTTCAACAGAACAGAATACACATTCTGGAGTGGCCCAGTCAGAGTCCTGACCTCAACCCGATTGAAATGCTGTGGCATGACCTTAAGAGAGCAATTCACACCAGACATCCCAAGAATATTGCTACACTGAAACAGTTTTGTGCAGAGGAGTGGTCCAAAATTACTCCAGATCATTGTGCAGGTCTGATCTGCAACTACAGGAAACGTTTGGTTGAGGTTATTGCTGCCAAAGGAGGGTCAACCAGTTATTAAGTCCAAAGGTTCACATACTTTTTCCATCCTGCACTGTGAATGTTTCCATTTTATCTTCAATTAAAACATGACAACAGCTAATGTTTGTGTAGTATTATTTTAAGCAGACTGTGTTTTTCTATTGTTGTGACTTACATAACGTTTAGAGCGCATTTTATGGCCAATTCATGCAAAAAACCACATAATCCCAAAGGGTTCAAAGATGTGGAGACTCTGGAAAGAGTGCAGAGAAGAGCAACCAAGACGATGAGGGGGCTGGAGGTTACTGGAATTCGGTATGTCTAGTCTGGGGGAAAGAAGGACTAGGGGTGACCTGATAGCAGTCTTCCAATATTTGAAGGGTTGCTGCAAAGAAGAGGGGGGCGGGGGGTCAGCCTATTCCCCAAAGCAGCAGAAGGCAAGACAAGAAGCAATGGATAGAAACCAACTAAGGAGAGAACCAACCTATTACTAAGGAGAAAATTTCCTGACTTGCCTCCAGAAGCTGTAGGAGCCTCATCACCGGAGGTTTTTAAGAAGAGATTGGACAGCCACTCGTCCAGAATAGTATAGCAATGGTCCCCAACCTTTCCAGCTTGGCAAACCAGCAGAGGCAAGGGCAGAGGGGCGGGGGAGATAGGAGATGTGGCACACCCACCCTTTCCACAGCCTGGTTTTGAACCGGCTACTGCCCAGCACCAGGTTGGGGACCCCTGTATCCAGCAGTGGGATTCAGCCAGTTCGTGCCACTTTGGCAGAACCGGTAGCTAATTTTTGGTTGCCCGGGCCCAGAATGGACTTCCGGAAGCGGCATCCACACAGAGAACCAGTTGTTCCCTTATTTCAGTGGTGTCAAACTCAATTTCATTGAGGGCCATATCAGCATTGTGGTTGCCCTCGGGGGGGCCAGGGGAGGTATGGCCAGGGTGGGCGCGGCCTACTGGGTGGGCGCAGCTGGAGTGCGTATTGCCTACTGGGTGGGCATGGCCAGTTCTACATCATTGGCATCAAGGGTGCCTATGGGGGCCTGGGCAGGAGTGGGACAGATCTGGGGGTCTCTGGCAGAAGGAGGGTCTCTGGGCCAGGGCCAAGGCAGCAGGGACTGTTCCCTCACTGTTTCCAGGATGGCTTTGCGGGCCACATGAAACCACTTCGCGGGCTGGATCTGGCCCCACATGTCTTGTGTTTGACATGTCTGCCATATTTGAATCCCACCACTGCCTGTATCTAGGGTTTCCTGCTTGAGCAGAGGGTTGCAAAAGAAGACCTCCAGTCCTTTCCAACTCTATTATTCAGTTAATTCTCAATTTACCATTAGAATTTCTATTGCAAGGAGACGTTAAGTGAGCCGGGCCTGATTTTATGACTTTTCTGGCCACCCTGGTTAAGCCAATCGCTGCACTTAAGTAAATCACACAATTGTTAAATGAATCCAGCTTTTTCCATTGACTTTACTTGTGGGAAGCTGGATGGGAAGGTCATAAATGGCGATCACGTGACCCTGGGATGCTGCAATTGTCAGAAATACATGCCAGTCACCGAGCGCCTGAATATTTATCCTATGACTCTAGGGAATGCTGCAATGATTATAAGGGTGAGGGCCAGCCATTAGTCACTTTTTTTTAAGTGCCATTTTAACTTTGTGCAGTCACTAAAAGCATCCTCGTTGTAAGTCGAAGATGCTGGCTGAGGGATTCTGGGGATGGAAGTCCACGTGTCTTCAAGTGGCCAACACCTGAGGAGTCCCAAGAATGGATGTTTCCAAAATTTTGCTTCTATCTTTTTGGTTACACCAACAAAGTAATCTAGCAATTCTTTCAGCCCTAAAGTATCTTTCTGGGGAGATTAGCACACATTTAGAAGGGTCAGTTTAAAATCTGATATAAATATGTTGCGATAACGCAGAGGATCATTAGTCCATAAGGGTTCAAATTCCCAATTGCCTGTATCCAGAAGATGATGTTTGTTTACTACCTAGCAGCGGATGCCTAAATAATGTACTGAAATATAAGCATCCCAGTTTTGTAAGTTCTTCACTCTACTGTAAATAACATTAAGATTTTATTTTCCCCAAGGGACTCCTAGGTGAAAATTTAAAGGGATGCCTACAGTTTTTGGAACATAAGGAGCAGACTTAGAAAAGATCTGGGAGGAGGTTCGGAAAAGCAGGACAAAGAATTCACAATACCCAAGAATAAATGTGCCATAATTATAATAAGACAAAAACTAGGCCAGCGCCTCTTCTGCGAGGGAGAAAAATGCCCCAATCGCTGTATGAATTTCACCCAGGCAGTTTTCCCCATGCCCAGGTATGCTCCTTCTGCATCCAGCTGCAGCTCACGAAAGCTGCTGCTTTTTATGAAATTTGCTGTTCATAAGGGATGCAGTGGCTCAGTGGGTTAGGACGCTGAGCTTGTCGATCAGAAGGTCGGCAGTTTGGTGGGTCGAATCCCAAGCGCCGCGCAGCAGAGTGAGCGCCTGTTACTCGTCCCAGCTTCTGCCAACCTAGCAGTTTGAAAGCATGTAAAAATGCAAGTAGAAAAATAGGGACCACTACGGTGGGAAGGCAACAGCGTTCCGTGCGCCTTTGGCGTCTAGTCATGCCGGCCACATGACCACAGAGACGTCCTCGGACAAGCACCGGCTCTTCGGCTTTGAAACGGAGATGAGCACCGGCCCCTAGAGTTGGAAAACGACTAGCACGCATGTGCGGGGGAACCTTTACCTTTACCTTTATTCATAAGGTAGGGAATTGCAATGGTAGTGTGTGAACAGCCTTGGGAGAGCTAAGGCAGGGCCACAGCCAGGGGAAAGGTTGAATAAGAGGCAGCTGAGCCTACCCAAAGCATGGGACTCTCCCTAGTTTCTTAGGCTATAAGAGAGAGTGGGGGGGGGAGAGGGACTTTCAGACTTGCAAGAATCTATTTGTAGCAATAGCAATATCACTTAGACTTATATACTCCCCCAATAGTGCTTTACATCCCTCTCTGAGCGGTTTACGGAGTCAGCCTCTTGCCCCACAACAATCTGGGTCCTCATTTTACCCACCTCGGAAGGATGGAAGGCTGAGTCAACCTTGAACCGGTCAGGATCGAACTCCTGGCAGTGGGCAGACTCAGCCTGCAATGCTGCATTCTAACCATTGCACCACCAGGGCTCCTAATGCGACATCCAACGAGCTACAGCAATAGCCAATAGACTTGTATACCGCTTCACAGTGCTTTACAGCCCTCTCTAAGCGGTTTACAGAGTCAGCATCTTGCACCCAACAATCTGGGTCCTCATTTTACCGACCTCGGAAGGATGGAAGGCTGAATCAAACTTGAGCCGGTCAGGATCGAACTCCAGGCTGTGGGCAGAATTTGCCTGCAGTATTGCATTCTAACCACTGCACCACCACAGCCCTTCCTTCCTTCCTTCCTTCCTTCCTTCCTTCCTTCCTTCCTTCCTTCCTTCCTTCCGACTTAGCAATAGCACTTAGACTTATATACCGCTTCATAGTGCTTTACAGCCCCCTCTAAGCAGTTTCCAGAGTCAGCCTCTTGCCCCACAACAATCTGGGTCCTCATTTTACCAACCTTGGAAGGATGGAAGGCTGAGTCAACCTTGAGCCAGTCAGGATCGAACTCCTGGAAGTGGGGCAGAGTTTGCCTGCAATACTGCCTTCTAACCACAGCGCCACCAGGGCTAACCATACAATAAAGTTAGAGCTAGTCCTTCTGGATGTGCTTCTTGCCTGGATGACATCAATCTTGCAAGTCTGAAAGTACATTTCTCCCCTTAATCTGTCTTTTATTCATCTATTCCCCTGGCTGAAGCTCTTCAACTCCATTCCCACCTACTCTTACCAGCATGCAGGAGAGAATCTTAGATTATGAGGCTGCAAAGTCACTAGGAGACAAGAAAGAACCACCCTCCCTTTTGAACAGAGACAACCCCGAACCTTTCAGTAAAATGGACATTGGACCGTTTCAAAAAGTGTGCCGTTTTCCGGGGTGGTGATGGTGGTGGTCTTCAACCAAATGACTGCCCTGGTCTCTGACTTTCCTATGGAATTCTGGATCCCACTTAGCTGGGGCTCCATCCTATTCTGGAAGAGGAAAGTTCTTTTAAAGGACTGTGAGAATAACCTTGAGGAACAGGAGGAAAGAGCTGCAGCCGAGGCATCACTCAGATAAAAGAAATCCGAGTCCAGAGCCGGAATGCAATTTGTGAAATCATCTCAGATTCCATGATTCTTTTGAACGTAAAGGCAGGGAGGGCGAGGCGCAGTCAGACTTGCCAGATTCGTTTACTATAACCCTATAGTCAAAGTAGTGTTAGTGCACACGACTTTGGGATTCAAATCTGATCTACCTCTAGGAGGCAAGGCTTCCGTATTGGATGCTCTATGTTTAGTTGTCTGTGGAACTGATAGTCCACCTTATCTTAAGCTATCAGAGGGATATGGGTGCCGTGTCTCTCTGTACAAAGGTTTATACAACTTCCAGTGCCCCAAGGAGGGGGGGAATTTCTGCTTTGATAGTGTGAGTCCTGTGTTTTCATTATTTATTAATAATAATATTATTATATGACCACCAGGAGGCAGTACGCAGTCAGTTTCATTCTGTATTAACCAAGTGTTTCTCAACCTCAGCAACTTGAAGATGTGTGGACTTCAACTCCCAGAATTCCCCAGCTAGCACGAAGAAACACTTGGCTGTACAAATTTATATTACTATTATTAAAGACAGGAACAATAATAATAATAATAATAATAAAATAATAAAATAATAAAATAATAAAATTAACAATAACAATAACAATAACAACAACAGCAACAACAACAACAACAACAATAACAATAACAATAACAATAATAATAATAATTAATAATAATAATAATAATAATAATAATAATAATAATAATAATAATAATAATAATAATAATAATAATAATAATTTAGACGTATATACCACCTGAATCTCAAGGACTCTGTGAAGATCTGACCTGGAAAGTTAACACAACTCAGGTGGCTAGAAAGGCCCAACAGAGGCTTCACTTTCTTAGGGTCTTGCGGAAGAACAGGGTAAAACAACAGCTAATGACCCTCTTTTACCGGTCTACTATAGAGAGCGTCCTCTCGTATGGTATTGTGGTTTGGTATGCTGGTCTGACAGCCGCGGATAGGAAAGCATTACAGAGGGTAGTGAGCACAGCACAAGACATTGTGGGCTGTCCCCTGACACCACTGGATGACCTCGCCAGGGCTCGCTGCCTTGGAAGAGTGAGGAAGATTCTCAGGGATGACTCACACCCTGGACTGTATCTCTTTACTCTCCTACCATCACGTAGGAGATATAGGAGTATAGCCAGCCGTACCAACAGGCTGAAAAATAGCTTTTATCCGTGGGCTGTTAGGCTTTTATATGGGACATAATCTCTGTGAACTTATGCAGAATTGACTTAGGAGGCCGGTGTGTGGTGTAGTTGGTTCACATGGTGTGGTGGGATGGAGGGTTTGTTGTCACTGTGTGTTGGGGGGAGAGAGAGCACGGGGGGAGGCTCAGCTAATCTCAATGTACACATGTTGTACTTTGACAATAAAGGTTTATTTATTTGTTTTATTTATTTTATTTCACGTTTCCTTCACCAGAGGCTACAAGAAGCTTAGGTGGATCTTCTCCAATAGGTATGTAAGGATTCCCCTTCCTCGTGTTAAAAGTTAATTCCGTAACACGCACATACAATCTCCTTCTAGTTTCTTTTTATTAATAAAAACTTAATTTTTTCAAACAAACAAGAATTCGTATCTGGGGGAAATACGATGTCCAAGTTAAATCCAGTTCACCAACGATGAGAAGTAATGGATCTCAGCTCACATCCTTCAATGGCACATAGCAGGTTTTTTAAAAAAAATAATTATGACCCCATCAAGTTGCTTTCAACCCCTGGCAACCATATGCCGTAGATTTTCTTCCCATGAGAATCTATCCCTAACTTATTCTTTCAGCTCTTCCAAAAATACCCTCATCAATCTTGCTGCTGATCCCTTCTTCTTACCTTTTCTAACATAAGAGCTTTTCAAGAGAGAAACTGGGTCTTCGCACAATGTGTCCAAAGTCGGATAATTTGAGTCTGGTCATTTGTGCCTGGAGTGCGAATTCTGGCTTGATTTCTTTGAGGAGCCGCCCATTTGTCTTCTTGGCTGTTTTCAACTTTTCTCCAACAACAAAGTTCAAAGTTGTCAATATAATATAATAATAGGCTTTGACCTATTCCTTAAAGCAGGGGGTCTCCGACCTTGGCAACTTTTAAGACTTGTGGACTTCAACACCCAGAATTCCTCAGCCAGTTGAAGTCCACGAGTCTTAAAGTTGCCAAGGTTGGAGACCCCCTGCTCTAGAGCAACAGAAGCAATGGACGGAAACTAATCAAGGAGAGATCCAACGTAGAGCTAAGGAGAAATTTCCTGACAAGGAGAACAATTAATCAGTGGAACGGCTTGCCTCCTGGGTTTCTGGGTGCTCTAACACTGGAGGTTTTCAAGAAAAAACTGGACAGTGATGTGTCTGGAATGGTATAGGGTCTTCTGCTTGGATGGGGGGCGGGGCAGAGGTGTTGAATTAGAATACCTCTACCATTCGCAGTGGCTCAGTGGGTTAGGACGCTGAGCTTGTCGATCAGAAGGTCGGCAGTTTGGCGGGTCGAATCACGAGTGCCGTGTATCAAAGTGAGCGCCTGTTACTCGTCCCAGCTTCTGCCAACCTAGCAGTTCGAAAGCATGTAAAAATGCAAGTAGAAGTGGGAAGGTGGGAAGGTAACAGTGTTCCATGCGCCTTTGGCGTCTAGTCATGCCGGCCACATGACCACGGAGACGTCCTCGGACAAGCCCCTAGAGTCGGAAACGACTAGCACACACGTGCGGGGGAACCTTTACCTTTACCTTTATACCATTCCAGGAAAATGGCTGTCTAGTCTCTTCTTGAAAACTTCCAGTGTTGTAGCACCCACAACTCCAGGAGGCAAGCCATTTCACTGATTGTTCTCACTGTCAAGAAATTATGCAAGCACAAGCAATAGATCGTAGTCAAACTAGAATTTTGGACTTTAAGAGAGCTAATTTCAATAAGCTTAGAGAGAGCTTGGGAAGGATTCCATGGATGAGAATCCTCAAGGGGAAAACAACTCAAGAAGCTTGGGAAATTTTAAAGTGTGAGATTATAAAAGCCCAGTCTAAGCACAACACTAATGAAGAAGAGAAATAGCAGCTCTCAAAAGAAACCAACATGGCTGCATAGAGAACTCTCTGATAAGTTGAAAGACAAAAAAGGATAAGTATAAGAAGTGGAAAGAGGGGAACATAACTGAGGCAGAATATCAGCAAATAGCCCGAGCCTGCAAAGATGAAGTGAGGAAAGCTAAGGCTCAAAATGAACTAAGGCTTGCGACAAAAGTCAAAAATAACAACAAGAAAAAGCTTCTTCCAACTCTTCTAGTCTGTAATACTCTTCTTATCCTGCTGCTATAAAGTCCAACTTTCGCTTCCATAGAACATCACAGGGAATAGCGTGGCTTGCACGATTCTGATCTTCGTAGGTGTAGACACATCACGGCATCTGAGCAACTTGAGGAAAGCTTTCATAGATTAATCAGCCGGATAGGAAAGTAGGCAGGCTTTAAGAACTGTTGGAAGTTGGTATCTTGAGACAGAGGCTCCCTCTAGCGATAGAGAAGCATCATGTCATTCCAAGCGGGGTTTCTCAACCTTGGCGACCTAAAGACGCGTGGACTTCAACTCCCAGAATTCCTCAGGCTGCCTGCAGAATTCTGGGAGTTGAAGTCCACCCATCTTCAAGCAGCCGAAGTTGAGAAACAGTGCCCCAGACAATTGAAGGAAAAACCACATAGTTCCCTCTTTGCTCCCACGCCTTTGAAAAACTCAATTTCACTGGAACTGTATTTTGATTACAGGTATTCCTGAACTTAGAACCAAACCTTTGGTGACTTTTTGAAGTTACACTGAAGAAAGTGACTTAGAACCGTTTTTTCACACTTAAGGACCTTTGCAGCATCCCTGTGGTCACGTGATCAAAATTCAGCCCCCTGGCAGCTACCATGTATTTATGACGGGTTGCAGCGTCCTGGGGTCAAGTAATCCCTTTTTGCGACCTTCTGACAAGCAAAGTCAATGGGGAAGCCAGATTCACTTAACAACTGTGTTGCTCGCTTAACAACTGCAGTGGTTCCAGGTCGTAAAATGGGACAAAACTCACTGAACAAACAGTCTTGCTTAGCAATTTTGGGCTCAGATGTGGTCGTAAGTCAAGGACTTACCTGTATTTGAAGAGAGGAACGGGGGATTTGTTAAAGGCAAAGGATGGATTCGGGTTGGGTGTCAGCAGCTGTCATTTGTAATCCTGATGTTGTCATTTCTGATGCTACCTACTGGACTTTTGCAGTTCAACAGGGAGAGACAAGGTTTTAGAGGTGCATTTATGCAAACTGGAGGAAGGTACGGAATAAAGAGATCCTGGCTTTTCTTTTAAGAGATTGTGCCAAGTTCTTAATCTTGATTCTACTGACTGAGGATGGAAGCGGCTATTTCTTTTTTTTCTATTTTTATCTTGTTCTTTCTTCTTCTTTCCCGCACCTTTTGATGTAGCTTTTTATTTTGTAACTCTTCAAGGTTTACTCGTATCATTTAATCCCTTTTATTGAAAAATAAGAGAGGAAAGCTTAGCTCAACAAAACCCCTGAGTTCTATGAAAACTATTTCCACGTATACATCACATTATCAGCCAGTCAGTTCCATTAAATCTTTAACTCCTAATATGGCAATAACATTTAGACTTATATACTGCTTTCACAGTGCTTTAGAGCCCCTCAAAGTGGTTTCAGCCTGTTTCCCCCCCCCCCCAAAGAATCTGGGTCCGCATTTTACCGACCTCGGAAGGATGGAAGGTTGAGTCAGCCTTGAGCCGGTGAGAATCGAACTGCAGGCAGCTGGCAGGCAGCTGAAGTAGTCTGCAGTACTGCATTCTAACCACTGCGCCACCACGGCTCAACCTATATTAGAGGTAGGCAACCTTGGCTCTTTTATGACTCGTGGACTTCAACTCCCAGAATTCCTGAGCCAGCCACGTTGAGGGGAAAGGGAAAGGTTTCCAAGCTGAACCATGCTGGCTCAGGAATTCTGGGAGTTGAAGTCCACGAGTCATAAAAGAGCCAAGGTTGCCTACCCCTGCCCTATATCAACCAATGGCGCTCTAGATCTAATGGAGTTCCATGCCCCACCAAGCAAGGGAGGTGGGGGCAAGTAAGGTAATGCTGCTTCTGAGAGAACCATCCATTTCAACATTATTAAAACAGGAACATTTGGACACATCCCTGTTGATCCTTTGAAAGAAGACCAAGCAGGATTTCTAGCACTCTTGTGTCACACAAGCCGCATTCTGTTTGTGAGAAAGCTGTGCTGTGGATGGTTGTTGTGGGCTGGTGTGGTTGGTTCCCAGAGCGAGCAAATTTCCCTCGGGTGTGTTGGCTCAACTCTGCCATTCACGTGCCAAGGAGCAGGTGTTGATGCCACAACCGCAGCAGCTGGGAAGCATTCATCTGGTTCTCTGCTTCTTCCGGCCTCGGCCTCCTTGCTCACCACCCTCTCCCTGGTCTTCCTCTTGGCTCGCCATCGGCAAAGAGGGCAAACCCAGCTTTTTAGCCAAAGCCCAGGTCCAGAGGCATTTTTCCACCAGGTGAGCCGTCCAGGTTTCTGTGGTGTCACCTAACAAAATACAAAATACAAAATAACAGAGTTGGAAGGGACCTTGGAGATCTTCCAGTCCACCACCCACCCACCCACCCCGCTCAAACAGAAGACCTTATACCAGGAGTAGGCAACCTTGGCTCTTTTATGACTCATGGACTTCAACTCCCAGAATTCCTGAGCCAGCCATGCTGAGGGGAAAGGGAGAGGTTTCCAAGCTGAGCCATGCTGGCTCAGGAATTCTGGGAGTTGAAGTCCATGAGTCATAAAGCGGCCTAGTGCAGGGGTAGGAAACCTTGGCTTTTATGACTCATGGACTTCAACTCCCAGAATTCCTGAGCCAGCCATGCTGAGGGGAAAGGGAGAGGTTTCCAAGCAGTTCATGCTGGTTCAGGAATTCTGGGAGTTGAAGTCCACGAGTCATAAAAGAGCCAAGGTTGCCTACCCCTGCCCTATACCATTTCAGACAAACATCTCTTCTTAAAAGCCTCCTGTCAAGTTTCTGAGGTATGGGCTTTTCAAGTGACTCTGAGGCATTGTTTACCTTAAAAGTCCTTTATTTAGCCTAATACACTGGCAGAAGCTTGCTCGAAGGAAGCTGGAATCTGAAATCTCTGCCCCTTGCACAATATATTAAAACACAATTCTACACCTTTCTAATTTTGTCATTAATCATATTCTCCAAATAAATTTAAAGAATCTTCTGCCAAGTTCTTATCTTCTTTAGTTTCAGACGGCCTTGAGGTACAATCCTCCTCCTCCCAGGGTTAACCCTATCTCTTAAAGCAATACACAAGTTTAACATATGAAATAGCTGCTTCTTCCATCTCTTGTCAAGCAAGAACATTCATGTTAGCAGCGTTGACACTTCCATTGATGGAGCAGCCCCAAGTTCTGGAAGCAAGATTCATTGTTCTCACTGTTAAGACAATTTCCCCTGATTTCTAAGTTGCTTCTCTCCTGGATTATTTTCCATCCATTGCTTCTTGCTCTGCCTTCAGGTGCTTTGGAGAATAGGGTGACACACACACACCCTCTTCTGTGGGGCAGCCCCTCAAATATTGGCACACTGCTATCATGTCACCCCTGGTCCTTCTCTTCATTAGACTAGACATCCCCAATTCCTGCAACTGTTCTATGTATGTTTTAACCTCCAGTCCCCTAACCATCCTTGTTGCTCTTCTCCGTACTCTTTCTAGAGCCTCAACATCTTTTTTATAATGGGGAGAACAGAGAAAACGGCCTTGCCTTTATTCAGTTTCTCGGCACAGCTCTGAATCTTGTCCATATAAAGCAGATAATGTTTCAGGGTGTACTGGAGAGGACCCAGGCCTGGAAGGATCTCCATCACTTCATCTGCCATGAATGCAGCCATTTCAGGTGCTCCGGCAGCGAGAATGGCTAAAAACAGAAGCGAAAACACAGAGCTATGGGAGAAATATACGGGGAGGTGGGGGGGGAAGAAGTGTCAGTGTGTAAAGTCTCCCTGCCCGATATTCCTATTCTTTTTATTGATTAGATTTAGAATCCGTTTATTCTTTGGACTGCTTCGTCTCTGCCTTTCCGCCTTGCATCACGGTGGAAATACACGGACTCAGAGGAAGATGGCTATGAAGAATTGATCCATAGGTATGTCAGAAAACAGCCATCACAGAACGTAGAAAAACGTTATTGAGGAATGAGAGAGTTGGAAGGGCCCTTCGAGGTCTTGTAGTCCAACCCTCTACAAAAGCAGGAGAGCCTCTATCATTCCAGACAAACGGCTGTCCAATCTCTCCTTGAAAATTTATTTATTTATTTATTTAATTTATTTAATTAGTTTTATATACCGCCCTATTCCCGAAAGGGCGGTTTACAGGGCAAAGTTAAAAGACAATATAAAAATTAAAATATAATTAAAATAAAATTAAATAACAATTAATAGCCCAAAAAGTTAAAAAAGTTAAAAAGTTTAAAACCCCTCAGTCCAGCCCAGATAAATTAAATAACCAGGTTTTTAGGTCCCGGCGAAATGAACGAAGGTCGGGGGCGGTCCGGAGTTCCACAGGCAGATCGTTCCATAGGGCCGGCGCGCCCACGGAGAACACCCTTCCTCTGGGGATCACCCGCTGGCACTCCCTAACCGGCGGCACCCTAAGGAGGCCCTCCCTGTGGGAGCGCACAGGACGATGGGAAATTGACGCTGGCAGTAGGTGCTCCCTTGATGGAGGGGCTGCCACAGAGAAGAGGGGACTGACTTATTCTCCAAAGCACCTGAGGGCAGGACAAGAAGGAACAGGCAGAAGCTTATCAAAACAGAGATCCAAGCTGGAACTAAGGAGAAACTTCCTGAGAGTGAGAACAATTAACCAGCAGAATGGCTTGCCTCCAGAACTTGTGGGTGCCCCCATCACTGAAGGATTGACTGGACAGCCATTTGTCTGGAATGGTATAGGGTTTCCAGCTTGGGCAGAGGGTTGGACTAGAAGACCTCCAAGGTCCCTTCCGGCTCTTTGTTATTCTGTATCCTGTAAGTTCCAGATTTGTAACCTTCCTATTTCTGTACCTGAAGCCGTGGCTGGTCCGACGCCCTTCAGGTTGTTCAACTCCTTCACGGCAGCTTCTACATCTGGGAGTTGATGGAAAGCTTTTTGGGTATGTTCCTCCACCTTCTCTCTTGGATTAGCTGCCACCAGCTGCTGCAAGCGAGGCCGAAATTTTCCTCTCTGGAAAGACCAAAAGCAGAAATTATCAGCTTCCGAGTCTGAGCTGCAAATGTTTAGCGTGGTTTCATTCTGCCAACTGTACAATTTCGCCATCGTTTGTCTTTCCTCAGTGCTGGGGTTAAGCCTTCTGTCTCTTCTTCAAACTTCATGTTTCTAATCTCAATCCTGGCATAGGATAGGATAGGATAGGATAGGATAGGATAGGATAGGATAGGATAGGATAGGATAGGGTAGGGTAGGGTAGGGTAGGGTAGGGTAGCGTAGGGTAGGGTAGGGTAGGGTAGGGTAGGGTAGAATGGAATGGAATGGAATGGAATGGAATGGAATGGAATAGAATAGAATAGAATAGAATAGAATAGAATAGAATAGAATAGAATAGAATAGAATAGAATAGAATAGAATAGAATAGAATAGAATAGAATAGAATAGAATAGAATAGAATAGAATAGAATAGAATAGAATAGAATAGAATAGAATAGTGGAATAGGATAGGATAGGATTGGACAGGATAGGATAGCATAGGATAGCATAGCATAGCATAGAGAATAGAATTAGAATTAGAATAGAGCTGGAAGGGACCTTGGAGGTCCTCTAGTCCAACCCCCTGCTCAAGCAGGAGAACCTATACCATCTCAGACCACTGACTGCCCATTAAACAGCATGTATGCTTGCGATGCAAAAGCTGAACCAACCTATTAAGGAGATTGCACTAGTATGCCAATTGCATCTTCAATATATCCATTAAAGGAGAATATGCGTAGCTCAGGGTTGAAACGAGGGGTCCTTGGTGCTCTCTGACCTTGCTTGTTCTCTTGCAGACGATTCATGACCCAAACTAAATAATATCATCAGTGCACTGATGATGTTAGCTAGTTTGGGTAATGAAATGTCTGCAAAAAAAAACACATGCAAGCTCACAGAGCACCAAGGACCCTTAATAAACCCATTTTACAGATGGGTTTTGAGACCGAGATGTCACCTGCTGTTGAACTGCTCAAGTCTGTTTAGCACTTCAGAGGGGAATACCTACGGTCAGCTTCCATTGCACGAGTTTCAACAATTCCTCTTTCATCAAGTATTTTTCCTCGCGCCCTGCAAGAATTCTGGGCAACTCTTCTTGATACCTCGAAAGGAGACAAGAAAAATAAAACAGTAAAAACATACAGAGCCATCCTCATTCTCAGAAGGAGATTTTTAAAAGAAGCTTATGGAAATAAGAAAGAGGGTGGTAGTGCCCAAACCATCTTAAAATGCATTTTTTCCCCTCTTGCACATGGAAAATTGTCTGCTAGGCCAGCCTAGATGATGGGCTGATGCCTTCATTAAACTTCCAAATAACACATTAGTAATTTACCACTGATCCAAGGCAATTAGTTTCTTCCCCTTGCTTCCCATAGCTGCAATCACATCCTGGTAAATATTCAAAACGGCTTTCCAGGAGGCTGGATCCTCACATGCATAAATTCCCCCTTTCCCTGACATGATTTAAGGCCACCTGGAACAGAGAAAAATCAAAATACAGTATTAGGTAGCTAAGGACAGGGAGGTCGTATTTGCTTTTTATATTTGGTTGTTTAAAACAGCGTTTCTCAACTTGGACAACTTGTAGATGGGTGGACTTCAATTCCCAGAATTCCCCAGCCAGCTTAGCTGGCTGGAGAATTCTGGGAGTTGCAGTCCACCCATCTTCAAGTTGCTAGGCTTGAGAAATACTGGCTATTATATAAACTCTGGCCCAAATTGGAAAGCCAAGTCAATCCTATCTGAGACATCCTAAGCCCAACACTTGTTTTCTACATCTGAACTTGGTTAATATTTAGGGTACCAGCCACAGACTTTTCAAGAAACTAGCAAGATTAAGCTCAATATAGGATCTTTGCCACCTGTCATTCAAGCTATAATTGTTTGGTGTAATTGCGGTCAGATTTATCCCAATGTGCTGTGATGTGCAGACACGCTAACATACAGCTTTGCCAACTTTGTGGGTTATTTATTTTGTATTTTGTAATTATTATTATTATTATTATTATTATTATTATTATTATTATTATTATTATTATTATTATTATTATTATTATTATTATTATTATACTTTTCAGCCCATGGTGACTCCTGCTGCCTGACCATACAAGTTCCTTGTCAATGTTTCTGGGAAAAGGTCGTCCTTGCCTGCTTCCTGGGGTGGAGAGAGAGTGACTGGCACAAGGTCACTGGCTTGCATGCCCAAGGCAGGACTGGAACTCAATGCCTCCCAGTTTTTATCCTGTTACAACAAACTAGCCCTCATTAAGAATAATAAGTGCCTGAAGTTTTCTTGGCAGTGATTTGCTATTGTTTTCTAGGGTTGCAGAACGTGCAACTTTGGTGAATCGATCAAAATTTAACAGAATAGCAGTGTTGGAAGGGACCTTGGAGGTCTTCTAGTCCATCCCCCTGCTCAAGCAGCAGACCCTATGCCATTCCAGACAAGCGGCTGTCCAGTCTCTTCTTAAAAGCCTCCAGGGATGGAACATTAGGATCCAACCTGCACTTTAACCAAACAACCAAGGCTTACTTCGGAAACAGCCCATTCCCCCACCCCAGGTCCACCAACCAGGTTAGCCTCAGCAAGCCGGGGTTTGCTTCCCCACCCAAGCTCCGCTTCATCCTTTGAGTCTACCCGCTTCCGACCGACATCTCCCACCCGCCTCTCCGCAGCCCGGGCACAACCGAGCCAAACCCCGCGGGAACCCCCCCGTTCCTGCCCAGCGGCGCCCCCTACTCCCCGCGCCCGACCGTTAAGCCAACCGACCGTGCGCAACCAGAGCCGGCTGGGCGCAAAGCGGGGCGGGCAGCGAGGCTGGGCACAGCCACTCCTCGGCGGTGGCAAAGCGAGGTCGCCCGCCCTCCCGCCGGCCGAGCGCTCGCTCAGCGACCCCTTGCCCACCACCCACTCAGCCTCCCCCCCCCCTCCTCTGCCCCTGCCTCCGATCCCCCCCGCCTGGCCGCAGGTGAGAAAGTGTGGCCGCCAAGCGAGGTCACCCGCCCCCCCAGCGACCCCCCTCCTCTGCCCCTGCCCGATCCCCCCGCCTTGGCCGCAGTCTCCCCCCAGCGCGCGCTCAGAGACCCCCTCCCCAGCCACCCACTCATCCTCCCCCCCCCGCTCCTCTGCCCCTGCCTCCGATCCCCCCCCCGCCTGGCCGCAGGTGAGAAACTGCGGCCGCAAAGCGAGGTCGCCCGCCCCCTGCCCACCCCTAGCGCCCCTACCCTCCTCTGCCCCTGCCCGGCCGCAGTTTCTCCCCAGCGCGCGCTCAGCGACCCCCTCCCCAGTCACCCACTCAGCCTTTCCCCCCCCCCGCTCCTCTGCCCCTGCCTCCGATCCCCCCCCCCCGCCTGGCCGCAGGTGAGAAAGTGCGGCCGCCAAGCGAGGTCACCCGCCCCCCCAGCGACCCCCCTCCTCTGCCCCTGCCCGATCCCCCCGCCTTGGCCGCAGTCTCCCCCCAGCGCGCGCTCAGAGACCCCCTACCCAGCCCGCCAGCCCTCCAGCCGGCGCCCCTCCTGCCCTGCCGGCGGCGGCGTTGCGCCCGGGCGCCGCAGCCGGAGCGCGCCGGTCCCTCCCCTTCCTCCTGCCACGGCAGCGCTCCGCCCGTTCCTCCCGGCGCCGGGCTCCTCCTCCGGCGGCTGCTGCTGCTGCTCCGGGGCCGCTGCGGGCGGGCGCTGCTGCTGGCGGGCGAGCGGGGCCCGGGCCGGGCTGTGGCGGTGCGTCGGGGCCGGGGCGAGCGGGGCCCGCCGGGCTCCTCCGGGGCCGGCGGCGGCGGCTGCTTCTGCCTGGGCGGCGCGGGCGGCATGAAGGGGAAGGAGGAGAAGGAGAAGGAGGGCGGCGCGGGGCTGCCCGGCGGCGGCGGCGGGGAGGCGGGCGGCGGCGGCGGCGGCGGCAGCCCGGAGAAGACCCGCAGCGCGCAGGAGTACAAGGAGCAGGGCAACCGGCTCTTCGTCAGCCGCAAGTACCCCGAAGCGGCCGCCTGCTACGGACGCGCCATCGTGAGTCGTCGTCGGGCCCGGGTGGGGAAGGGCGAGGGGGTCTCTGGGCCCGGGCAGAGCGCGGCGGAGGCTGCGGAGGGGGCGGCCCGCGGGAAGGAGAGAGGGCCTCTGAGCACGGGCCGAGGGGAGGTTGCGGGGGAGGAGGAAGCCGAGGACAGGCCGGGTTTCTTAGGGTGCGACGGAAGGGGGTTGCGGAGGGGTGGGAAGGGGGCCTCTGAGCATAGGCAGAGGGCGCTGGGGGTTGGAGCGTTTGGGTTCTGGGATGAGAGGGGGAGAAATGAAGATGTTGCCCCGGTTAAAGTGCATCACACACCCCCTCCCCATAAAACGAGGGCAGGGCTAAAAATGCCTCGGGTGTGGTGTTGGTGTGCGTGCGTAAGTGCATGTAAGGGAAGAGGGTGCCTCTGAGGGCAAGCAGAATGCCACCCCTCCTTATTTTGCAGGTCAGTGACATCTCCGTGTTGCCGCTTTCTGCACAGACAGAAGGCAAGGGGAAGTGGGGCTGAGTTTTCCTCTGCCCAGCAAAGAGGGAGAGGGGTCCTCTGAGCACAAGCAGAGGGCGCTGGGGGTTGGAGCGTTTGGGTTCTGGGATGAGAGGGGGAGAAATGAAGATCTTGCCCCGGTTAAAGTGCATCACCCCCCCTCCCCATAAAAAGAGGGCAGGGCTAAAAATGCCTCCGGTGTGGTGTTGGTGTTGGTGTGCCGTGCGTAAGTGCATATAAGGGAAGAGGGTGCCTCTGAGGGCAAGCAGAATGCCACCCCTCCTTATTTTACAGGTCAGTGACATCTCCGCGTTGCCGCTTTCTGCACAGACAGAAGGCAAGGGGAAGTGGGCTTGAGTTTTCCTCTGCCCAGCAAAGAGGGAGAGGGGTCCTCTGAGCACATGCAGAGTGCGTGCCTTCCTAAGCTGGATGGGTCGAAGAGGGCCCGGGATGCTTGGACCTTGAGTGTTGATCAGCAGAGCGCGTGCCGACTTTGACCCCAGGCTTGAGAAATGAGGTGGCAGCCGGGAGAGGATGAGATTAATGAGTCTGCTGCAGTCACCTGCCAGGAAGGGGAGGCATCTGAGCACGCACAGAGAGCTGGCAGCTGTGGGTTGGGAAAGGCAAAGGAAAGACTCACCCGGGCAAGACCTATCTTGAACCTCGGACCGATGGGCTGGGACTGGTTGATGCAGGGCTTGATTAAGGTGAGTGTGGGGTCTGGGGTGGGCAGGGGGCTTGAGAAGGTTGTGGGGTTAGAGCAGTGTTTGTCAACCTTGGGAACGTGAAGAGGTGTGGACTTCAACTCCCAGAGTTCCCCAGCCGGCTGGCTGGGGAACTCTGGGAGTTGAAGTCCACACCTCTTCACGTTCCCAAGGTTGACAAACACTGTGTTAAAGTGTGTGTGTGAATGGGGTCCCGGGCTCTGGGAACAAAAAGAATTGGGGTCTAAGCGGAACAAAGAGCTGGAAGGAAGAAGCAAGCTCAATTCTGGTCTTCCCTTTTCAAAAATGTGCATCTAGGGATGTGCGCGCACAATGTTGTGGTTGAGCTTGGATGATATGCTGAACCGGCTCTGTTACAAACCTGACGGTTGTGGGCAAACACACCACCGATGTTCCCCTTGGATAGATTGGTGACTTCACAGGGAGCGTGTACACGTGTCTGGGAGCTGAAGGCTCCCCAAATGGGTTACTGTATAGTAAGGGACGTGGTGGCTCAGTGGGTTGGGACGCTGAGCTTGTCAATCAGAAGGTCGGCAGTTTGGCGGGTGGAATCCCGAGTGCCGCGTAGCAGAGTGAGCGCCTGTTACTCGTACCAGCTTCTGCCAACCTAGCAGTTCGAAAGCTCGTAAAAATGCAAGTAGAAAAATAGGGACCACCATGGTGGGAAGGTAACAGCATTCCGTGCGCCTTTGGCGTCTAGTCATGCCGGCCACATGACCACGGAGACGTCCTCGGACAAGCGCTGGCTCTTCGGCTTTGAAACGGAGATGAGCACCGGCCCCTAGAGTTGGAAACGACTAGCACGCATGTGAGGGGGAACCTTTACCTTTTATAGTAACACAGGTGGTCCTCGACTTTACAGCCACAATTTCCATTGCTAAGCAAGGCGGTTATTAAGCGAGCTTGATTTTGTAAACTTTTTTTTTTTTGCCGCGGTCGTTAAGCAGCTTCCCTAATCCTAACCCTCATTGTTTGTCAGAAGGCAGCTGGGAAGGTTGCAAATATAATAAATTTAAACACAATAAAAAAACAAAAACAAAGCAACACAAATCTCATAAAAAATGAAACGATCACCGTGCGATCCCAGGGATGCTGCAACCTGCCCGTTATCAAGCACCCCAAATTTTGATAAATGTTGTGACTGTCGGGATGCTGCGACGGTTGTAAATACGTGGATCGATCCTAAGACACTTTTTCCCCCCAGTGTTGTGACTTTGAACAGTTGCTAAATGAAGGGTAAGTCAAGGATAACCTATAGCAAAACTAGATTAAGTGTCTTGTGTGAGTACAAAATACTGTGGTGGAGTTTCTTTGGGTGTCCCTAACCCAAAGAGGTTCTGGTTGATGGCCACCAGGTCAGGGGTTCATCCAGTGGTTGGATTCAGCTGGTTCGCACCACTTCGGCAGAATCGGTAGCTAATTTTTTGTTGCCCCAGGCCCAGAATGGACTTCTGTAAGCGGCATCCACACAGAGAACTGGTTTGAATCCCACCACTGGGTTCATCCTACTAGGAAATGCTAGGGGATCTAGGTATGTTTAGCCCAGAGGTCGGCAACCTTGGCTCTTTTATGACTCGTGGACTTCAACTCCCAGAATTCCTGAGCCAGCATGGGGAATTATAGCCCCTTTATGACTTGTGGACTTCAACTCCCAGAATTCCTGAGCCAGCCACGCTGAGGGGAAAGGGAGAGGTTTCCAAGCTGAGCCATGTTGGCTCAGGAATTCTGGGAGTTGAAGTCCACAAGTCATGAGGGGGGCCATAGTTCCCCCATGATGGCTCAGGAATTCTGGGAGTTGACGTCCACGAGTCATAAAAGAGCCAAGGTTGCCTACCCCTGTCCTAGGAGAATTAGATAGGTTTAGCCTAACGAAGAAAAGGCTCAGGGATAAGTTGATAGCCGCCTTCCAATACTTGAGGGGCTGACACAAGAAGGAGGAGGAAGTAGATTTACTCTGCATAGCACTTGACTTGTCCATAGTAGGACAAGAAGCAAAGAATGGGAGAGACTGGACAACCGTTTGACCGGGATGATATAAAGCAGGGGTCTTCAAACTTGGCTGCTTGAAGACTTGTGGACTTCAACTCCCAAGTTCACAAGTCTTCAAGCGGCCAAGTTTGAAGACCCCTGATATAAGCTCTCCTACCTTGAGCAGGAGGTTGGACTAGAAGACCTTTGGAGGTCCCTTTCAGCCCTAGGATTCTACAGCTTCTGTGAGATTTCACCCTGGCACAGGTCCTTGCAGTGGTTGGCTTAAGCAGGCTTTCTCAGACAAACCTGGTCCACTAGATAGCTTAAAATCAGTAACCAGGTTCACATTGCAAAGAAGTGATTGACACTTTGCTTTACCCCAGGGGTCTTCCAACCTGGCAACTTTATGCTGGCTGAGGAATTCTGGGAGTTGAAGGCCACAAGTTGCTAAGTTTGGAGAGCCTTGGGGTTTTTTTTAGCCTGTTATGGAAGCCTGCCCATGTGATCTCTACAACAGCCCTGTGAGGTGGGCCAGTTGGAAGGGGGAAGTGACTTGGTTAAAGTCAAATTAAAATTGGGATCCAGACCACCCCCAGGCTCCTGGTGAAGGAGGCTTCATCGCATCAGACCTGTGACAAATAACAGGTCTGGGATATCCGGGCAGCAGATGGGGTGTGATTCATTTTCTGTGGGGCAAATTATGCTCCTTCCGATGCGTCTTCCAAAGCCGTGCGCGCAAATTCCTCAAGGCAGAATGTACGGAGGCGAAGCTGGCTACATCCTGTAAGGAGGAGGAGGAGGAGGCATCACGCCCACTTCCCGGCACATCTGGGATGGATGGAAAACTTTGCAGCTGGAGCATCTTCCAGGAAAGGAATGGGATCTGGTGAAGTTTAGATCTGGAAGCGACACAGAACCTCCAGATTCAGGAGCAAGGTACCTGATTTCTTATCTTCATCGGATTCCAAAGCCGCCCAACTCTGAAGAGACTCCAGATACTTCACAAGTTGAAGAAACGACATTATGGGTAGTTCTCAGCTTATAACAACAGTTCGTTTGGTGATCGTTCAAAGTTATAACGGCACTGGGAAAGTGACTTACGACTGGACTTCACACTTACCACTGCTGTGGCATCTCTGTGGTCATGGGATCAAATTTTAGGTGCTTTGCAACTGACTGATATTCATGACGGTTGCAGCGTCCCGAAGTTATATAT
Source organism: Vipera ursinii (assembly GCF_947247035.1). NCBI lineage: Eukaryota > Metazoa > Chordata > Lepidosauria > Squamata > Viperidae > Vipera > Vipera ursinii. The sequence goes on from NC_139526.1 coordinate 10,254,710, forward strand.
GATCCCCTTTTTGCGACCTTGTGACAAGCAAAGTCCATGGGGAAGCCAGATTCACTTAACAACCGCAGTGATTCTCCTTAACAACTGTGGCAAGAAAAGTTGTAAAATGGGGTAAGATTCACTTAACAAATGCCTCGCTTACAAAAACAAATAAGGATAGAATAGGTGCTGGAAGGGACCTTGGAGGTCTTCTAGTCCAGCCCCCTGCTCAAGCAGGAGAACCTATGGCATCTCAGACAAGTAGTGACTGTCTAGCCCAGGGGTAGGCAACCTCGGCTCTTTTATGACTCATGGACTTCAACTCCCAGAATTCCTGAGTCAGCTATACTGACTCAGGAATTCTGGGAGTTGAAGTCCATGAGTCATAAAAGAGCCGAGGTTGCCTACCCCTGGTCTAGCCTCTTCTTAAAGACCTCCGGTGATGGGGCGCCCACGATTTCTGGAGGCAACTTCTGTTCCCCTGGTTAATTGTCCTCACTGTCAGGAAGTTTCTCCTTGAATTCCAGGCTGCATCATGGTCGTAAGTCGAGGATCCCCTGTATATAAAAAGAAACATCCGAGAGACCTTATCCCACCACATCGCAACCTCTTAAGGGGGTTTCAAGAGTAATGGGGACGTTTGCCTTTTATTTGATCTGTTCCTTGAGGGCGACTCTACTTTTCTAAGAACCAAGGCTGAGTTTACAGTCTTGCTTTTTAAACTCTGGAGAGCTCCCCGGAGTCCTAAAAGATAAACAGACGTTTTAGCAACAGCATGGAAAAAGCTGGCCTGTTTCAAAGGATTAACAGTAAAAGATGGTGGGTGGGTGTGGGTGGGTGGGTGCGTTTTTGTAGGACAAACTCTTTGAAACAATTGGAAAACAATAGTGCTGGCTGCTTAGGGATGCTTTTCCTGGTTTTATTTTGCAGTTTTTTATTCTTTTGGCTGAAGAACAGGGATGTGCCCGTCCTGGATCCGTCGGGTCCCATTTGCGAGGATAAGAACAGCTAGATGCACACTATAGGTAGTCCTCGATTTACAGTAGTTCCATTTAGTGACCATTTGAAGTTACAACGGCACTAGCTTGTCAGAAGGTTGCAAAAAGGGGGGTCCCATGATCCGGGGACACAGCAACCATCGCAAATCTGAGTCAGTTGCCAAGTGTCTGAATTCTGATCGCGTGATCCCGGGGGATGCTGCAACGGTGGGAAGTGTAAAAAAACTCTCCTACGTCATTTTGGTGCCGTTGTAACTTTGAATGGTCACTAAATGAGCTGTGGTTAAGTCAAGGACTAGTTGTATATTAGTAGTTACGCGTTGGAGTTTTACAACGTACAGCTTTGCAGTCTATGGATGGAAATTATTTGGGGCAAAAATCTTGCCTCAAAAAAAAATCTTGCCTTTAACGCTTAGCGTACTTCAGTGGCCTTGCACATATTATGAAAGAGAGTTGATTTCTCCAAAGAGGGGAAGAGGTCCTTGAAAAACCTAGATTTTATTTTGAAAGACGCTCTGCCATTTCAAGTTGGTTACCATCACTCTTAAGGAGTTGATAGAAAATCCTGGTTACCCAGAAACCTATTTTCTGAAATGTTTGCTGGATCCTCGAAAAGAAACAGGCTGATGATGATCTTCACTGCCCTTGTTTTGATTTGGAAGTATTTCTAATCTGCTCTCTCCTTCCTTGCTATTGCAAAATACCCTTTTAATTCTTGAATTCTCCTGGAGCTTTTCCATCCCTGCCGTTGTGGTAGTAGATTTGCAAGAAATCACAGTTTTTAGGAGCTCCCGATGCTTAAAAAAAAAGTTTTGTTTTGTTTTGAACCAGGAATATTTTGGAAAATTCCAGTTTGGATCGAAGTTAGCTCCTTTCCAGTGGCTGCAGCTGTGTGTGACTTAATTGCATTTACCTGAAAGAATAATGCTGTTTCCATTCTTTTTTTCAGCAAATAGAGAGATTTCGGTTGTTGTCGTTGTTGAGGCATAAGGGGAAAATAAGTCTGGCACTTTGAACAGCTTTAGTAATGGTGTCAACCAGCATCTCCTTTGGATGAATTCGGGGTCCTTTCTTGATGGGGCCGTTTTAAAGCTGAGGGGCCCCTCAAATTTGCAGAATGCCGTTGGAAGTGAAGAAGCATAAGAGGAGGAGCGTTTGATTTATTTTGCAAAACGATGCACGATTAATACAGTCACTCCTCAACGTATTCAGGATTTCTCCTACCACAGTTCCAGGGCAGATCAACTCCAGAATCCTGCAGTTGACGTTTTAGGGGAGGCATCCAAGATTTCAGGGAACCGAGGCTTTACTTGCCCCCCCCCAAAAGCCCCGAAGAGGTTAAACCAAAGTCTCCCTCTGTCATCTAGCTAAGATGCCATCTTGATTTAGAGACCCAAAGCAGATTGTCGGACTGAGACGATTTGGGTAAAATAAAGGTAGCATTTTCGTCCAATTATCCTGAATCTGCAAGGTCCTTGGTGGTCTGTGAGCTTGGTTGTTTTCTTGCAGACATTTCATTACCCAACTAGGCAATCGTATCTTTGCTAGAAGGGAGAGGGGTTTAATGGACTGGAGGAGGAGGAGGAGGAGGAGGAAAAAGAAGGGAAAAGAGAGAAGGAGGAGGACTGTGGGGTCCTTGGTGTTCTCTGAGCTTGGTTGTTTTCTTGCAGACCTTTCATTACCCAAGTAGGTAACGTCATCAGTGCTAGAAGGGAGTGGGCTTTGTGGAGTGGGAGAGGAGGAGGAGGACTGTGGGGTCCTTGGTGCTCTCTGAGCTTGGTAGTCTTCTTGCAGATGTTCCATTACCAAACTAGGTAACACCATCAGTGCTAGAAGGGAGTGGTGTTTGTGGAGAGGAGGAGGAGGAGGAGGAGGAGGAGGAGGAGGAGAAGAGGGGTCCTTGGTGCTGTCTGAGCTTGGTTGTTTTCTTGCAGACATTTCATTACCCAACTAGGCAACGATATCAGTGCTAGAAGGGAGTGGCATTGGCAGACTGGAGGAGGAGGAGAATGAGAAAAGCAGGAGGAGGATTGTGGGGTCCTTGTTCCTCTCTGACCTTGGCGGTTTTCTTGCAGACGTTTCATTACCCAACTAGGTAACAACATCAGTGTTAGAAGGGAGTGGGGATTTGCTCCCATTTTATATACAAGTGGCTTGCAAGAAAACCGCCAAACTCGGGGAGAACCGAGCGCTCCACAGCTCAGCCCTGAGCTAGATCTTTTTCCGTCCGTCTCCTGAATCTCCTGCTATCCAGCTTTCCTGCGTTCTCCCCTTGCAGAATCGCAATCCCTTGGTCGCCGTCTACTACACCAACCGCGCCTTATGTTACCTAAAGATGCAACAGCACGACAAGGCCCTGTCCGACTGCAAGCATGCCTTGGAACTGGACGGCCAATCAGTGAAGGCACATTTCTTCTTGGGACAATGCCAGCTGGAGATGGAGAATTACGACGAGGCTATTGCTAACCTTCAAAGAGGTGAGACGTGGGAGGGGGGAGATCTTTGGGTACTGTCTGTCTCAAGCGTGGCAACTTTAAGATGGGTGGACTTCAACTCCCAGAATTCCCCAGCCAGCCCAAGAGACATAAAAGTTGCCAGACTCGAGAAACTTTGCTCTAAATTATATTCGTCAACTCCGCCGGAAAGATCTTTTTCATCTTATAAGCCTGGTCTCTGAACTGTAATGGTCGCTCTTCTGCTTTGTAGCATGAGAAGGAAGAGATATAATATCAGCGGTGGGATTCAGCCGGTTCGGCAAAACCGGTAGCTCATTTTTTTTGTTGCCCCAGGCCCAGAATGGACTTCCGGAAGCGGCATCCACCCAGAGAACCGGTTGTTCCCCGATTTGAATCCCACTACTGGTTTGATATGATCTTAAATATTAGGAAAATGTCGTAGGACTAGAGTCTGAATGAAATGTTAGGTAGAAGAGAATATTTGTAGCTCAGGGTTGAGTCCTTGATGCTTCTCTGAGCTTGGCGGTTTTGTTGCAGACGTTTCATTAGCTGCCTAGGTAACATCATCAATGCTAAGAAGGAGTGGGGGGTTTGAGGACGAGGACGAGGAGGACTATGGAGTCCTTGGTGCTCCCTGAGCTGGGTTTTTCTTCCATACGTTCCATTACCAAACTGGGTACCACTTTTACTGATTAACTGATCGATAGATTTTGATTGATTTGTGTACGGCCCATCTTCTCCAGAGGTGATCCATCCTCAGCGCTATTAGAGAGTGGAGTTGGCTCCCATTTCATGTGCCAGTGGCTTGCTTGAAATTCTGGGGAAAGAAAAATTGCATGGGGGAAAAAAATTCTATATCAAGCGATTAAAGGGTTTGAAAAAAGTGTAGAATTAAAACACAGGACCCAAAACAAATAATCAAAGCTCACTACAGTATTTATCATTAACAGGGTCCACTAGAGGGGGTCTCCCCCCCAAAAAAATAATAATGGGAGAAACACCCCTAAAAGACAAAAAAGACGCATTCATACGAGAAAGTGATGGCCGCGTACATATTTATAAGTCGTAATAGTCCTCAAGTTACTTCCTGCCTTTCTATTATCTACAGAGGACAATAGTCTTAGCTAAAAGAAATATTTGCATCTTGAGATTGAGAGGTTGGCATGAGAAAGTTCTGATAAAACTTACCACAGTCTGCTGTGAGCTACAAGGTCACATTCCTCAGATATCAGTTTGTCCGTGAGACAGTCCCATTCAACTGAAAACTGATTTTCCTTCCAAAAGTAACATAAAAATGAGAGAAACCTCCCGCTGATTGTAGTCGGAAATAATAAAACAGCGATAGTAAGCGGATATAAGAGCAAATTAGAGCATCCTCAGGGTGCCACCGGTCAGAGAATGTAGATTGGTGGCCCCCAGGGGGAGGTCTTTCTCTGTGGGCGCCCCGGAGCTATGGAACCAGTTACCGGTTGAGCTCCGGACGGCGCCCGATCTTCGCTCCTTTCGCCGCGATCTGAAAACATACCTGTTCGAACAAGCCGGCCTGGCCTGAGGGGGGATTGGTGGGGTTTTTACTATCATTTTATTGGGGTTTTATTAATGTATTTATTGTTTTTTTATGGGCATGTATTTAATTATTTTTTAATTTTTGTAGCTTTGTGTTTTATTCTTGCCCTGTACACCGCCCTGAGTCCTTCGGGAGAAGGGCGGTATAGAAATATTAATAAATTAAATTAAATTAAATTAAATTAAAATATTGGCAGTCCATGAAAGTGAGTCCCGTCCCCTTTAATTACCAGTATATTTCGTATTTCTATTTTATACACTTTCACCCTTTGATTATGTAGAGCAAAATCCAGAGAGGCAGGTTTGCCAAAATAAGATTGTAAACAGCTTTCCTAAGTAATGACGAAACAGGGTCTTCGCCGGGGAGAGGTGAGAAAAATCAAAAAAAGCGAGTTGAAATTGAAATGAGAGACGGTTGGCTGGGGCATTCTGGGAACTGAAGTCCACCCAATTGTAAAATGGTTAAGGTTGGCGGGGGGGAGACACTATCCTAGGGTCCTTGAGTCTAGGTTTCAGTTCAGAAAAAAAATTGCTTATTTGGGACTCCTACTTTTGATTAGAGTGGTTATGTGATAGGGCTGATCCCGGTTATAGATTCTGGCTGATTTGGAAACATGCTTTAAAAGGAGTCAGCAGCCCACAGCCAAGAAGAATGAGCGAGGGATTAGCTTGCATTGTTCGTAACTCCCCTGGACCCCGGAGAACAGTCCACGTTTCTGTTTTGTGCAGCTGCTCAAAAGTACTATTCTCATTAAAGACGTTAAACACACACAAACACACACACACACACACACACACACACACACACACACACACACACACAGAGCACCAGTCTTTATTTGCAGCAATGCCTTTGCCACCCCTCTCTTGGGGTGATTGTGTGTCAGTGCAACAGTTTTGTGAGTTGGCCATTTTGTGAAGGCACCCAACTGGACACCCCCCAAATTCCAAATTAACACTGAGAATTTACTTTTCCTTAAGCTAAGGCAGCTGAGATCTCTCTTAAAGGAAACAGGCTTTCATCCCAGACATTATTTATATGTTTGTTTGTTTATTAAATTGGTTTGCTGCCCATCTCCTTCCTTAACAGAAAGTTAGGTAGGTTTGTATTTTTAAGGGTTAAAATCCCACAATTTTGTGGGGGGGGAGGGGGCAGGCAGGAAAGAGAACAAGGAAGTGTGTGGACCAGAGGCTCACAAGAGACAACTTTAATTTCTAAAGCCAAGTTTCTTTTTTCTATAATTGCCTTCCTAAACGTTACAACTTCATGGTGTATAATTTCAGTAATGTACATACAGGTGGTCCTCGACTTACGACCGTAACTGATCCCAGAATTGCAGGCATAAGTCATGATGGTCATTAAGCAGGTAATTTTGACCATGCCTGAATTTACAAGTTGTTTTGCAACAGTTTTTAAGGAAACGTGTCAGTCTTTAAGGGAAACCGTTGTTCATAAAGACCAGTTTCTGGCAAAAAAACACAAAACCTCTAACCCCATAAATTGTGGTCATGTGACCGTGAGACAATGCAAATGGTCATAAATGTGGGGGGAGGGGTTGCCAAGCACCCCAAATGTGGTCACATGATCTTGGGGGGGGGGAAGCCATTGGAACTTTGAATCCAGGTCATAAGGACCATTTTTGGGGCCCATCATAATTTTGAATGGTTGCTAAGCAAACCATCATAAATGGAGGCTTATCTGTAAAATGGCCCGTCTTTGATGGATTCTAAATTCTCAACCCTGCTTTCATTAAAAAAAAATCCTCCTGATTCCCCTCTCTCAAACCCTGATTCTTGGTTGCTGAAAAGCCCTTTCCAAAGATGGTTTAGAAGACCTCAGAGAACAGTAGACGGAGAGACATTTGAAGGGTGAAATTCGGAACTTGTGTGTTTACGTGTCTGACTCATGTAGCTGTTGCTTCTGGGTTCCTTCTTCTCCACTCTGTTGCTCCAGGATGGGTTGGGTAGTCCTAAGCCCAAGCTGGCTGGGGCCTAGGGGAGCTGTAGTCCACCTCTGGGTCATGCCAGACTGGGGAGGGCAGCTTAAACCGAAAGGAACCTGCGTCTGTCGAGCTGGGATTGGAAACTAGCTGAATGTGGGAAGAATAGGCAGTGTGGGTGGTGACGTGCCCAAAGGCAGATTTGGGAGGACTTGTTTTTCTGCTCCTGTTCTCGGCCTCCCGTTGAATTTGTGGCTTTGCATTTTCAGCCCACAACTTAGCCAAAGAGCAGCGGTTGAACTTTGGGGATGACATTCCAAGCGCCCTGCGCATCGCCAAGAAGAAACGGTGGAACAACATTGAGGAGAAGCGGATCAACCAGGAGAACGAGTTGCACGCTTACCTCACCAAGCTCATCATGGCAGAGAAGGAGAGGTGGGGGCGGGGGAGGGGAGAGAATCGGTGGGCGAGGATAGAAAGACTCCTGGAGAGGATCCAGTTATGGGTGGGAGAGGATCCGCTGACCAGCGATCCTTTGGGCCCATCCTTTTTCTTTCGGTCCACCCATCTCACAAGATTTGTAGGAGAAGAGTAGGCAGAGCTGGGAGATGGAGATAAGTGAGTCATCAGCCTAGAATTGTTACGTTGTCACAAACAGTCTAGGTCTGGCTCCTTTTGAATTCTGTTGACTCTATCTGGGACCAATTTAGTACTAAATTTTAGTCGACCAGATTCTGGTCTATAAGTTTGAGCGATAACTCTTTTAACTGCATCTGTTCCTGTTCCTTTGTGCCGGACAAGGTTGTTTCGAAAAACAGGAAGGAGGGATGCTATGATAGGCCATAGCATTATGGGAATGCTGCAACGGTTGTTAAGTGTAAAAACCTGTCATAAGACGGTCAGTGGAGATTCTCAGTCACCCAGCCATTTCTATAACAACAAATCTATCTAATCAGTAAAACACCAAAATCAAAGTTTCATGTTTTTTCCCCACTTTAAGCACGAAGTCCAGAAGCGGTTTCCAAGTAGAAACAAAAGTGCTTGTGCCTTTTTGTCTTTGGTCAAAGCCATCATTTCCATCCCCATGATGGATGAGTGGCTGCAAAAGTTGATGGAGTTAGCCAAACTCACTTAACGACTGTCTTGCTCAGCACCAGAAATTTTGGGCTCCATTGTGGTGAGAAGTCAAGGACTTGCCTTGTAATGTAGTCTGGCCTTGGAGGCCTTAAGGGAAGCCCTGGGGATGGGAACAACGCTGATCTCCAGAGGAAGTGATGTTCCAGAAGGCGCCATGATAAAAGAGGCTCTCTTCTGGGTGAGCCAGGTGACCCCTCCTCCCCTTACACCTCCCCACACTTTGCTTCTCTTCCAGGGAACTCGACGAATGCCAACGGGCCCAAGAGCAGGAGAACATGGATGAAAACCGGAGCCGGGCACAACTGGCCAACATCAAAGCCAAACACGTGAGGACCCCTTGTTGGCTTTTGCCCTGCCCCTCCATGGGGCCTTTGGGTCAGAAGCAAGCCAAGCTATGGGGCCTCTTCTCCAGTCCCCTGGCGGGGTGGACAGACCGTGTTCCTTGCCCTTGAATGGTCAGCAAAGGGCACCTGTTTGTGTTGAGATTGTCCCTTGGCTGAAGGTAGATTTTACGAGAGGGCATCGGTGTTGACAAGCTGGCTGTCTCTCCTTCCGACGAAGCTAGGCGCAACTCGCAAAAGTTGCTGCCTTTTATGAAAAGGTGTTAGTCGGAAAATGCGCTGGTTTTTCCCTACCACAAACCAGCCTTCCTCTCTTCCTACGTTGGCCTAAGATGGTCTACAGCAATGTTTCTCTACTTTGGCAGGTGGGAGATCCGAGGCTGGCTGGGGAATTCTGGGAGTTAGTCCATGCCTCTTCGAGCTGCCAAGGTTGAGAAACATCAGCCTGTGCTTTGAAGGTGCAATTTGGGATGCGTTTGGTCCAGGGATGTCCTTGGAGAGGGCTTGAAGCAAATATCCACCCACCATTGTGAAAACAGAGGGGAAAAACATTCTTCTAAAGAGGGAGAAAGATGCTTTGGTTGGCTCTTCTCTGACTCCCTGGAGTATCAGAGGGAGTAGAAGAAAACCACAAACACGTTGGCAAGTCTCTGTTGTGATAGCCTATCTCAGTAGAGCCGAGATCTAGTCTTCTTGAGGCCTCTCTTTTCTAATCTGGATAACCTTGAAGGGTTGACAGTTCCAAAACCATGTGCATTCTTCCTCACCTCAATCTCCAAAGATATCTGATCTTTTAGAAACCATTCAACCACACTGTTGTGTAGTTAAAGTACTCTGCTGCTTCTCCAGCTGGCCCTCCAGATACCTTTTGGGTGCTTCCAAGCAGGGGGTCTCTCCCTGCAATGAATATTTGGCCTCCAGCCCAGAGGTAACATGGTTTTCTTCTAGACAGAGCTCCAGGAATCTGTTCATTCCTCTTTGAAATCCATCCAAGACGACTTGCTTTTTTTTTTGATGGTCATGCTAAAGGGTCCAATTTCTCTTTCAGGAAAAATATCTAGCAGACATGGATGAACTCTTCTCCCAGGTGGATGAGAAGCGGAAGGTGAGTTTTATTTATACATGTATTAAATGTATTTGCCATCCATTTCTCCACAAGTCAGGTGTCCCGGGGGTGAGGTGGGATCTGGTATTAGTCTATCAACCATCTCCAGGATGATGCTCCCCCATTGGGGCCTTATTGGATGGATGGGTGGATGGATGGATGGATGATTGGATGGATGGATGATTGGATGGATGGGTGGATAGATGTATGATTGGATGGATGGATGGATGGATGGATGGATCATTAGATGGGTGGATGGATGATTGGATGGATGTGTGGATGGATGATTGGATGGGTGGATGGGTGGATAGATGGATGGATGGATGATTGGATGGGTGGATGAATGATTGGATGGGTGGATGATTGGATGAATGGATGGATTGGATGGATGGGTGGATGGATGGATGGATGAATAGACAGATAGATGGATGGATGGATAAAAATCTTATACTCTAGAGGCATTCTTAGAAAATGAAAATGGCGGAGAACCTGCAATTTAGAAGCTTGATGCTGAGTTGGCAATACAGAGTAATCTTTTCTTCTTTGGGGCCAGAAACGGGACATCCCTGATTACCTGTGTGGGAAAATCAGCTTCGAACTGATGCGCGAGCCTTGCATTACGCCGAGTGGGATCACCTACGACCGGAAGGATATCGAAGAGCACCTCCAGGTAAATGAGGCGGGTTGGCTGCCCTAGAGGCGGAACAGGAATCCCAAGTCACGGAATAATGTCAGGCTGAGCCACAAGGCCGGGAGAATCCCAAATCTGGGCCAAATCCTAGTTCAGAATAAATATGGATCTCTGCTGTTTCCTTGACCTCCGTAGCTTTATTTAAAGGTGAAGACGCCTCCCAGGGTTACCTTATAAATTTTATAAATAAATAAATAACTAAAAAAAACCAGTAAGAAGGTGGTCCTTAAGGATAGACAGCCTTTTTTGATGGTTAAGGCAAGAGGCTGCAGGCTGCAGTGGGTGGACTGAGTGAAGCAAACAATGAAAGATTTGAGGCTTTCTGTGCCTCAGTAGGGTTTTGTTTTGTTTCATTTTTCAAACCAGTTTTCCTAAGCAATTGATTGATCTCACCTGGGTTTAGAGCAGGGATTCTCAGTCCTCGCAATTCCGAGAGGTATGGGCTTCCAACTCCCAGAATCCCCCGGCCAGCGTGACGAGTTGCCTTTAATCGTCTTCTAAACTCCCAATGGAATATTGCTTGTGTTTCCTCCCGGCTTTGATGTGGTTACTGAGGATACTTCTGGCCTGAAAATAATCTTCTCCCTTGGCTCCTGTTCCCCCCACCCTCCCACAATCCCCTCTTCTCCCTCCTCCCTAGCGGGTTGGCCACTTTGACCCTGTGACCCGAAGCCCGCTGACGCAAGACCAGCTGATTCCAAACTTGGCCATGAAAGAGGTGATTGACGCCTTCATATCCGAAAACGGCTGGGTGGAAGATTACTGACCTCCGAAGGATGGGAGGAGAACTCCTGGGGACCTCCAGCTGCCGTGGCAACCAAGAAGGCCCCCTCCAGGCTGCGCCGGACTGCCCGCTGGGCCACCCCCTTGCCTTAGCCTCTCCCCTTTTCCCCTTCTTTGCCCACCTGGATAACCCTAACCCTTCCCTCCTCCGGAAGGCAGCTTTGTGGCTGTGGTGGTCTGAGCCAGATCTCCTTCCGGGCAACAAGGAGAGCTCGGCCTTGATCCAGAGAGGATGGAAGATGTTCCCATCGTAGAAGCTCAAGGATGGGAATTCCTTTTCCCGGGCTCCGTCTGACTTTGGTACCAAACCACACCCCCCCACACACCACGCCTCTATCCAGATGCCTTTGCTCCCTCAGCACGCCTTCCTCCCACGCCATCGGCCCTCGCAAAGGACCTAGCCTGTCCGTGGAGCAAAGTTTGGAATCAGCCCGCCTACCCACCCTCCAGGAGACACACACACACCGGCCGTTGCTTCTTTTCCTGCTCTGTTATCTGTACAGTTTTCCTTCCCGACATCCGTTTTCCTGCCTGTCCAGAAGAGCTGAGGTCTGCTTCTCTGTAAATAAAATGGCCACCGATTTCAGGGTTGGGTCGGGGAGGGGCAAAGAGAGAGGGGTTCTTATTTCAGTTTCTCGAAGTGGACTGGAATTGGCGCTTCATGGGTGAAACGGTCGGCCCACTTTGTGGATAATTGTGTTGAGGGACGGAGAGAGAGCGGAGCCCCGCCGTTCCGTTTCTGGGCAGTTTTGTTTTACCTATTATAGTACTCAAAAGTTTTATGTTTTTGGGTTGGTTTTGAATTAAAATCCCCTCTCCCCAGTTCAATCCTCGCTGCACAGTTTTTTTGCAGTTTTGTTTGCCCCCCCCCCACCCCATGATTGGGAGTTTTCCCTCTCAAGGAAGACAGGTAAGGAAATCAGCCTACGTCCTTTCTAGGTGTTTGTTTTTGTGGGGGGGGGGTTGGAAATCTTTGCAACAGGAGTGATGTTAATTAAGTAAAACACTTGAATGGGAAGGGGCCAGGAAGCCTAACAAAGCAAAGATACAGCGATGAGCTAAAGAACATCCTATTTATTGCGCCTTTCAGCATTGGGCACACCAAAGAGAGTCCTCGACTTTACAACTATTCGTTTAGCCACCGCCCAAAGTTATAACGGTCCTGAAAGAGTGACCTACGACCGCTTGTCACACAACTGTCGCCGCATCCCCATAATCACATGGCTAAACGTGCAGGTGCAACTAGCGCGTGTTTACAACTGGTTGCAGCATCCCGGGGTCACGTGATGGCGATTCGCGACCTTCACCGCCAACATCGTGACAAGCAAAATCAACGGAGGAAGCCAGATGCATTCAACCGCCCTGCGATTTTACTTAGCCTGCAATGATTCACTTAATAATAGCAATGGCACTTAAGACTTACAGATGGCTCCGAGGTCGGGAAAATGAGTACCCGGATTGATGGGGGCAAATATGCTGACTCTGTAAACCGGGCTGTAAAGCACTGTGAAGCGGTGTATAAATCTTAAGTGCTATTGCCATTTGCTGTTCAAAAATTCTTTTGCACCTCTTATTGCTTCCGTTTAACACCCCTGGCAAAATGTTGCAGGACAAAAGGGCTCCCGCTGCAACGTGACACCAGCACCTTATCTGGGACACTCTGTTCCATTTTCCCTCTGCGTCAGGGCCAAGTCCACACAGGCACGACCAAATTAATTTTTTTGCAGAGATGGGACTTTTCCCAGCTCCGCTCATATCCTGCTTTTTGTACGGCATCGCTTGGCTCACCAATTTAAGATTCTCAGAACAGATGAGAGGGAGAAAAAGCGTCAGGAAACTACTGTTCCGCAAGGAGACAACTATAAAACATTTTGAATAAAATACTCAAATTGCAGCTACGTAAGCAAGAAGGGAAGATGCCTGCTTGAAAGCAAAAAAGTTTGTAGTGGCACCTGGGCATCTTCCTGCCTTCTTTGTAGATCTTGTTTTCCTGGTTAACCTATCTGGGCATATCCAAAACGCCTTTCCTTTGCCAGTAAAAGACTAGTTAAAGAGAGTATAATACAGAATAGCAGAGTAGGAAGGGACCTTGGAGGTTTTCCAGTCCATCCCCTTGCTCAAACAGGAGACCCTAGACCAGTGATGGCGAACCTTTTAGAGACCGAGTGCCCAAACTGCAACTCGGAACCCACTTATGTATTGTCGGGTGCCGGGTAGGCGTGGCTGCGGTGGTAACGCCAGACTGGGTGGGACTTAAAAGTTCAATCAATCAATTCCAACTTTGTGAGATCTTTTTTCCCCTGCGGGTTGAAATTGATTGATTGACTGAACCTTTTTTTTTTTTGCACATGGCAGCAGAGGCCTAAAGCGAAAAGGTTGTATAAAACCCAGCTGAAGGCCTAGGACTGGGGTGACGACGACGCACGTGCCCACGGAGAGGGCTCTGCGTGCCACCTGTGGCATGCGTGCCATAGATTCGCCACCACAGCTCTACCTAGACCATTCTGGAAAAATGGCTGTCTGGTCTCTTCTTAAAAACCGCCAGGAATGGAGCAGACACAACTTCCAGAGGCAAGCCATTAGCAGACACTGTGCAGGTTAAGCGTCCAATGCTTACGCTAGGCGACGACGCATGTGCCCACAGAGAGGGCTCTGCGTGCCACCTGTGGCATGTGTGCCATAGGTTCGCCACCACAGCTCTACCTAGACCATTCTGGAAAAATGGCTGTCTGGTCTCTTCTTAAAAACCGCCAGGAATGGAGCAGACACAACTTCCAGAGGCAAGCCATTAGCAGACACTGCAGGTTAAGTGTCCAATGCTTACGCTAACAAACTCTTAATTCTACCCTGTTTACCTCTTTTCTCCTTTACCTTCCCTGGTACCTAGAGGAATTTATCCTGGCTGAAGAATCCACCTTTTTGACCTGTACGTATTCCACAAACAGACAAATACAGAGAATCCAGATGAAAAACTAAGCGTGGAGAGGCCCAGCCTCTCGTGCTGAAATCCACTTTTAGAAACGGATCCTTTATGACCGAATTCCCCAATCTTTCCGCCTTAACGGACTGGCGGGGGTAGTAGAGGGGATGGGTCCATGCCAGTGGCAGGCACGCACATAACGCAGCTCCATTTGCACGAGCAGCGTGGCACACGTCTCCATCATGCGTGTAAATGGAGCGCATGTGCTCACCCACTGCTCATGCAACTCGGGATGTGCCGCCGTGTTCACCCACCACTTCCGCAGCCCGGTTCCGAACTGCTCAAGGCCCGGTATTGAGCTGCAGCCCGGAGGCTGGGGACCCCTACTTTATGATGTCCTAACTGTAGGAAAAACATTCTCAAGTTTCTTAATGTTAACAAGGATTCTGTAGCTGTTTTTCACCAGCAATGGAAAATGTTGGCCCTCAGCTCCATTCTAGATAATGCCCAGATGCTTTGAGTAAAGCTATTTGGGGAACAGGGACAGGAGATGGTGGTCCACCACCCCTTCCAGAAACCCAAAACAAAGTCAAGAGCAGAGGGAGGTGTAGTTTGGCAACATCTGGAGGACCATCATTTAGAAGCTGGTTCTTTTGCGCAGATGGCTGTCAAGACAGATACAGTGAAGGAAAAAGGCACATTGGCTTGGCACGTTCCAGCTTGGCGGGAAATCTTTGAAACCTTCAGGACCCAAACAATATTTTCATCACAACTGTGACCAGCTTTTCTAATGTATTGTGTATCTACAGTGAACTTCTAGAATGTCTAGCTCAGGGGTAGGCAACCTTGGCTCTTTTGTGACTCGTGGACTTCAACTCCCAGAATTCCTGAGCCAGCCATGCTGAGGGGAAAGGGATAGGTTTTCAAGCTGAGCCATGCTGGCTCAGGAATTCTGGGAGTTGAAGTCCATGAGTCATAAAAGAGCCAAGGTTGCCTACCCCTGGTGGCTGAACCTGATTCTGAACAGTTACCCTTGCAAATAGTATTTGGGAACTGCACATCAAGTTGCCTAAGCCAAAGCAAGAAATCTAAAGAGCCAATTTGATCTCATGGTTAAGGCACCAGGCTAGAAGCTGGGAGACAGTGACTTCTAGTCCTGCATTAGGCATGACAAGCCAGCTAGATGACTGAGCCAATCACCAGGAAACTAGGAGTTATAATTCTACCCTAAGCATGAAAGCTACCTGGGTGTCTTAGAGCCAATCATCAGGAGATGGTGAGTTCTAGCCCCGCCTTAGGTATGAAAACTGGGTGACTTTGCTCCATTAACCAGGAGATGGTGAGTTCTAGTCCCGCCTTAGATATGAAAACTAACTGGGTGACTTTGCTCCACTAACCAGGAGATGGTGAGTTCTAGCCCCACCTTAGATATGAAAACTAACTGGGTGACTTTGCTCCACTAACCAGGAGATGGTGAGTTCTAGCCCCGCCTTAGATATGAAAACTAACTGGGTGACTTTGCTCCATTAACCAGGAGACGGTGAGTTCTAGTCCCATCTTAGGCATGAAAGCCAGTTGGGGGGATCTTGGTCCAGTCTCTTACTCTCAGCCCGCTTCGTCTCACAGGGTTTTTGTTGTGGAGAAAATAGGAGGAAGAAATAGCATTAGATATGCAATTTACACAAATATGAGCTGTCACTGTTGTGACTACTGCCTGTCGATGGCCTTCGGTTAGGCTGAAACAGGAAATAAAGATTTGTCCCATGTTTGGGGCCTAGCAAGGTAATCTAAATAGTTAACAAGCATTTAACACATATCTCCCTTGCTTCTCAGCTAACAAAGTGAGATAGAGCTTGTGGCCTAGAGGTAAAAACAACTGCCTAATGTGCAATCCGCCCAGGTTCGAATCTCAGAAGGGTATGGCTGACTGATGAAAACAAATAAGTTTGAAATGCATATCAGTCTCCCTTTAATTCTTTGTTAGCAATCTAAAAAAAAATTACACAAATATGAGCTGTCACTGTTGTGACTACTGCCTGTCGATGGCCTTCGGTTGAAACAGGAAATAAAGATTTGTCCCATGTTTGAGGCCTAGCAAGGTAATCTAAATACATACATATATACACACAAAAAAAATGTTTATGCTAAAATCTGGTATTTCACATCAGCCAGGGACATATCTGATAGAAACAGGACCAGGGTGGAATCTGCTGATCACGTTTCTGTTACATCAAGTTGACAGGAAAATCATTTTGGAGGAGGAGGAGAAAGAAGAAAGAAAGTAGTAGTAGTAGTAGTAGTAGTAGTAGTAGTAGTAGTAGTAGAGAACATAGGCACATCCTGCCAGAAAAATGGGGGAGGATGAACAATCAAGTTAATTCCAGTTTTTCATCCTCGGGTTGCTGACCAACCTCCACCCACGTCACCAGATTTCCTACCTGCCTTGCAAGGCTGTAATTTTGAGCAGCCCAAATTATTTTTAGCCAGCTGGTGGTGTAAATATCCCCTGGGGAGTTGAAAGAGCTGGATGAGACACACAGGAAATAATAACAGCAACACCTTGTGTCCTCCCTCAGGGAACATTCTGTTTCATACACACACAAACACACACACACACACACACAGAGAGAGAAAGCGAGAGAGCCCAAACATCATACAAATAGTCCTCAACCACCATCCTTTTAGTGACCCTTCCAAGCTACAAAAGAATGAAAAAAGACACTCGTGACCATTTTTCACACTTACAAACATTGCAGCATTCCCCGTGGTCACGTGATTAAAATCCGGACGCCTGGCAACTGACTCAAACTTACGACGGTCGCAGTGTCCGCGATCTCCTTTTGCAACCTTCTGACAGGCCAAGTCAACGGAGAAGCCAGATTTCCCTTAACCGCCGTGTGACTAGCTTAATAACTAAAGTGATCCACTTCACAACCGTTTGCAACAAAGGTCGTAAAATGGGCCGAAACTCATTTCACAAATGTCTCGCTTAGGAACAGAAATTTTGGGCTCAGTTGTGGTCGTAAGTCGAGGACTATCTCTAATTGATGAAGCAAGACCCCCGGCCTCACCTTCTTCTACCGTGTGGCAAATGCGCGGGCGGGGAGAAGGATGCTGGGTAGCAAAATACACCTGAGGAAGCATTAATCTTAACTTTCTACCGTTTCTAAAAAAGTTGGGTGGCGCAGTTGGTCCTGAGATACTGGCTGAAAAGTTTTAGGAGGAGATCCCTGAGAAAGATGATCTAGGATTGGTCAGTTGGGACCACATCACCTCTGCTGGTCTCATTGACCATAGAGGTGGTGTTACGGTGGTCAACCATAGCTGATGGCCACCACTTTCGGGAGGCCCTCTGGCTGTTGAATTTCATCAACTCCATCGGAGCCGGCCAACCGAAAAATTTCCGGGTGGTGGAAGTTGTTATTCTCCGGCCCCGAACCATTGTGCCAGAATGAATGATGGCGCAGTTCACCTTAAGGGGAGAATGGGGCAACTTTCAAAGGGTATACCGGCCTGGAGGTTTGAAATGGCCAAGAAATCCAACTGCTTTGCACAAGGAGTGATGGGGAGAGTCCCATCATACGGGAGGTGTCACGCGGAGCTGCTAACCCAGGAACGTAGAGATGAAAACACTGGTGTCCAGGTTGAGAGTCGCGTGCCACCAGCGGTCCGGAAAATAAAGAACCTAGAAGGAAAGGGAGAATGACTCCAGATGCAATGGCTTCCTAGAAGATCTTCCCTTGCTCCCTCGGCGTGGTTTGGGCACTCTGCCTGGAAGCCCGGTCTGTACATGGGGTGAAGGGAGGTTTGCGCTTGCCCTGCAACAACCTGCCTCTCCTGGATGGATGGTGCACTCCACCGGCTTCTCCCACGGCGGCAAGGAAGGGTAGGTATCCAGGAACCAGGACAGAGTCGTCTTGTTGGGGTGGAATGCTGGTGTTTTCTCCGGAGGGTACAGGAACCAGCGCTGGGGAGAGAGTGACCGCAAGCTGTAAGGAACGAGCTTTGTACCACTGCATGATATTTCAGTACGTCTCCTACCTCCGTAAGGTGGCATCGAGGTGAATAAAAGCCTTGAAATATCCACAACGCAAAGCACAGGAGGATGCTCACCACCAACAGTTGCTCGGAAAACTAACTCTAGACTCTCCTGGACCCCCAGTGCTACTTTCGAGGTTTAGTATAGTATAGGACTGTGTTCCTTAGCAACTTTAAGGTGTGTGGACTTCAACTCCCAGAATTCCCCTGCCAGCCATGAGAACTGGGGAAGGTCTGGTATAGGGTCTCCTGCTTGAGCAGGAGGTTGCACTAGAGGTTATCCAAGGTCCCTTCCAGCTGTTATTCTCCTATTCCTTCCTTCCTTCCTTCCTTCCTTCCTTCCTTCCTTCCTTCCTTCCTTCCTTCCTTCCTTCCTTCCTTCCCTCCCTCCCTCCCTCCATCACTGGAGGCTTTCAAGAAGAGACTGGACAGCCATTTGTCTGAAACGGTATAGGTTCTCCTGCTTGAGCAGGGGGTTGGACTAGAGGATCTCCAAGGTCCCTTCCAACTCTGTCATTCTGTTCTGTTCTTCTGAGATGCTTTCTCAACTCCCATTCCTTCTGTGGGCTGGGATTTCCCTTATCAACCGCAGCTGTCTAGGCTGCAGTTCTTCCTCCAGTTTCCCAAGGTTAACCTCCCATCCCGTAACAGGTGGGAACGTAGTTTGTAGGGCAGCGTCTCCTTCGTGCACTCACCTTCCTCCCAAAGATGACCTCCGAAAAGCCAGGCCCGTGCCAATGAAACGGCACTCCCGAACCGGAGCCTGAAAGAGAGTGGAAAAGGGAGAAAAAAGGAAAAAGAAATTAAAAGAAAGAAAAAAGAAATTAAATCCAGAACGAGAATCGGACGGCTCCTTAATACCCTAACGACCTGGAGCACAGCCCAGAATTCTCAAGCAGGACAGAAGGATGCTTGAGAAAGCAAAGCTCTCTGATCACATGATGGGCCTTCTCCGCGAATGATCTCGGTGGTCCCTGGGCTCTGCCCAAAGGTCACTGGCGTATGACGTTGACCTCTGGAGTCAGCTTCTTAGGAACCAACCCCAATCCAATACGTTAGACCTGCTGGCCAGAGCTATCCCATCAGCATCACGGACATATACTGACATGGGTGACTGGGTTCATAGAAGGCTGACCCTCTGGAGCAGGGGTCCCCAACCCCCAGTCCGTGGACCGGTACCGGCCCGTGGCATGCCAGCAACTGGTCCACGCAAACAAGCAAAGCCCCATCCGTGACATGCAGGCAGCACACAAAACCACGCACCCTCCGGTCCGCGGAAAAATCTCTCTCCGTGGAACCGGTCCCTGGTGCCCAAAAGGTCAGGGACCTCTGCTCTTGAGGACTCCATGTTTCTCCTTTGCTTGGAGATATTGTGCCTCTCAAGCCCTGTTGCGAGCTGTACAAGATGACCAGGCTGAGCCCGAGGGAGGGGTCAAATACATCATTAGTCTTGCATCTCTTGGTACCCGCAAGAGACCTAAGCCCAGCCCATCTTGAATTCTGTTGACTCATATCTACCGCCAACTTGCTTGGGCTGTTGGTAGTTCAGATTCTTGTAGAGAGTTTTAGCACAGAATAAACCTACGTTATTTTGAACTGCCTGGATCCCTGATTTTCCCTGCTTGACATGAACACTGACAGGAGGAGAGGAGATGTAAGCTATCTCTAGCTAGCATCTGATTAGGCCTGGACAAAGATGGGCCTTGTGGGACTCGATGAAGCTGTTTTTAGGGTTTTTTTCGGAAGAGAACCCACAGGCGATGCTTTTTGGTGATAGCTTTGTGTCTTTGAAACTAAGGAGACACACATGGTCCCACCAAAGCAGATGAAGCTACAAAACCGTTGCCCTGTGAAGGTATTGAAACTGTCCCATCTCCTGAAGATACCAGCTACTGACCCCCAATCCCAAAACTGTATGCTCCCGTGGTGCCTGGAATCCCGAACGGTGGTGGTTTGTACTTCTTGAAGAGGGGCCCCCATTCAGTGAAATTATTGTCTCCGAAGAAGTAGAGAGTTTCTGCAGGAAAAAAAGGGAAA
This sequence comes from Vipera ursinii, assembly GCF_947247035.1. Taxonomy (NCBI): domain Eukaryota; kingdom Metazoa; phylum Chordata; class Lepidosauria; order Squamata; family Viperidae; genus Vipera; species Vipera ursinii. The sequence goes on from NC_139526.1 coordinate 10,274,701, forward strand.
AGAGAAATTCAGTCGTTTTTCCCAGCAGGTTCTTGAGTGCCGCAGGCCACAACCAGGGACTAAACTGGCTTTGGTCTCTTTGCACCTAACCAGCTTCTTGTCTCAATACCTTCAAGGGAGAAAAAATCCGGGAGAGCAGAGAGTTTGCAAGGCAGATACCATATTTTCCGGCGTATAAGACAACTGGGCGTATAAGACGACCCCCTACATTTCCTGTTAAATTATAGGGTTTGGGCTATACTCGCCGTATAAGACTACCCCTCTTCCAACGCACACTAAATAAAAATTAAAAAACATCAGATTTGATTTTAATATGGTAATTTTAATTCAAATGCTTATGACATGCAGGTGCTTAGTAGGAAAACTGTCACTTATAAACATAAGGCTGTTTGTCATCAAACATGTAAACATAAAACAGTGCAAGTGGAAATAATAATAATAATAATAATAATAATAATAATAATAATAATAATAATAAGAAGAAGAAGAAGAAGAAGAAGAAGAAGAAGAAGAAGTTGGAGGGGACCTTGGAGGTCATCTAGTCCAACCCCCTGCTAAGGCAGGAAACCCTATAAACCCTGTAAAAAATCACAGACTGCAGCTTCTTCTCCAATTGGTCCCGCTTTCCCTGCGCAGACTAAATGGGAGATCCGCTCCAGGTTTTCCAGCCAGCCCTGTCCCTAAATTTTCAGCACCCGGCGTATAAGACGACCCCTGACTTTTGAGAAGATTTTCATGGGTTAAAAAGTAGTCTTATACGCCAGAAAATACAGTACTTTATTCATAATGAGTAAGGAAAAATAACTGCAGTCCAAACAAAGATAAGGGAAATCTGAATCCGGAGCAGAAATGTACTTTGAGAAAGTGTCTCAGACATAGTTTATTCATTAGATTTCTATCCCCTCTTTGTTACTTTATAAGTACCTCAAACCTTCTACTCCTTCTTCCGCCTATTTTTCCCCCACAACAACTACCCTGCGAGGTAGGTTGGGCTAAGAAAGGAACCGATCCAAAGTCAGATTTCATGCCTAAGGCAGGACTAGAACTCGTGGTCTCCTAGTTTCTGGGCCAGCACCTTAACCATGGTACCAAACTGACTCTTGTCCTTGTGAAATTAAAGGAAAGGAAGGGAAAAGCGCATTCAGACTTGCAAGATTCCATTACTGCAATCCTATCACAAAAGCAGTTTTTGAATTCGTAATTTTGGCATTCGGGTCTAGAATGCAGGGAGTCCTCGATTTACAACCACGATTGGGCCCAACACTTCTGTTGCTAAGTGAGGCATTTGTTAAGTGAGTTTTTACCCCTTTTTACGACTTTTCTTTGCCATCGTTACTGAGTGAATCACTGCAATACTTAACTTAGCATCGCGGTTGTTAAGCGAATCTTCCCCATTGACTCGGCTGTTAAGGTCGCAAAAGGGGATCACATGACTCTGGGAAACTGCAACCGTCATAAATACGAGTCAGTTGAATTTTAATCATGTGATCATGGAGATGTTACGATGGTCGTAAGTATGAAAAACGGTCATCGGTCCTTTTTCTCAATGCTGTTGTAACTTTGAATGGTCACTACATGAACTACTATCTGTACTCTACCTGGAAGAGCTGATTCTGGTCTGTGGAATCCAGGCTGAGTTTGGGTAGCCAAAGACCAGGGGTTCTTCAAACGTGGCCCTTTGATGACTTGTGGACTTCAACTCCCAGAATTCCTCAGCCAGGCACACGTGCCTGGCTGAGGAATTCTGGGAGTTGAAGTCCACAAGTCATCAAAGGGCCACGTTTGAAGACCCCTGCCATGGATCAAGGAAGCATAAAGAACCGATAATGCCAAGTTACCGTACATCCTACTCACCACTTCCAAGGGAAGCCAGATCCTGTGGTTCCAGCAAACGATCCACGTAATCTTGGAAGGGTAGATCCACTGCAGCAAAGAAACAGCCAGTAAGAACTCAATGCATCTTCTGCCAAACCTGTACAACCTTGTAAGCCAGCTTTTCGTACAATGCTCAGCAGAACAAGAACTACTTTTTCTAATATATTTTATTGATATTTTTTAGCAGTGCTTTTTTTGTAAAAGAAAATGTGCCGGAACTCACACATGTCATACAACCCGCCTTGCCTACCCTACAAGGTTCCATCCAAAAAAGGTGCCGGAACTCCGTTCTGAACGTTCTGTGAGAAAAAAAGCCCTGTTTTTTAGACATAAATCACCTAAGGACTATTTTTTAACGAGGGTGTGGGAGTAGGAGATTACCAGGCTGAGCCTGAGGGCAGAGCCAAACGCACCATCAGTTTGCAATCGTTAGGTTCCCACAAGAGAAGTCCACTGATTCTTAACTTGGCACAAATCCACCTTGGCCGTTGGTCGTTCAGATTCTTGTGTGTACGTAGCATGAAATAAACTTGCAGTGCCGGTAATCCTCGGCGTACGACCACAACCATGCCCCAAATGTCTGTTGCTAAGCGAGACACTTGGCAAGCCCATTTGCCCCATTTTATGACCTTTCTCAGTGCTGAAGTGAATCACTGCAGTTGTGAATAACATGGATGTTAAGTGAATCCGGCTTCGCCAGAAGGACGCAAAAGGGGGATCGCGTGACCCCGGGACGCCACGACCGTCATAAATATGAGTCAGCGGCCAAGCTTCTGAATTTTGACCATGTGACCGCGGGGATGCTGCCGATGGTCCCGAGTGTGAAAACCGGTTGTAAGTCACTTTTTTCAGTGCCATTGGAACATTGAACACTCACTAAAGGAATGGTCGTAAATCAAGGATTGCCTCCGCTTGTGAACTCTACCCTAGCCCCTGACGTCTTGCATCGGACGGGCATGCAAAATTGCACCTCTGTGTCTCAGCTCACTCTTGGGGCAGAGTTGGGGAACAAGGGTCTTTTGCATCCTCACCTTTGTGGTAAGAGTAGGTGTTGGCGGTACTCAGACGAACCAGATGTTCTCCAAATCTGGCCAGCAGCTGCTCTTTGGTGCACTGAGCCTGGAATTCCTGTGGCCACGGAAGAGAATCAGAGACTCCAATTTTACAGCCCTCCCTTCCCCCTCCCCCATATATATATAAAGGTAAAGCTTTATATAAGGTAAAGGTTCCCCCGCACATGCGTGCTAGTCGTTTCCGACTCTAGGGGCCGGTGCTCATCTCTGTTTCAAAGCCGAAGAGCCAGCGCTTGTCCGAGGACGTCTCCGTGGTCATGTGGCCGGCACGACTAGACGCCAAAGGCGCACGGAACGCTGTTACCTTCCCACCGTAGTGGTCCCCATTTTTCTACTTGCATTTTTACGTGCTTTCGAACTGCTAGGTTGGCAGAAGCTGGGATGAGTAACAGGCGCTCACTCTGTTACGCGGCACTCGGGATTCGACCCACCAAATGGCCGACCTTCTGATTGACAAGCTCAGCGTCCTAACCCACTGAGCCACCGCGTCCCAATAATATATCCCAGAATTCCTGAGCCAGCACGAGGGAACTATGGCTTTATGACTCGCGGACTTCAACCAGAATTCCTGAGCCAGCATGGCTCAGCTTGGAAACCTCTCCCTTTCCCCTCAGCATGGCTGGCTCAGGAATTCTGGGAGTTGAAGTCCACGAGTCACAAAAGAGCCAAGGTTGCCTACCCCTGCGGGTAGTTAATCTCTGGGAATTACAGGTAGTTCCCGATTTAGGAACAGAGCCTGGAATTAGGTCATAAACGATGCCAGGCATTAAATGGGTCATTGTGCAATGGACTCAATTTTGCCATTGTGGGGGGATGATTGTTAAGTGAGCATGGCAGTCGTTAAGCAAATCCATTGCTTGCAATGGGATTTTTTTCTTTTCTTTTTTTGCAGGAAAGTATAAACACTGGCTTCCACCCAAAAATATGAGTCATGCTCAGGTAACCTCAGGATGCTGGGCATGAATCACTTACAACCGCTTGGCTTCTGGTCCCAATTGTGGCTGTAAATCAAGGATTATCTGTTATTTTTTCTTTGGAGCACACGGGAGAGTGTGTGTGTGTGTGTGTGTATGTGTGTTTATAGCTGAGTGATTTCCTCAGACAATTAGGTGGATTTAGAAAGTTGCTGTTCAGTAAACCACAAGATTGAATGCCGTGCAAACACAACCACTGCTATTTCTACCTGTGCAATAATTTCCCCCTTAGATCACACTCAGAAATATTTATAGATAGAGCCTGGGACCACACTCACTCTTTGCAAAGTGGCTTCACAGTCCCGAATGATCGCTTGACTTTATTAATTCGTGCCCAGTACGGAGGGGCCCCCAAAAGATAGCAGCCTACAGAGATTAGAGTAGCACAGATTCTAACCTGGAACTAAGGAGAAACTTCCTGACAGTGAGGACAATCAACCAGTGGAACAGCTTGCCTCCCAGGTTCTGGCTGCTCCATCCCTGGAGGCTTTTAAGAAGAGACTGGACATCCATTTGTCTGAAATGTTGTAGGGTTTCCTGCTTGAGCAGGGGGCTGGACTAGATGACCTCCCAGGTCCCTTTAAGCTCTTTGAATCTATGACATTTCATCCAAATTTATAGGGCAGGGATACTCACGGTATTGTCAGTTAATCCCTGAAGAATTACTGGCCGAGAGAAGGCATACCTGGAAAGAGGGAGGGGGAGGGGGAGGGGGAGGAGGAAAGGGAGAGGAGAAGAAGAGAAGGAGGAGGAGAAGAGGAAGAGGAGGGAGGAGGAAGAGGAGGAAGAGATGAAGAGGAGGAGAAGAGGAAGAGGAGGGAGGAGGAAGAGGAGAAGAGGAGGAAGACAAGAGGAGGAGGAAGAGGAGGAGGAAGAGGAGGAGAAGAGGAAGAGGAGGAAGGGAGGAAGAGGAAGAGGAGAAGAGGAGAGAAGATGGAGGAGAAGAGGAAGAGGAGGGAGGAGGAAGAGGAGGAGGAAGGGAGGAAGAGGAGAAGAGGAGATGAAGAGGAGGAGGAGAGGAAGAGGAGGAAGGGAGGAGGAGGAAGAGGAGAAAGGGAGGAAGAGGGAGGAGGAGGAGGAGAAAAAGGAGGAAGAGGAGGAAGAGGAAAGAGACAAGGAGAAAGAGAAGATCATTGCAATAGCCCTACGGATTATACAACAACAACAGGACAAAAGCTTTGAAATCTTTTCAGGGCGAGGAAAGGCAGGCCCCACGAAGAGCCATGGTTCTTCCCACCCCGATCTGCGGTGCTCTCTGACGTGGGGCTGCATCCTGGGGATAATCACTCAGCACCCACCAAGAAGCAGACCTGTTATTTGTGGCAACGACTTTTGTAGAATATGCTCCTCCTTTGATTTTTGTTTTTGTTTTTTAAAAAAAGCATGCATTTGCATTTGAAATCACTCCACCCTACTACTGCTCAAGAACGCTGACTTTCAAGGCTTCTGGTCTACCTCAAATTCAAGGTGCTGGTTATCACCTATAAAGCCCTACATGGCCTGGGTCCGGGTTATTTGAGGGAACACCTGCTGCCGGCATCAAACGCCCTTCGCCCAGTGCGCTCCCACAGGGAGGGTCTGCTCAGGGTTCCGCCGGTGAGAGATTGCCGGCGGGTGACACCCAGGGATAGGGCCTTCTCGGTGGGAGCGCCTGCCCTCTGGAACCAGCTGCCGGTGGAGCTGAGGACTGCCCCCGACCTCCGATCATTCCGCCGGGGCCTGAAGACCTGGCTCTTCGAGCTCTCGGGCCCAGACTGAGGAGGAATTTTTAATTTGGGGTTCTTTTTTAACTGACTACAGGGTTAATTTAATTTTTTTAATTTGGTTCTTAATTTTTGTATTTTGGATTTTTAATTCCCTGTAAACCGCCCTGAGTCCTCAGGGAATAGGGCGGTATATAAATACAATTAAATAAATAAATAAATAAATAAATAAAGGGCTGATGGAAAAGGCAAGGGAGAATTTCAAATGGTTATTTCTGCCTAACTCTTATTTTAAAGGCGCTGGCGTTCTCAGTGACGGAGGATCTTATAAGGAGCCCAGAAACAAGTTTAAATAACTCCAGAGCTAAATAACTGGGAGATTGTGCCTGGTTCTAGCAAAAGATGGAGCTGTCTCGTTTTTTTGTTTTTTGGGGGGTTGTTTGTTTTTAATTCCTTCTTGCAAAAAATCTGGGACCTGGGCATGCTGCCCCCTCGTGGTGGAAAACATGGGCAAGGTGGGTCATTCGCCATCACTTAACTGTTGAATAAACTGGGCAAAAGTTAGGGAGGGGTCCCGTCTCTCCACCGTACAGCTCCCGTCTTCTGACAGCGCGGCATGCCTGCTTGTCAGCCTGCAGGGACAAAAGATAGGTTGCTGTTTCATCAGAAGGATATAAAGATTTTTTTAAAAAAAATGAAAAATAAAAGTTTCATAAGTAGGAAAAGGCTTCCTGTCCAGGTTTTGTTCACAGCACAATTAACTGTATGGCTTCTGATTCTGGGAAGAAGCTCCCAGAATAGAATATAAAAATATGGGGGGGGGAATACCCACTCCAACACTGGAAGTGCCTTGCATGTGGAAATCTAGCATCCTCCTGAGAAATGCAAAACATCTATCTTTCTGTAACATCTATCTTTCTGTGAACAGGGCCATATATTAATGGTTGCCCTTAACGCTCTATGAGGGACGCGGTGGCTCAGTGGGTTAGGACGCTGAGCTCGTCGATCAGAAGGTCGGCAGTTTGGCGGGTCAAATCCCGAGTGCCACGTAACAGAGTGAGCGCCTGTTACTCGTCCCAGCTTCTGCCAACCTAGCAGTTCGAAAGCACGTAAAAATGCAAGTAGAAAAATAGGGACCACTACGGTGGGAAAGTAACAGCATTCCGTGCGCCTTTGGCGTCTAGTCATACCGGCCACATGACCACGGAGACGTCCTCGGACAAGCGCTGGCTCTTCGGCTTTGAAACGGAGATGAGCACCGGCCCCTAGAGTTGGAAACAACTAGCACGCATGTGCGGGGGAACCTTTACCTTTACCTTTAACGCTCTATGTATATACATATGCATGTACACAAAGAACTTTAAGGGCAGTGGTTTTCATAGGAGTTGTAGAAAGAAGATTTCTTTTTGAAATCTGTCAACAAAGCCAAAAATCTACGTGCAAAAACAAATCCCCCAGAAAATACCACTAGATTTGGGAGAAAGGAAGAGAAAGAGGGGTTTTTGTTTTTTTGGGGGGGTTGTTGCAAAATGGGAGGAACGT